>NC_063338.1:76436895-76476069 GCF_021869965.1 Rhincodon typus
GTTCATCCAGCTCTACACCTTGTTATCTCAGATTTTCCAGCATCTGCAGTTCCTACAATCTATGGATACTGTAGACTTCTGTCTAAGTAACAGGAAATTTAGTCAATGAATACACAGTTTAAGTTGAAGCTGAATTGTTGTTCCAATTGGTCCATATCTTTTAGAGATCTTTCAGGTCTTTAGCTATTAATCCTGATGCATTACGTATGTTTAGAGTTTCACTGGAAATTACTAAGCAAATCTTAATATCTTGCATTTGACACGCCCAAATCAAGAAACCATAGCTCAGAACACTGATGAAGAATTTTAAATTCTGTTAGGAGGTTTGCAGTGTCCCCATTTAAACTAGCAAATTTTGTGAACATTCTAATATAATGCCTTCAACAATCCGCTGATTGCTATCAATCCAGCACATACCTGGATCATTTGCCCTTCTCAAGTGAATTAAACTGGCCTCTCAATGGAGGTTTGTTTGCATACCAGCAAGTTGTGTTTTCAACACTCTATAATGCTGCATTGAACAAAGCCATCAAGTGTAATCTCATGCACTTCAGCACCATTTAAGACTATTGACCATGTTTTCTCCTGTGGATTAACTTGCTTGTTGGCTGTAACAGGATGATTGACACGACATTTTCAAACGTTGTTCACCATGTCATGTTAATTATAATGGTCTGATAACCAATCACTCATCAGTGATTGATTAACTCTGAGGGCTAGTTTATTAAAATGATGAAATATGTTACAAGCTATAAAGAAAATCCAACTGATTCACAGAAGACTAACTGCCGGTGGCCTCGCAAAATTCTACACACAAAGCACATGGAGTCTTTATATGTGAACTCCTGTAAAAGTTAAATGCACATACAATAACCATCAGTGCTGTTCATATTTGAATCTGTAAACATCTTAGTCCTAGCTCATCCTGACATCAGCCACCATGTATTTATTTAATTTTTTTATTTAGATTGTTGGAGGTGGGAGGGGAGGAAAACAGACTATCTCTCAGAGGACACAATCTTAGCTGTTTCTTTTCTCTCCATTGCCCAGTAGCAGTTTCCCCTCTAAGCCACCAAAGATTCCGACTTAGAACTGTATAGGCTTTCCTTCAATGTCGTTGGGCCAAAATCCAAATAGCTCTGTGGATGTACCAATATTACATGGACAGCATCAGATCATCACTGCATTCTCAAGGGCAATTAGGAATAGGAATTAAATGTTGGCCCAACCAATGACACCCACATCTCTTGAAATAATTTTTAGAAAGGTCCGTCGTAGCAATTTTTTGCTCCCTCTGAATTAAATCAACCATGATCACACCAAGACTTTCTGACCTCCATGTCTTTGTACCACACTCTGCAGTGCATTTATTAAGCCACTATAAAGTTATATTACCGACGATTTTTTTTTCCTGTGTTTGTTCGTCAATGGTTGCAAGGGAGACAAACTTGTTCTACCACAGTAGTGGTGTAGGTCGATTGACATGGTCCCTATGGGAAGAGATGCATTTCACTGATGGTTCACAGAATGAAACAGCAGAAATGTTCCCTAAGCTATCCACCTAAACAAATGAGAAAGGCCAGCTCAGGGAATGTTAAAACAAAAGGAAAATACTTCATATGCTGGCAATCTGAAATAAAAACAGAATTTGCTGGAAATACTCAGCAGATCAGGCAGTAAATTTGGACAGAAAAGCAAAGTTAATGTTTCAGTCTGATAATATGTTATCAACCTATAACACTTGTCTGAATATTACTAGTTTGCATGAGACAGGTTAGGAACAGTGCTGGGGAGGTAAAACTGCAAGAAGCCAAGTGAGGTCTTGCAAACTGGGCTTTGTTACTGATGGCGGGACCAGAAATACACAGGTTGCCTGTCTTAAGGAGGTAGACTGGCAATTTACTAACGTAAAGGCCTTGTAAAGGACTTTTGCCATTACTGGGCCAATTTCCTACTGTGCGGAGAAGCAGCAATCAAAATAGGGGTGATCTCCCAGCAACAGACTTGGAGTTGCATTGAGATCAGTAATATCTTGCAGGCCAATGAAGATGCTACAGGCAGGCAATGCAGTACCTATGGTCCAAATCTCATCCCTGGAAGTTTCTCTCCTCTGACTCTGTGAGGTTTTCTTTAAAACTTTTTAACTAACTTGCCAATGGTCCTGAGACCTCCTGTGTTCCTCAGTAACAGCCATCTCTTCTGCTGATGCTGCAGAGGATTTAGAACAGCCATGCCTATGACAGGATGGCAGTCACCATCCACAGTGCCCACCTATGGTGAAATTGTAGTCTGAATGTTGTCCACTGCTGGCAAATGTGGTCCAAACTGAACTGATAACTTTGACTAAAAAAAAACAGAAGAACTGTGGATGCTGTAAATCAGGAACAAAAACAAAGTTGCTGGAAAAGCTCAGCAGGTCTGGCAGCATCTGTGGAGGAGAAAACAGAGTTAACGTTTCGGGTCCGGTACCCACCCACCTCCCTATTTTCTGCATATAAACTGATGTTTTCCCAGCCACCATCAGTTCTGAGGAAGGGTCACCGGACCTGAAACATTAACTCTGTTTTCTAAGGTTTTGGAGTAGATCTGTAGCTCGGGTTGTGGGTGTTGAGGTTGGTTGGCTCACCGAGCTGGTTTGTTGTTCTGCAGACGTTTCGTTACCATGCTTGGTAACATCCTCAGTGCAGCCTCTGTTGAAGCATCGGTGTGTTTTCCCGCCTGGTTTTTAAAACTGACGCTTCACCAGAGGCTGCACTGAGGATATTACCAAGCATGGTAAGGAAACGTCTGCGGAACAACAAACCAGCTCTGTGAGCCAACCAACCTCAATCAGTCTGTTTTCTCATCCACAGATGCTGCCAGACCTCCTGAGCTTTTCCAGCAACTTTGATAACTTTGACTGTAAGACCATAAGATGTAGGAACAGAAGTAGGCCATTCAGCCAACCCAACCCATTCCATCATTCAATGAAATCATGGCTGATCTGACAATCCTCAACTTAACTTTCTGCCTTATCCTCATATCCCTTGAGTCTCTCACTGATTAAAAATCTGTCTGTTCTCAGCCTTGAACATACTGAATGATCCAACCTTTACAACCTTCTGCAATAAAGAATTTCATTGATTCACTACACTCTGGGAGAAAAATGTCCTCCTCATTTTTGTCTTAAATGAATGATCCCCTACTCTGAGATTATGCCTTCTGGTCCTAGGCTGCCCCACTCCACATCTCCCATTTTAAGCTGCCGGTGAACATTTTATATTTCAGTTAAGCCTCCTCTCTTTCTTCTGACCTCTAACAATATGGATCCAACCTACTCAACCCCTCCTCATAAGAAAACCTCTTCATACTCGGAACCATAAGAATCTTTTCTGGGCAGCCTCCAATGTCTATATTTCTTTCCTTAGATATGGGGGCCAAAATGTTCACAGTATTCCAAGTGTGGACTGGATTGCGACCTGTATAGTTTTAACAAAATCTCTGTTTTTATACTCTATTCCTTTTGAAATAAAGGTTATTTCATTTGACTTCTCCATTGTATGTGGAACTTGAATGCCAGCTTTTGTATTTATGCACTGGGATCCCCAAATCCTGTAGTATTGCAGTTTTCTGTCTTTCCCAATTAATTAATTTTTAGCTTGTCTATTCTTCTGGCCAAAGTGCATGACCTCACATTCTCCTACATTTTATTCCATCTGCCAAGGTTTTGGTCACTCACTTAATCTGTCTATATTCCTCTGTAGACTTCTTATGTTATCCTCACTACTTGCCTTCCCACCTACTTTTGTGGCAAAAATAAACCCTTTGCTTCCTTCTCCATAGATGCTACCTAACCTGTTGCATAGTTACAGCATTTTGTGTTTATATTTATGGGGTTTTGTAATTCTTTCCATTCAATCAATTGTTAAAAATCACCTTGGTGGCAAAACGCAAATCATGAGAATGTTTGTTCAAATTGAAGTTTGTTTACCTCCCATCTCTTTCAACATGACACATGCTACCCCTAACCCTAACTCTAACCCTATTAAGATTTTTAATTTAATGATTGCTCTTTTCAAGAAGCCAAGTATTAGAACTCAATCCTCGATTCCATTGGGATTAGACTTGGCATTTACTCAGCTATAAAACTGCAATCTTGCATTTCAACAAAAACACCAAGTTCTACATCTTTTCCTAAAATCAATTGAATATGCTGACTGTCACAGCTAGGAAAGGTGTACAGCAGCAGGTTGAGGTGGGCTGAGAGTTTACATTTTATTGTAGCTAAGTTTGAATGAGGCACTCTGCTGTGGAGACAGCTTATGACGCATTTGATGAATTAGCTGAGAAGTTAAGGTTGGTGTCCATGCAAATCTATCTGAAACATGATTATAATAAGTTTTAAAATCTTTTTGATCAAAGTTATGAGGGATACGATTTTATCAATGTTGGAGCTGTGCATATATATATATATATATATATATGTGATATAACTGCATGTTACGTACAAGTTATTCCCAAATTTATGTTGATATTTATGAATAAATTATTTACTTAATTCTTTATTTTGTTTCATAAACTATGAAGTGTACAATCACTTGCTATTGGGTGAATTTGCCTGCTACAAAATTGCATTCAGACTGAAAAGACAGATTCAATGGGCTGGATTACATTTTTCATATCTCATACATTTTAAAATATTATGTGTGGTTCCCCTCTGTTTTGCTCTTTTCTAAGAAGCCTTTATTAATTCAATTTTAGAACTGACCATATTTTAACACAATAAAAAACAACTTGCATTAGTTTTTCTTCTTATTTTAGAAGTGTATAAAATTGCATTTGAATATCTGTGATTACAGCAATCATTCATAGGTATCAGAAAGTTGTTGCTAAATGTATAAGTTTAATGGCAGCTAATGCAATGATGTAAGCTTCATTTTCCATTTTGCTAAAAATGAGATCAATAGACCACTCATGTTTTTACTGTTTGTGGAATTTTACTATCTGTAAAATGGTTTCCCTGTTTCCCTAAAGAACTACAATGACAACGTTCCACCTGTGCTGATCCCTTTCTTCCTTTAGAAGAATATGACTAGTCAGTTCAGAGGCAGAAAACCCCAGCTTATGTAAAGGAATACTGCGAAACACTCTAGTGAGATTTGATAAGATGCTGTAACAATGCAAGTACCTTCTCTTTCTCAATTGTTTACTCGGCATATTCCATTATTATTCCTTCAGTAAAATAATTTTTAGTACTGGCTTATGGAGAGTCTATATGGAAGCAGAAAATGTCCATTGAAATGTCTGTTTTCAATAGGTTGAATGGCATTTCTTTTCATTGTATACTTTATCTTGTATCATACAATAACCATTGACCTAAATGCAGTTTTTCACTGAGTGTCTTCTTTTATTCAATCCCAATTGTAACCTTCTAAATAGACACTTTAAAAGGGTGATACTTTGATACTAAAAGGCTCTCCAAAACTAAAACAATGGAGAAAGATATGCAATTAATCACTTGATTGATATGGTCAAAAGATACATATAATGGATGGCATGCACAAAATTCTTGAATTATGGTCAGAAAGGCTAAAGATAAATACACTTTATTAAATAATCAATTGTTTTAATCAGTACATTTTGTTATTTATCAGGTTGGTATGACACATTAAGCAGATTTGTCTTCTGTTTTTGATAATAAGATGATACAAAGAACTGGCTTTTAAATTTGTGATTAATGTTGTTTGTAATTTATCTCTGTACTCTTTTCACTGGGGTATTTTAGATTGAAAATTATTTGTCTATTGTCCTTCAACTTAACAAATTTCAAGAGATCAGCAAATCAAGCTATAGATTAACTTTGGTAGCTGAGACAACACATTCTGAAATATTTCTTCTTGAATCTTCATGAAAGAAATTCCTTTCAAACACTTTACCAGAATGTCCAAAGAAACTATATTCACCGATTGTCAGCACAGGCCACTGTAGTAAAATGTTGATGCAATTCTTATGACTGTTCTTCTAAGATATGGATTATGTCTACTGCTGTAGACTTAGGCCTCTCGATTAAGAGAAATTCAGGGAAATTCTCTATTGTTATATGATGATCTGGAATGCAATGCCTGAAAGGATGATGGGACTCTATGCAATAATTATATTCTAATGGAAACTATAAAAATGTTTAAAGAAGGAAACATGCAGAAAAATGTGGAAATGGCGGGGAGTGAGATGGGTCCGCTTTTTCAAAAGAGTTGGCATAATTTAATGGCAAAATGATCTTCTATAATTGTATGCGCACTAATCATGTGAGCATATACATCTTTTTCAACTATTCAAATTACTAATAAATAGTCTCTGAATTTCTCCATCATTGCTATATCAATCTGATCAATTCTTTATGATGCTGAAATACATTATTGAAAATTTGTGAGCTCAGGTGATGGTAACTTATCAATGTTTGCATAACACTTCTTCAAACTAAGACGATGGGTCACGAAGCTGGTTGGAAAATAGTTGAAGAAACGAATGAGTGGAACACTGAAAGGACAATGAAAATATTTGAAAGGTACATAACTGTCATCTACCACAGATGGAACTGCAGCACAAACTAACAAAAGAAGATTAGGATAGCGAGCTGAAATCATCATTTACCTGTCAGTCATGCTTGTATTCTGATTCTGTCACTCAGGCATCAGTAATATTATTTCTCACTGAGCTTTATTCAACCAGCTCCAGCATCAAAGCTGAATTCAGAGATCATATCTAATCATACAAGATGAGTTATTTCAGAAACAAAAGGAAAAATTGCTGGAAAAATTCAGCAGGTCTGGCAGCATCTGTAGAGAGAAATTATAGTTAATGTTTCGGGTTCAGTGGCCCTTCTTCACTATAGATTATAACTATGAAAAGGTTCGTATATCTGCTGAAGATAGGGTTGGGGGAAGGGGGGAAGGAGTGAATTATAGTTGGGAGATGAAGCCCAGAGAGAGAGAACAACAGTTGGACAGAAAAGGAATGGGTAAAAATCAGCCTGTGGGAATCAATAGCTGCTAATTGGAACAAGTAGGAGCTGACAATGAGATAACAAGGTCATAACAAGGATGAACAGAGCAGGCCAAGCAGCATCAGAGGAGCAGCAAAAGCTGACGTTTTGGGTTTGGATCCTTCTTCAGCTTACAATGGGTTGTTTGTGGTAGCAGTCCATGTAAGGTCTGGTGTGTCGGGGTTGGGATAAGGGCATGGGAGAAGGTGTTCAGGCCCTAAAATAATTGGACATGATCATGAGTCCTGAAAGCTGCAGAGTCCTCAAGTGTAAAATGAAATGCTGTTTATCCACCTTGTGCTGAGCTTCAATGGAGGAAGTGGCATTTCCAAACATCAAGCATTCCATGGCCAACATCTCTGTCTAGGGCTTGCTTTAATGCTCCTTTGAAGCACTCCACTTTACAGCTGCTGTCAGACCTGCTGAGTCTTCCCAGAAATTTCTGTTTTTTTTCCTCTGATTTCCAGCATCTGCAGCTCTTTGAGGTTTTGTTTTAGTTATATCAGGTTTTCCTTCTATGCTTCCTAGAATGGGATGCTTTCTTTCTGCTAAGTGCTTCATTTAGTTATGAAATAGAGTTGGCAATATTCATGCATTAGAAGAGAACTAGGTTTGAGTATCAATTGAGTCTGAGATGTAACAATGTTGTCTTCATGAATTGAATTCAGTATCCTGAATACATTAGAGCATTTCATTCACATTATTATGGGGAAGCGCCAGCCTGGGGACAAGAATGGGAAAAAAGTTTTTGTTTTCAATGAGAAGTTCATGGGAACATTGAACATAAACATTACTGTTTAAAAAAGAATGGAGAGATGGAGAACAGCTCTGATAAAGCGTCATCTAGATTTGAAACATTAGCTTGCTCACACTCCACAGATGCTGCCTGACCTGATGGAGAGTACTTCCAATAGGTGATTATATCTACCTTGCAAATCGATTAGTATCTTAGTAATCATTTTAATGACAGCGCTGGAGGAGTTTAAAAATGCATGAATAGGTTATTCATTCTCCACTTTCAATGCAATTTGTCCTCAGTGAGTGAGAAGTAGGCCATTCAGCTCAGCGACCCCTGCTCTGCCATTCATGAGATTATGGTTGAACCTGCCTTTTCTCCATAATGCTTGATTCTCTGACTGATTAAAAATCTTTCTACTTCAGTCCTGAACATATTTATTGACTGAACCTCAACAGTTTTCTGCAGCAAAAAAGTCCCAAAGATCCACTACCTTATGAGAGAAGACACTGCTTGGTCAAAGAATAAATTTCAAAAGGCAATTAAATAAATACTAAAATAATAGGGTTATGGGGAATGAGCAGGAATATAGAAGCTAAATGAATAGGTCTTAAATAGGCTAACAGGTATGATGGGCTGAATGGCCTCACATGTTATACAGTTCTGTGATCCAATAAAATTAGGTCAGATGCTGTAATCCAGGAAGCAATTTCTCTTTTGAGATCAGAAAGTACAAGATTAGTATTATTGAATCACAGTTAGATCAGGTAGGTCCGGACAGACATAATAATTGCTCATCAAAGTTATGCAAAGAGAGAAACTTTGAACAGGAGAGAGCAGAGACACTGAAGTTTTGAGGTATTTTCATGTGGGAAAAATAATTTTAAAAAGTCAGGATGAAGGTAGTTTAAAAGCTAAAGATAATAGTTACATTTTAAAGAAAAACAAACAACTGTACTATGTTTTGTTTTATGTGAAATCTGATTGGTACTTTTTTTTTGTTTGTAAGAACTGTTCAGAAATATTACAGTCTCAATACAATCGTATGGGCATGGGAAGATTCTGAGCTTTTAATAATATAGAAGGTATTGAATTCATGGGTTTGTAAGATGCTCTTTTGTAGTTTTTTATTTTCAGCATTATTTAAACAATTCTGTATTGCATAAAACTAAAATAGATTATTATACTTGAGGTGGCAGTTCAAATTGGGCTGATTTCCAAGTGCTAATTCATAATTGAGGATCATTTATATTCCACAGGATATGAGATAATTTCTATTCAAGTAGAGAAAAAGAAACTCTGGCAAGTACTCTGAGAAAATCATGCAAGTTACATCTTTTGAGCATTTAGCTTAATGATATTGTAATAAGATGCCCAGCTGTAGATTTCAAATGCACAATATAATTATGTGCATTAGTTCTTAGCATTTATAAGATCACAAATCCATCAGTTTTCAGTACTCATATAAAAATCCATGCATCACTGTCAAAGCCAGTTTGGTCACTTGGAATGTGTTCATTTGTGAGTCCGTTTTTAAAGAGGTAGCATAGATCCACTCCATACAGAATCCAAATGAATTGCAAACCAGCTCTGACAGAACCATTATAGAACTGTTATCAGACCTTTAAACAATGTCAGTTTTAAGGCTTTGTTTCTACAGAGTGGAAATAAACACAAAACTCATCGACACAACATTGAAAGGTATATGGTAATGGAGTTGTGAGGTTTCAATGCTGGATGATACCATATAATCTATTTAGTTTTACACGACTGCAAAAGGTTTAGAGGCAGAATTTATTAGCGTAGGAATAAAAAAACTGCATGATGCATGCAACCTTTAACTGATTACTTACTTATTAAAAGGTAATAATTTTATTCCACACAGTGCACCTTTTCAACAAATGCTGTGTTCTGATATTTTATGAATACTGTTGATCTGGTAACGTAAAATATTGATGTTAGTCTATAATAAGAATATATTCACTGGAAACCTCAAACTTCAACATAAATTATTTTTACATATTGTTAAATGGAACAAAAATCAGCTCAGAAAATACTAATTCAAACATTTATTATAATTTGAATTGGGTCACCTTAGACTCAATATTCTTATCATTTCAAGGTCTAGATTCAAATTGAGCTCAGAGAAATTGAATATACTGTTCTTTTTAAAGATTTTTAATTAAAACAAATGTGATGATATTCATCATCTTAAAAATAAATGTGACAATTTTCATATGTTTTGGAAAAGACTTGAGTTCACATTGATGACTAAACTTCATACTTATTGACGTTATCTGTCAGTTTTGTACATTCACAAGTCCATGCTTGCGAATGGGCTGATTTTTCATTGCAGTTTCCTTAGGCAGAATTCAAACTATCCTTGATGGTGTAAAATATATCAGATAGCAGGTAAAAACAACCTCCTAACCACTGACCCACATCAAGGCATTGTCTTTTCATTATATACGTATTGCCTTATGTTTTCAAATATATATTATCTTCCCTTACAAAAAGTAAAATATATTCTTATAACAGTAATATTGTATAAAGATAAAGTTGTCACAGACCAGGAGGGCTGCTCTCACAATAGAGAGAGAGAGATGGCAGGTGATGGTTTAATCATAAGGTCACCAGACCCCAAGCAAAAGGGGGAAGGTTGAGAAGGAAAGGCCTACATGTTAATCTTAGCTGGTTCAGGAATTGAACCCACACTTTTGGCATTACCCTGCATTGCAAAACAGCTGTCCAGCTAACTGGCCCCCTATGTAGAGCATGGTTATGATAGAAAAAGGTCTAAGTACTCTGTTGAGAAGGAGAGGATTGACTGTCAATCGTTTGTGAGGATTTGAGTTAATCAAAGCTTTTCTGATGAGATATTGATCGCTAATTGTCTCACTACCTTCAGGAATTCCACTATTGTTGCACTCAATTGGATAGTCCCATTAGATGCAGTTTATATAATCCCTATAGTGTTGAAGCAGGCTGTTCAACCGATCAAGTCCACACCGTCTGAGTGAAGAGATTTCTCCTTATCCTAAAAATGACCTAACATATGTGCTGAGACCACGGCCAATGTTGTCTCTAAGCTATACTTCTTGGAGTTTCCATGCATGTACATGTTGACAATGCATTGACTTCTACTTGAGGAAGCTACTGCCATGCATGGACTTCAGAGGTCCATGCAACGGAAAAGAAAATCAGGGTGAACATTGAACATGGCCCCTTATTCTGCACAGTTTGGCCTGGGGAAACATTATCCCTCTACAAGTCTCTCCAGCCCTGTTAGAATTTTATATGTTTCAATGAGATTCCCTCTCATCATTCTAAACTCCATTGAATACATACCCAGTTGATCCAACCTCTCCTCAAGCAACAAATCTGATATCCAGGAAACAGCCTGATGAAACTTTGCTGCATTCCCTCAATGATAAGTATATCTTTTCTCAGTAAGGAGGGAAAAACTGCACAAAATATTTGAGGTGTGGTCCCACCAAGACTCTGTACAGCTGTAGTAACACTTCCTTGTACCTATACTCAAACACTCTTGCGATAAAGGCCAACATATCATCTGCCTTTTTCACTGCTTGCTGCACCTGCATGCTTGATTTCAATGACAGTGTACAAGGACACCCAGGTCCTTTAAACTTTTCTAAGTGAACCACCATAACTTTGTTAACAATATTTTCTAACACTTGTCCTATGCCAGATGTTAAGCTAGTGGTCCTATTATTTCCTTCCTTGTCTCTCTGGGCCTTTTTAAATCAGGAAATTAAATGTGTAAAGTTCTAATTTAATAGCACTTTCCCGAATGTAAGGAATTTTAGAGAATCAAAACTACCAGATCAACTATCTCAATAGCTATTTGAGACCCTAGGGTGAAATCCATCAGAACCTGGGGATTTGTGGGCCCAAATCCTGAACAATTTGCTCAGTATCACTTCTTTGGTGGTTGTAATGTTCTTAAATTCCTTGTTCCCTTCCACTTAATGATTTACAGCTATTTCTGAGATGTTAGTTGACTTTGCTATAGCGGAAATAGATGAAAAATAAATGTTCAATTCAACTTCCATATCCTCATTGTCCATTATTAATTCCCCAGACTCATTTTCTAAAGGACCAATATTCACTTTCACTCTTTTTAAACTATCAACAGACTCTTAATATTAGTTTTGATATTTTTAACTTTCTTTCTCCCTCTACTTATTCATCTTTTAGTCATTCTTTTCTGTTTTTTGTATTCTGTTGAATCATCTGACCTGTTACCAATCTTGGCACAATTAAATGCATTTTCTTTTGGTTTTTTAGTGTCTTTAACATTTTTAATTAATTGCAGATGAAGGGTCCTCCCCTTAGAATTTTTCTTTCTCTTTGAACGTATCAACTGTGAAATACCTCCTTAAATGTCTGCCACTGCAACTCTATTAATATGTTCTTTAAACATGTTTGCCAGTTCAGTTCAGTTAGCTCTGTTTTCATGCCCTCGTAATTGGCCTTACTGAATTTTAAATGCTTCTCCTGGATCCACGTTTCTGGGTTTGAATCCTATCACAACAGATGGTGGAACTTGAATTCAATTAAAATCTGGAATTAATAGTCTAAAGATGACAATGAAACCATTGCTGGTAGTTGTAAAAACCCATCTAACTCTCAAATGTCCTTTAGGGAAAGAAATCTGTTATCTTTACCTGATCTGGCCTACATGTGGCTCCAGACCCACAGCAATGTGGTCTACTCTTAACTGTCCTCTCAGCACTTAGGGATGGATAATAAATGCTGGCCTAGCCAGTCATGCTTATATCAGATGAGTAAATTCGCTCCTATTTCTGGGCACCTCCACTGTGGGATTTTTAATTTGTCCTGTTTCATTGCACTATAATAGGTCAATTCAGCTCCAAATTGTGCTTCTCCAAGAAACCACACCAAAATCATTATATTAACTCCTTTTCTAAGCTACAATTGCCCACCTGCTGTTTCCAGTATATATGCCAATGAAAATCCCAAACCTATACCCCCTGATTATCACTGTAACTTTCTGATAAGCTGCCATTTTTTTGTCCTTTGTTCTCCGTCCTACCATATGGTCACTATGAGAGGGCCTGTGTGCCTCTCTGAAAAGTGACTTCTTGCCTTTATTACTTTTCATCTCGAACCAAACTGCTCCTACCGCCTGGTTTCCTAAATTGAGATCATCCCTTTCTATTGGCCTAATGCCATCTGTTATTATTAGGGCCATTCCTCCACTATTTCCTAGCTTCTTAAATGGATTTAATAGTCACATGGAAAAATGTGGGTTAATTTCGAAGAGGCAACATGGATTTGTTATGGGAAAATTGCATCAAGCTAACTTGCTGGAGATTTTTGAAAAGATAACAGTAAAGTTTGATGAAGGCAAGATTGTTGTGGTGGTGTGCATGGACTTTGAAAAGGTGTTTGATATAGTATCACTCCACAGACTGGAGGAAAGTGAGAAGCCACAGGATAAAATGGACAGCACCAATGTGGTCGTATGATAAGAAACAAAGAGTAATGGTTAATAGGTATTTTTCAGGATGGATGGTTTGTGGTAGAGTTTGTTATGACTAGACCCATGCATATTTACCATGTCATTATGGTTCCAGATGAGACACTACAACTGTTAAGCTCATGGGGGAAGGACAGATGAGCTGGCTCACCTTCCTTGTTCACCACCCCCTGAGTTGGTTGCAACAAGATTAACTTGAAAGGATCCCTTCCCTTGTGGAAACCTTTCTCCCAGACAAAAATAAAATTATGTTCTAAAAGAAGACAATTTCATAGAATCCCTACACTGTGGAGGCAGGCCATTTGGCCCATCAAGGTTACACGAAACCTCTGAAGAGCATCCCAGCCAGATGCACCCTACCACCTTGCATTTCCCATGGCCAATCCACCTAACGTGCACATCTTTGGACTGTGGGGGGAAATGAGAGCGCCCAGATGAAATCCACAGGGAGAATGTTCAACTCCAGACAGACAGTCACCTGAGGGTGGAATCGAACTTGTGTCCCTGGTGCTGTCAGGTAGCAATGCTAACTACTGAGCCACCACATTTAACCAGATAATCAGGTATTGCTTAATTAAGAAATAAAGAGTGAATTTATTAATTGCTAATAAGTGAGAATAATTAGTAATGTAACACATATACACAAAGATTATAGTTGAATTTCAGAAAATAAAGGTTTATAAAAAATCAGTTTCTGAGTTGCTCACAAAGAGCAGCTAGTTGAAGCTGCAGCCGGTACAGTGAAGTTCACCAGCAGTATAGAGTTCACTAATGGAACACCAATTTTTGAGATTCTTGGCTTTGCATTGAAGTTGCTTTGGTCTGATTCCTCTTTTCAAGTGGTTGCAACACTTAGAGTGGTGGAATCTCTTCCTTTTCTCTGGCTATGAGCGAGCTGACTTCTAGCAATCAGAATGAGAAAAGGTCTTTAACTGCAACACAGGAGTAACTAGGGATAGGTCTTCGACTGTAATCTTCACAGCACGGTCACGCTTGAACCCAATTTGATGCAATGACAGTGTCTGTTCCCACTATTACGCTCCAGTACAGTTGAAATTTGCATTCTGCAATGTAAAAAAAAATGTATTTCTGCAGTTTTGGACATAATCTGCAGGGGCTAGTTAGTTGATGAATAAGTGGTCTTCAATTCCTTTGTAGGAAAAGAAATGACATTCCATCCTGTTTGAAGTTTTTTTTACACATTTGGCATTATATTCCATCAGTGTCTTTCTCCAGATAGTTACTTGATTTACATCCACAACAATTTTTGACTGTAACAGTTGTCTTATAACAAAACAAATTTTGGAATTACAAGTTTACAATATCCACAGTACTTCAGGATTCTGATCTGTAGGTATGAAAAGTTCCTCAGAGGATCTTTGTTTTTCTGAACATCTGATCTAGATCATGGGGTGCAGGAGACAATATCAACCTGTAGCAAATGACATAAAACTCAAAAGAATTGTAAACAATGAAGAGGAAAATGTAGAACTACAAAAAAACATTGACAGATTGGCGTAGGCAAATAAATTGAGATGACCTTCAGTATGGATAACTGAGAGTTGATATATGTTTTATGATCAAAAGAACATGAAGACACAGTATGTAGTAAAGAGTTCTATTCTAAAGGGTGTGCAAGAACTTAGAAACCTATGTGGATAAGTCATTAAAGTTGGCAGGACAAGTGTAGAAAACTATTAAAAAGCATACAATATATACAGCACAATACACAATGCAATACAGCATAGGAACTGACCCTTCAGCCCACCAAGCCTGTGTCGATTCCTAATCCTTACTTAGACCTGTTACTTACTGTGCATCCGCAGTATCTACCCTTCTGTTTGCCTCACATTCATTAAACAATGCTAACGTGTCTGCTTCCGCCACCTCCATTGGCAGTACATTCCAGGTACTCACCACCCTCTGTGTGAAAAATATTCCCTGCACTTCTTCCCTAAACTTTCCCCCCTCCCACCTTAAACCTCTGTTCTCTTGTTGTTGAACTTTCCACCCTGGCAAAAAGCCTCTGACTATCCACTCTATCTATGCCTCTTATCATTTTGTAGACCTCTACCAAGTCACCCCTGAGCTGATGTCTTTCCAGTGAAAACAGTCTGAATTTATCCAACCTTTCCCCATAACTGAAACACTTTAGACCAGGCAACATTCTGGTAAACCTTCTCTGCACCCTCTCCAATGCATCCAGATCCTTCTTGTTGTGTGGCACCCAGAACTGTACACAATATTCCAAATGTAGCCTGATCAAAGTTTTGTACAGCTGTAACATAACTTGCCGAATTTTATATTCGACGACCTGGCTGATGAAAGCAAGTGTGCTGTATGCCTTCTTGATCACCTTATCTACCTTCGTTGCCACTTTCCGGGATCTGTGGACCTGTACGCCTAAGCTTTCTGCCATTTATTGTATAATTCATGCCTGAATTTTATCTTCCAAAATGCCTCACCTCACATTTGTCCGGATTAAACTCCATCTGTCATTTCTCTGCCCAAATCTGCAATCTATCCATATCCAGATGTATCCTTTGACAGTCCTCCTCATTATCCGCAGCTGTTCTAATCTTTGTGTCATCCGCAAACTTACTAATCAGACCACGTACATTTTCCTCCAAATCATTTATATATAATACAAACACAAAGCACTGATCCCTGCAGAACACCACTAATTACCGATCTCCATTCCAAAAAGCAACTTCCAATTTTACCTTTCTAACTCTACTCTGTGTCTTTTATGATCAAGCCAGTTTTGTATCCATCTAACCAGATCACCCCTGATCACAGGAGACTCTACCTTCTGTGCCAGCCTGCATACATCAACCTTGGCCTCATTTAGATGGATATACAATAAAAGAGCGGGAGGTTATGCTGAACCTATTCTGGATACTGGCTAGACCTTAGTTAAAGGACTGTGCACATTTCTTTAGAAAAAAATGTGAATGCATTCAAGAGAATGCAGACAGGTTTACAAGAATAGTTCCAGGGATTAGAAGTTTTCATTATTGGGTAGATTAGGGAATTTGGGACTGAGTAGATACCAAGAAACTGTTCCCACTTGTAAAAGGATTAAGAACAGGAAGGCACAGTTTTACAGCATTCTGCAAAAGAAGCAAATATGAGATGAAAGAAATAATTTTCACACATTGCACAGTCAAGTTTTGGAATGCACTACCTGATGGTGCAATAAAACATTAAAACAAATGATCTCCTTCCACTCTGCATCAATTGGGTAAATCTGTGATTATACAAGGATAGTGATTAGTCAATAAAATTGGATTGATGATGCTTATCAGGATCAGAATTGTGGTTGGAAATCCTCAGCAGGTCAGGCATCAACAGAATTTCCTGGACGATAAACTCTTGTGTTACATCATGTTATTTCAACGTTTTCAAATGCTCTGAGGTTAAAGTAGTTGTCAAAGACTTTCAGAATATCTTCAAAAGTATCTATTACTTCTTTTACACTTTGGTGAGCTATAACATTATCAATTATACTCGCAGAATTGCAGGAATGTTACAGTGCTGAAATGATCCATTTAACCCACTACGTCTGTACCAGTTCTCCAAAGAATATTATGACTTAGTGCCATTCACCTGCCTTTCCCCCATAAACTTGTACATTGTTGTTATTCACATGGTAATCCAATGCCGTCTTAAATGCCTCAATTGACTCTGCACATTTCCAGGCAGTGTATTCCAGGCATGATTCATTCAGTATGTGAAGCTGTTTTTTTCTCTTATGTCACACTTGCAAACTCTATTAAACCTGTATCATCTTATTCTTGATGCTTTTACTAGTGGGGTTTCTTCTTATCTACTTTTTCCTGCCATCACATGATTTTAAAGCTTCTTTAAAGCTTCTATCCCAATTATAGAAGGAAATATTTTAACTTTTATCAGCTATTGATTAAGTATGGAGTTTGGAAGCAATTCTGCACCTCAAGCATTGTTTTCTCTAAGTTGTCTATCTTTGTTTTCTTTGGCCATTGTTTAAAATTAAATCTTTCTGGAAATATTACTTCTGCTGCAATGTTTACCTAATGTAATTAATTATTTTTCTCGCTTCAAAGGATTTTGATTCTGTAATAGAGTTAGTAGGAACTGCTGATGCTGGAGTCTGAGATAACAAGGTGTGGAGCTGGATGAACACAGCAGGCCAGGCAGCATTAGAGGAGCAGAAAAGCTGACATTTTGGGTCAGGACCCTTCTTCATTTTCTGAAGAAGGGTCCAGACCCGAAACGACAGCTTTCTTGCTCCTCTGATGCTGCCTGGCCTGCTGTGTTCATCCAGCTCCATACCTTGTTATCTTGATTCTGTAATTTAGCAATGTTGTCACTGCTGTACTGAAAGGTTTCCTTGGGCTATTGAGGTCAAAATGGAGGTTTCCCATCTTTTGCGAGGTTATCTGTCTTCTGTGATTAAAATAGGTCATTGCCTGTTTGCAGGTAAAAGGACAGTTTACTTTTTTTGAGTGTTTTCTCTGGACCAATCCCACTAATCACAGCCTTAACCAATGATTCCCTCTTCCTTAATGTTTTTTTTGAATAAACCTTAATGCTTACAATTTTAATAATGATTTCTGTTTCCTTAATCACTTTACTGAATGAATACCCTCTTTATGAGTCTATAACATGAATCCCATTCCTTTAACTGCTTTTCCAAGATGATTACTGCTGTCTGTGGACTCTAAATAATAATAATCCTTGTTGCTGTCATGAATTTTTCCAGGTTAAATCCTGTTAGGTGCCTCCTGGCAGGAGGCAACCTCCTAGTGTTATTGTCGCTGAACTGCTCATTCAGAGACCCAGATAACATTCTGGAGACATGGATTCACATCCTGCCATAGTAGATGGTGGAATTTGAATAAATAAAAATATCTGAAATTAAGAATCTAATGATGACCATGAATCAATCGTTGATTGTCAGGAAAGACCCATCTGATTCTCTAGTGTCCTTTAGGGAAGGAAACTGCCATCCTTACCTGGTCGGTCTACACGTGACTACAGACCCACAGCAATGTAGTTGACTCTGAACTGCCCTCTGGGTAATTAGGGATGGGCAATAAATGCTGCTTAGGCAGTGACACCCTCATCCCATTAATGAATAAATAAAAAAAAACCTTCTATCTTTATTATACCTAGAGTAATGGAGCTCATGCCTTTTCTTTAGCCACAATAGTCTTCCAACATTCTCCATTGTAATAGAAGACTAGGTTCAGTTTGCTTAGGCTTCTAAATTTCCTCTTTATCATATTAACTCTTGTGATGTTCTTGGGTCTACAAAATGAACTGAAATTGCTTCTGAGACTCCTGATTTCCCCTACTGTTTCTGAGCTCAATCTGAACTTCAAATATTTCTCAGCTTTTCCACTTCAAATAGCACAATGTTTATCAAATGTTCCCCTGGTCCAACAGGTATTGCAACATTACTCACAGAACCTCTCATGTCCTTTCATTCTCTGACAGAATCTTAACTCTGAACCATTCCTCCAGATCATTGGCACCCGATGCAATCTGTAACTGCCTTAGTGTAACTAGTTCTCCACCTCCATGAAGTTCCTAGCTTATTCTTGCTGCTATATGTCTCTTATACCAAAGTATTTTTTCTTGTCTAGCTCCAAAACCTTTGTCTTGATTTTAAGTAGAACTTGGAGTAGGACATTTCTATGCATTAATTTCTGTTAAGTGACTTAACTGGTAATTATGTCTGCCATGATGCTCTACCTGCAACGTTAAAATAAGGATGCAGTTATGCTGTCACTTGGAAGTAATTCCACTTTCATTAAATGTAAAAGTTGCAGGAAACCTTGGAGCAGAAATTTGATTGATCTTAGTTACAGTAGTGTCAGTATCTTAGGTTTTCAGTGCATGGGCTTTATGGCACTTTCCAAGTTGAAATGGAGATATTAAAAATACTTGTGTGGCTGTTCCCAATTGCTTTTTTTAATGAGTTGTGGAGTTTTGTGAAATCCTGACTTGATGGACCTCTCTTGTAGGAACAATACAATCTCAAACAGCCCACAAGGTAACGGCCAGCGTTCTCTGTTAATGGTCTGGGGTAGCTTGCTGCAATGTAACTAAATCTAAGCATTATGACTCTAGATCATATGTGACTTCATCAATGTGATTTAATTATCTTAAAATTGGATAATTCCAAAGCACATTTATCTAACTTACAAAATGTTAATATTTTTGTTTAAGTATGTATAAATGAAGATAAACTGCTTGCACGGTAGGTGTTAACGGATTTTACTCACTGTCTCAGATCTTAGTCTTCATGGTTAACATTGCAGATAATTCTACTGTTTTCAGCCAGTTTATGGGAGTATCACCCTTGTCTGCTATGCATTATGGGAGTTGTTTGTTTGTTGATAATTTCTTATTTTAGTTTGTAGAGTTGTAGCTAAATACAATTAATCTATGACTTAGCAAACTGGTTCATTTGTGAGGGCTCCTTAAATTTAAATATTATTCCTAAATTTATCCCTGCTGAATTTTAAGACTGTCTACTATACCCATGATGGCTAAATCTCTAACAAATTTAAGTTTTAAAAGTTAGGATATATTTTTAAAAATTCCAATAGGGATGGGGGAAGTGAATAGTAATCATCATTTGATTACTGTGACAATTTACACATACTTAAAGTAAAACTTAGAACCGGAGATTTGGTATATATTGTATATAGTTTAGTCAAAGACAGCACTGATTCCTTATAGGAAAGGTAAATTCTAGTGCAAAAGATGCAGTTAAAGTAAAATTTAATATTCTGAAGGAATTTGCTTTACAAAAGATTGTATATTTTCACCCTGTTAAGAGTTTTGTCTAAACTATTGAGCTTTAGTTTTATATTACAGCATAAGAGCTGATATTTGTAGAAACTTGGTTTACTATTGATGAGGGTACATTTTATCTACTATATGGGTGGTGAGAAATGGTGCAAAGAATTGCTGTATACTGGATCTGTCATTTTGTTGCTTAGGTGCTATAATTTATAGGACCAAGATGGTAAATGCCAACATTTAATTTCAACATTTCACCTTCTGTTTACTGTACTGACTACTCTGTTAAAAAATTGACACCCATCTTTGGGCCCAAAAGTTACACTTGTAATATGCATTTTTTTAAAAAAATGAACCATACAGAAAAAGCATTGTGCTTTTTTGAATTACAGCTGCTTTTAAGTATAAGGTAGATTTTTTTTTTGAACAATAAAGGAATTAAGGGTTATGGTGAGAACACGGGTAAGTGGATCTGAGTCTACGAAAAGATCAGCCATGATCTTAATGAATGGCGGAGCAGGCTCGAAGGGCCAGACAGCCTACTCCTGCTCCTAGTTCTTATGTTCTTATGTTCTTACCAGGTCTTTTTTTTAACCATCAAATGTAGATTTTGTCCTGTTGAATCTCGCCATGAGTTTCTCTTCTGTAGGGTTCTCATTTGTTCAGTTCTTCTAGCTGCTAACTGTCTGCATAAACAACCTTCCTAAAGCCATGTCTGAAGAGATCTTCAGATCTTCACTGCCTCCAGCATGTAAGAGAAAGCTAAACAGAGTCTGTACTGCTTGCTCACCATATTATATGGGACTATCTGGTAGATTCGCTGCCATCATCCTTTTTCTTGGTAAGAATTCACAGGATCCACTTGGTCTATGTGATGGAGAAATAAAATCAGTTGACAGTTTAATGAAAAGAGGTTCCTTTCTAAAACAAGAGGTAGTTTATTGCATGAGAGCAGTTTTGTACATTAATACGATTATAATATGATTAATATGCACATTAGTTACATTAATATGATAGACATTGTTAGAGAAACTAAGGAAGGTCCAGATGGCAAATCTCTTTTGAAATTCTAAACTGTTCTCTCACCAACTCCACTTGACCTCATCATAGTGGTCAGTGTTTCAGACATCCCTCAGCTTAAACCCTTTCAGATCCTTACTCTCTGATATGATGGCCTGCAGACCCTGAACTAAACAGGTTTCTGTTCCTTCATTTCTTTGTCTGTCATTCCATTGTTGTTTCGCCCGTCAGGCATAACACAGACTGCTAGTGACAGAGATGTCTTTTGAATTTTTCCAAAAATGTAACGTGCTCAGCTCTGTTGTTTCCTATTACAAGTCTGCTTCCTTTAAGTGTTACCCTAGATGCAATTTTTTTTGCTTCTGCCAGTCACATCCTCCCTGCTTCTGCCCAAATCCACTAGCATCAGAAAATAATTATTCCATCTGTTTGCAGAGATTGAGTACAATTAGTACAACATTCTAGTTTCTTTTTTGCCATCTTATCCATTTGGAACTCGCTTAAAACCTATATATAAGAATTGGCCCCAATTTCATAGAAATGATACCACAACAAAGTGACACTCTCAAAGTGTTAGCTGTGACTCATGTTTTGAACCAGGAGAATATCATCAAACTTGCCAGGGGCTCTGGACACATAGGCTGGAAGAATGTCACTGATTCATTCATTGCTGGGAGGCAGCATCTCCTTATGTCTGATGCTCATTCTGTGTTAATCCTCCCCTCTCGCCATAGGTTACTACCACAGGGGTGCAATAATAGGCCTAACAATACCAAGTAATAGAGATGTCATGAACATTAAGGTCAACTTTAATGGTTTGCTGAGCATTTAAAGCAATCCTGAAAGACAACAACCAAGGATCATATTTTCAACAACAATGTTGTGAGATTCATGGAATAAATGTGTTTTTTTTAATCTATTGCGTAAATGTATTTAAGGGGAATCTACATAATATATGAATAGAATGGAAAAGAAGGAGAATTTGATGGTTGGAATGAAGTCCATTGGGAGCAGACTCATATGGAGCATAAATACTGACATACACCTGTTGCATCTAATAGCCACTTTCTGTGCTGTAACATTCAATGTAGTTCTACATGATTTCAGTTACTTAACTTAAACTCTCCGATCTCACAGTCTCTGGAGTGACACTGTTTCCAGATTGATTTAGCTGGGAATCATTTTCATCTAACAAAATTGAAGACAGCAATAGTGGCAGTGGGAATTTGGTGACTGTGCCTGAAAAAGTGACGAAAGCATCATGTATGAAAACATGACACAATTTTTCTTTGTTCCTCTTGTTCTAAAATGGACATCAGCTTGGATCGCTATCACTGAAAAATCTACATCAATGCCCTTCCAGATCATAACATACCTGAACACTGGCAAGCTAACTACAAAGAGAAACCAAAAAGTCATGGAAATTAAGAGCAGGAATGGCCATTCAGCTCTTTGGGCCCGCTCTGTCAATGGACCCCTAACTAACTGTTTTAGTGATTGGCTGTGACAGATGCATAGAAGATGACACTGTATAACTTTTGTATTTGTTTGTACAATATTAAAACAGGATGATGTTACTTATTAATACAGTAGTAACTCCAAACTAAAATTAAAAGTCAAGAAAGCATCAACTAAAACATGGGGTTCTGTTCACAGTGATTAATAAAATAAGATCTTCAATAACAGCAAAAAAAATTGAAACTTGCATTTATGTAGTGCTTCTGATTTCGCAAAATATTCTAAGCAGTGTTACTAAGTTTGGCATGGAGAAGCGTAAGGAGATGTTAGTAGAGGTGAGTAAGTGAGGTTGGTTTTAAGGAGCATTTTAAATGAGGAAGAAGTGAATAAGTAGGAGAAAGAGTTTGAAATGGAATTCCTAAGCCTTGAGACTCAGGCCCAGGTAAGAGCTTAGCCTCCAATGGTGGAGCAATTGAAATAAAGGATACTCAAGAATCCAAAATTGGAACATTGCAGAGATCTCCCATATTACTGGACTGAGGGATGTCACAAAGAAAGGGAGAGGCAAGGCCCTGGAAGGATCTGAAGCCATGTGAGCCATCATTATTCTCAAAATATGAGATGTGAAATTTGATTTTCCAGATGTGATTTATTTATGAACTATGAAAAGCTTCAATATAGCCCAGCTGCAGAGCTAACACCGAATACTGTTAATCATTCAAATGGAAGCTTGGTCACGGAGATGAGCGTGCACATGCTATTCAGTAAATCCTTCATGCAAATTACACGCATTGCAAAGAATTGCAAAAGCAACAAGCTTATGTTACTCACCAGTAAACAGTTTGATTGCTATGCAGCATTTATTCTGGATCAGCTTTCTATGTCATGGTTCATATATCTAATGGGGCACAAAACACAAAGATGGGAAATGTTTCTTCCTGTCCTTCTGGCAAAGTGTGTTCAGTTTCATGGTGACTTTTCAGGATCAGCTGGAGATCCAAGACACCAGGATGTGCAAGTTAATTAATTACAGACTTCCATGAGGTCAACCATTGCACCGAGGCCAATGAAGTAACCAAGATATCTGAACTTTTGCTTGGCTGCTCAAAAGCTATGCATTGCATTTATTGCCTGACCATGCTTCGTGGACCACATGTGCATTGATATTGAAAACGGTGCTGTGCATAAATGTGTGGTCTATAGATACAATACTGTAGAGCTCATTTTGACTCAGTTCGTCCAGTAGAAACAGGGCATTGGCAGAGTTAGGAATTCTTAACGTTGTTGTCATGTGTTATTAAGCAAAGATGCTTACTGCTGCCACCATTTTGTATCTGTTGTTGTTCATGACAACAAACAGCTTTGCAAGTAACAACAGGTCTTCCAATCTATCAAAAGTTTCATACTGCCCACATGGAGACATGGCAAATTACCTACAACATCTTAAATTTCTGGCATATGCATTCTTTCTGACTTTCTCTTTTGGATTTCACCCATTGAAAAAACATGTAATTAATGAGAATTTTTGTACAATAATAAT
Organism: Rhincodon typus; assembly: GCF_021869965.1. NCBI lineage: Eukaryota > Metazoa > Chordata > Chondrichthyes > Orectolobiformes > Rhincodontidae > Rhincodon > Rhincodon typus. The sequence goes on from NC_063338.1 coordinate 76,460,990, forward strand.
TCCCAAATTGAGAAAATGAAAGATTAGAAACAACTCTTTGTTTTTTGATACTAATTTACAAAAGGGTTGTGATAAATACACAACAATGCTACTTCTCATCAATAGATGCAGATGAGGCCTGTCTCATTAATATCTAATCCACAGTTTATTGATTCATTTAGAAGTCCTTTGCTCACCGATGAAAAGTACCATACTTATGAAGGACATTATCCACATTCCCACATAACAACAGCTCAAAAATATTATGTTGATATTGTGCATTTTATGTAGAAACTCAGGTGAAATTACGTTAAATGTAAGGTTACAGTATATAGATCTTAACTTGTTCTCATTCTTCTAACATATCGTTTATGTAATTAAATGGCACTTTTTTTGGCAACATGCACATTTTATTGTATTTTCATAAATAGAAAACAATAAATTTCTATCTATCTATCTACATTTAGAGACAATCTTTATCAATAAGAGTTCAGTATTGCATCCTCTTCTGACAGTAAATAGTACAAGCAATATTTATGATGATCGTCAATTTTTTAAAAAATTCATTCACAGGACAAGGGTATCTCTGGCTAGGCCAACATTTATTGCCCATCCCAGAGGTCAGTTAAGAGTCAACCACATGATAGTTTTTTTCTTAACAATCAAAGATGGCTTCATGGTCAACATTAGATTCTTAATTCCAAACTTTTATTGAATTTAAATTCCACCATCTGCCATAGCAGGACGCAAACCTGGGTCTTCAGAACATTACCTGGGTCTTTGGATTAACAGTCCAGTGATATTACCACTAGGTCATCACCTTCCCAAAAAAAAACTAGAAAGGCATGTTATAGATGGAGGTGGAATTTATCAAACACTATTGATGCAAATTTTTAAAAGAATAAGATGCACAGTCCACAGTCGTGGCAGTAACATTGGGATCCATCTGTGGTGGACCCTGGGTCAGTGGAAGGCAAATGCTCACCAACCGCACATTGTCAAAAATAAACTCTAGTGTCCACCTACCATCCAGACCTACTGCTCAACTGCAGGAGAAAACAGTTATTAAAATAACACTTGGAAATTAACATAGCTCAATGTTGACTCATAAAAGACAGGTCGGTCTGCTGTGTTCTATTCGCCAGTTTTGCTGGTTTTTCCTCCTGGGCACACTCCATCCTGAAAAGTCTTTCCTTAGCTGCATTTCTTGCCATTCTTACCAAAGAATATTCATGGATTAGCTCTTGTCATGTTCAATGCTTTACTTAAAAGATAATTCCCACCCAGCGGCTATATTTTAAGTTCTCGGGATATAAGTGATGTAGTCAAGGTAGCACTGAAGGCATTAGGGGTTAATCACTTTAATTATGACTAATCATATGTGGGCAAAACCAGATGGTCTGATTCTCATCCTTGAAGACAGTAGTGAACCAGTTGGGTATTTACAGGCAGTGTTGACAGCCTTAAAATTTCCATTCTTTTTGAGTTCAATTTTACTGCAAAGATCGAATTTGAATTGACAATCTTTAATATTCTATTCGGAGCTTCTCCTGCACCTTTGTATAGCCAACATTAATCCCCTGCTTTGATAATAATTATAATGTTAGGGATATGCTGGTTCATGAGGTTGAAGATTGAGTTGAAGTATAATTCCGCTGCTGTTGATGGTCCACAAAGCATTACGGATGCCCAGTCTTGAGTTACTAGATCTGTTTGAAATCTTTCCCAATTAACACGAGGATAGTGTCACATAACAAGATGAAGGATATTCTGAATGTGAAGATAGGACTTTGTCCTTGGTGGTCACTCTTCTTAATAATGTCATGGACAGATGCATTAGCAGCAGACAGATAAGTGAGGATAAGGTCAAACATGAAAAAAAAAACAAAAGAACTGCAGATGCTGGAAATCAGAAACAAAACCAGAAATTATTAGAAAAGCTCAGCAGGTCTGTGGAAGGATATCAGAGTTAACATTTCGGGTCCAGTGACTGTTCTGAGGACCTGAGATGTTAACGCTGATTTCTCCCCACAGATTCAGCCAGACTTGATCAGGTCAAACATGTTTTTCCCACTTGTTAGTTCCCTCACCACCTCCACAGACCCAATCCTCTTGCAGTTATTTCATTTAGGACTCGACCAGCTTGGTCAGTAAGGACTCTTGGTGACGTTCCCTACCCAGAGTACATTCTGCACCTTTGCCACCCTTAGTGATTCTCCCAAATGTTGCTCAACATGGAGGAGTACTGATTTATTAGCCGAGGGGGTATAGTACGTGGCTATCAGCAGGTGGTTTCCTTAAGGCCAAGGGTTCATGGGGTTCTGACTCAATACTAAGGACTACAAGGCAACCTCATCCAGACTGTACAATGCTGTGCCACCACTTCTGCCGGGATGGTGATGATGTTGCCTGGAAGGTATGATTTTGTAAATATGACTACACCAGGCAGTTGCTGACTTGTTTGTGTGACAGATCTTACAATTTTGGCACCAGCCCTCAGATGGTGATAAGGATGATTTTGCAAGGCGGACAGGGCTGAGTGTGCTGTTATCATTTTCGGTGCCTTAGTCGATGCCAGGTGGCCCATCTAGTTTCACTCCTTTTTTGAGACCATTTAGCGGGTGATACAAGTGAGTGGCTTGCGAGGTCATTTCAGTGAAGAGTTAACCAGATGACTATGGGTCTGAAGTCACATGCAGATCAGAGCAGGGAAGGATGACAATTTTCCTTTTGATAAAATGCACTAGTGAGCGAGATGCATTTTCATGGCAATGGTTTTACGATCATTATTAGACTTGTAATTCAAGATTTTTATTGAATTCAAATTTTCCTCTTGCCATGGTGGGATTCTAGTCCAGATTGCCAGTTTATTACCTGGGTGTCAGGCAGTCCAGCAACAATGCCACTACACCATGACCTTTCATTTACATGCAGGAAGATGGGCTTTCATTAAGTCAGAAGTCTCAGGAAAGAAAAAGAACTGTGACAGAAATTAATTTAGGAGATTTTGTGTACAAAAAAATGAGGGCTGCAGGGAATGAAAATAGCTAGGTGAAGTAATAGTTTGTGATGGCAAGACATTATTTATCAAACATGACAATCAAACTATTTACATTCATTTCTCAAAATTAATCACATTTAATTGCAAAATCTCAGACTCAAAGCAGATGCTAGAAGTAAATGAGGTCCCTGTACCTCCAATGCTCATGTGTTTTGTATGGAGCTCTTAATTAATAGAATACGATATATCAGGAGCTGGATAGTGGTAACATAAATGGGTATGACACACAGGCAGGTCAACTGCCCAAAATGGATACTCTGGCGTAACATATGTTGCAGAGGGTTGAGGTGAATGGAAGAATGTACTAATTGTGGGATGGGAAGGAAAAGCTACTGCCCTGTTTGAATATCTGGATGATTGCCAAGAAAATATGGTCATAAAATCCAAAAGAACTGTGGATGCTAGAAATCAGAAACAAAAACCGTAAGTGCTGGAAAGGCCCAGCAGGTCTGGCAGTACCATTGGAGAGAAAACAGAATTAACATTTTGGGTTCAGTGACTCTTCCTCAGAACTCAAAATGTGTCCGTACTCTTGCAGAATTGGGTGCATGCATACAAAAGCACATTGCATTTTCTAATTGTGGTTCTGTAAGTGACTCTCACATCAGAAAAAGATAATATTTCTGAGAAAGCCTCAACCACTGCGAAAGGGAGATTTCACAACAGTAGTTTTGATTGTATAAGCAGACTCCATGTTTTGAAGAGAAGGTGCAATGATCTGAAGGATGCAGTGGTAGAAAACTTCAGGACTATGACTGAAACAACTCCACAGAGACTGGTATCCTGTCATCAAGCCTTTACTTACACAGATCCAGCATCCTCAGAGCCAGCTCTCAGAGTGAAGAGGATGTCTGACATTCCTGTTCTTATCTATCAGCCAGGGCTCCCTGATTGGACCAGATTAACAGCCCCAATCAGGGAACTCATATTCTATAGATAAAGTGTGGACCTGGGGAAATACAGCAGGCCAGGCAGCAGAGGAACAGGTTAGCTTTCCTGTTCCTTTGATGCTGCCTGACCTGTTGTGCTTCTCCAGCTCCACACTTGGTTGTCTCTGACTCCAGCATCTGCAGCTCTTTCTATCTCAACTCATATTCTATGATGTCCACCTGGCTGAAGCTATTACAATTACTCATCTGTCCCAATCTGAGTCCAAGGACATAGGCTGGTTCTATTTTGTTTGTAGTTCCTCTTATAGGACCATTCACAAAAATGTCTGATTAGATAATTAGGACCACTCAGGTAGCCATTTTCTACTTGAAAAGTGTTGAGCCAATCAAAGTGAATCTTTCTTAACCAATTTCGCCCCATTCAAGATTGGGTTTGATCTTTTTACTACAATCTGTGGTAACTGAACCAGCTGCTTTGCATAAGGTTTCTTTGATTTGATTTATTATTGTCAAATGTACTGAGGTACAGTGAAACGTTTTGCTTTGCATGCCGTACAGGTAGATCATAGCATACAAAGTGCATAACATAATAGAACAGAACAAGGAATACAATGTTATGGCTGCAGTGAGGGTACACCATAAGGGAGATCAACATTAAACTTAAAATATGAGAGGTTCATTCAGAAGACTAATAACAGAGGAAGAAGCTGTTCTTGAATCTGTAGGTATGAGGGTTAAGCTTTTAAATCTTCTGCTGGATGGAAAAGGTTGGGAGAGATTATAACCTTTAGGGCAGTGAGAAGTATAGATGGAGTTAATGGATGGAAGGTTGGCTTGCATGATGGACTGGGCTGTGTTCACAACTCTGTAGTTTCTTACAGTCCTGGGCAGGGCAGTTGCCATACCAAGGCATGATACATTCGGAAAGAATGTTTTCTATGGTGCATTTATAAAAATTGGCAAGGGTCTTGACAGACATGCCGTATTGCCTTAGCCTCCTGAGGAAGTGGAGGCATTGTTGGGTTTCCTTTATTGTAGCATCAATGTGGGTAGACTAAGACAGGTGGTTCGTGTTCATCACTCATAGGGCCTTGACTCTCTCGACCATCTGCACCTCAGCTCCATTGACGTAGATAGAGGTGTGCCGTCTTCCTTGCTTCCTGAAGTCGAAGACCACTTCTTTAGTTTTGCTGACATTGAGGAAGAGATTTTAGCTTTACACCATGCCATCAAGCACTCAGTTTCCTGGATTTGGTCTTGTCATTGGTTGAGATCCAGCCAACGGTGGTGTTGTCAGCAAATTTGTAGATGGAGGTTGGATGAAATTTGGCCACACAGTCATGAATGTACAGGGAGTAAAGTAAGGGGCTGAGTACGTAGCCTTGCATGCACCAGTGTTGAGGACTATCATGGAGGAAGTGCCTTTGCCTGTTCTCACTGATTGCAGTCTATGGCTCAGGAATTTGAGGATCCAGTTGAAGAGGACGGAGCAGAGACTTGGGTCTGAGTTTGGAGAGGAGTTTGGTTGGAATTATGGTGTTGGAAGCAGAGCTGTAGTCAATACATACGAGCCTGATGTAGGTATCCTCATTTTCCAGGTATTCCAAGGATGACTGTAGGGCTAGGGAGATGGAATCTGCTGTGGATCTGTTGCGATAATAGACAAATTGCAAGGGATCAAGGCAGGCTGGATGATTAGAGATGATATGAGCCATAACTAAATTCTCGGAGCACTTCATCATTATGGATGTCAGAGCCACCAGGCAGTAGTCGTTGAGGCACATTGCATGAGTTTTCTTTGGTACCAGGATGATGGTGGTCTTCTTGAAGCAGGTGGAGATTTTACAGCATAGTAAGAAGAGGTTGAGGATGTCAGCAAATACTCCTGCCAGCTGGTACATGCAGGATCTGAGTGCATGTCTGGGGACTCCACCTTAGCCAAACGCTTTCTGTGGGTTCACTCTCAAAAGGGCTGATCTGATGTCTGCAGTGGTGCCTGAGGGAACAGATGCATCCAAGGCTGTCGGGACAAGTGACACCGTTTCGCTGACCTGTTTGAAATGAGCATAAATGCAATGAGCACATCAGGGGAGTGATGTATTTTTGAGACTGGAACCATAGTCATACCTTTAATCTGTAAAGTTCCCAGGTAAAGCTTCTCAGTCTAGCCGAGGTCATGTGCAAACTTAAGGGTTGGAGTCCAGAGCGAATTTTGTTAAAGACTAGTTCTACAATTACTGAACTGCACTGGTATCGACCTCCATTAGAACTGGGTGTCTACTTAACCAAATTTTTATTTTGATTCGTTCTGATTTGGATGTTAACTGTTCCAAACCAGATGTAAGTGGGCTTTCCAGGGTGTGCACTCTCCTGAATAACATCCTATGAGCTCTCTTACTCCATTTAGGTCTAGTGGGACTCTTTCACTGTCGAGTCTGCATACTGGCAGCAACTGGAATGGCTTGCCAGCCTGGATCCTGAAGAAAATGTTAACTATTTAGCGGAGGCTTTGTTTTGGGTTTTGTCTTGAGTTGACCTCGAGTTACTCTGTTCAGGATATGTCCTGAGGTTATGCAATTGCCTTTACTCAAATAGTGTTCCCCAAGCTCAGTTGGAGTTGCCACGCCCACTCTGCAACTCAAATGCTCCACTTACCACATTTTCCAATGATAAAACTATTGTAGTACCTGTATGAAATCCAGTTGGTCTTCAGCTAATAGGCACTTTTCCATGGTTATATCATTAATTCCACTCTTGTCGCCACTGAAATAACTCCACAGAGGTTGGTATCCCGTCATCAAGTCAGCTTTTATTTACATGTGAAGGGTTCTTAACACTGATCCAGCTAACTCTCAGAGTAAACTAAACCTTTCACACTCCTATTTAAATCTGTCAGCCAGTGCTCCCTGATTGGACCAAGTTAACAGCTCCAATCAGGGAACTCATATTCTGTGATGTTCCACCCAGCTGACCTTGTTACAATCACTACAATGACATTTTTCTGATTGTTAATGAACTTGAGGGTAAACTATGAAAAAGAGGCAAAACAAAGCTAATTAGACAATTGGAAAGAGTTTGGAGTTAATTCTGAGGTAAGGTGCAATTAGCATTATCACACAGGTAGATTTGTGCTTCACAAGGCCTTGTAGTTGGAATTTATAGAGTTAAAGGAGGGCTAGTTGCAAGGACTTTTTGAAGTAATTGGATAATATAGATATGAGAATGGAATCTCACACAGCTGAAAAAACCATCTTAAATCATTCAAATTATTTTGGTCATATATTCATGTGGTTTCAGGGATCAATTGATAAAAAAGAAGCCACATTTCTGCAGGGCAATCCTTTTCAGACAAAAGGAACAAGAATTGCATTTACAAAACTAAACAAATGCATCTGTGGTTCTTCCAGGGCCTAATTCTTTTTGGTCAGAATGTTTTGTGCTAAAAATAGGTTGTGTTCAAATGAAATACAGCCCACAATGCTTTATTGTATCATAAAGAGAAACTATTAGGCATCTTCCTGGTGAAAGCTGTTGATTTCTTATGTTGAATTTGAGAAATGTTTTATTCATAACATTAGAGCAGAATTTAAACTAGGTTTCAGGTTCTTAAATATGCTGATTTAGATACTAAGCAGAATAGGTTGGAAACAACTTTAAAACATCCCGTCCTATGGAGAGAGTGTGATTCCCATCCAAGTTAATCATGCCAGGTCATAACAGGAAGATGATGTTATACTTAAAGAAATGACAAAGCTGCTGCAAAGCGCATTTGGTCAATTAAATGGTTGTATTTGTTGTTCGCTCAGACTAGAACCAGATGCAATTTTTTTTGGTTTGGATACAGGTACCATCCTGGAGCTGCCAATGTTTTAATGGCAAATAAAACATGAAAAGAACATAACTGTAGGGAAATGTATTCTTATAGTCCTATCCTTAGGTTACTGAATAAATAGGCTGCCAGAAGTCAAGATGCACAGAGCATGCTGAAGTTAGTATACCTATTGAATGTTATCTAGATAATCATTCATTGTGGGATAGAACACACTCTACAAACAATGTGAGTGAGAAAACAGTGACCTTACTGGCTTGAATGTAATACTGGAGAGAAAGAAAATGTCTACAATTAAATGGGTGGATGCAAGTTATCAATTGTCCCATAGTTTTACCAAAAGACACACTTGAAAGAAGAAATTGTGAGGTTTCCTGGAGGTGTGGTATCTGAAAGTCTCATACTTTGGAAAGAACATGAAAACATTTTTGCCTTTGTTGTACAATTATGATTGTGTACCACCAATACCTTCTCATCGGCAATTAGAGATGAGCAATAAATACTGGCTCAGCCAACACAGCCTACATCCTGCAAAGGAATAAAACAAATTTCAAGGAAAAATAAGTTACTATGTTAATTGCATTTTAATTGTGTTGTTACACAATTAATTGTGTTTGTTTTATACAGAGGGATGAGCATTAATTTCATTTGAGCATCTATTGAAGAGACACTGTTGGCACTGGATTGTAGTCAAATCAAGAAGCATATATATGAAATGTTTTGCTCTGTAAATAAATGTATCATTGACTAAAGATAGGCTCCAATATTATCTTATACGATTGGCTTTCTAGGTTTGAACACATCAAAGGCACAAATTGTCTTACATTACCTTATTTTCTTGAAAATGCCCTTCATTAACAGCAAAATTAAAAGTTTTGACCTATCATTGAGACAGTACTGACTTTTGAATAGTGCTAGGTACATTTTATTTTCTCTTACAATATGTATTAATGGGTTAGATGAGGATAGAACAAACAAGGAACAAGGAACATTACAGTACAGGAACAGGCCCTTCGGCCCTCCAAGCCTGCACCAACATGTTGCCCAGCACAACTAAAACCCCCTACCCTTCCGGGGACCATATCCCTCTATTCCTATCCTATTCATATATGTGTCAATACAACCTTTAAAAGTCACTGTAGTATCTGCTTCCACTACCTCCCCTGGCAGTTCCAGGCACCTATGACCCTCTGTGTAAAAAACTTGCCTCGTACATCACCTTTAAACTTGCCCCTCGCACCTCAAACCCATGGCCCCTGGTAACTGGCTCTTCCACCCTGAGAAAAAGCTTCTGACTGACCAGTCTGTCCATGCTCTTTATAATCATGTAGACCTCTATCAGGTCCCCCCTCAACCTCTGTCATTCCAGTGAGAATAACCCAAGTTTCTCCAACCTCTCCTCATAGCTAATGCTCTCCATATCAGGCAATATCCTGGTAAATCTTTTTTGTACCCTCTCCAAAGCCACCACATCCTTCTGGTATTTGGCGACCAGAATTGAATACAAAATATTCCAAATGCGGCCTAACTAAGGTTCTATAAAGCTGCAACATTACCTGCCAATTTTTAAACTCAGTGCCCCGGCCAATGAAGGCAAGCATGCCATATGCCTTGTTGACTACCTTCTCCACTTGCATTGCCACTTTCAGTGACCTGTGTATCTGTACACCCAGATCCCTCTGCCTATCAGTACTCTTAAGGGTTCTGCCATTTACTGTAAATGTTCCATCTGGATTAGACCTTCCAAAATGCATTACCTCACATTTTTCCGGATTAAACTCCACCTGCCACTTCCCTGCCCGAGTCACCAACCGATCTATATCCTGCTGTATCCTTTGACGGTCCTTATCGCTATCCGCAATTCTACCAACCTTTGTGTCATCAGCAAACTTACTAATTGGACCAGTTACATTCTCCTCCAAATCATTTATATATATATGTATATTACAAACAGCAAAGGTCCCAACACTGATCTCTGAGGAACACCACTAGTCACAGCCTTCCACTCAGAAACGCACCCTTCCACTGCTACCCTCTGTCTTCTATGACCAAGTCAGTTTTTTATCCATCTTGCAAGCTCACCTCTGACCCCATGCAACTTTACCTTCTGTATCAAAATATTTTGTTTAATGTATTCAAGTTAGTGAAGGATAGGTTGAGACTTTTTTCTGTGGACTGTAGGAGGATAAGGGGTAACATTATAGAGGTTTATAAAATCACGTAGGACATAGGTAAGGTGAATGGCCAATGTCTTTTTCCCAGGATGGGGAGTCCAAAACTAGTGGGCATCGGTTTAAGGTGAAAGGGAAATATTTAAAAGGGACCTTTGGGACAACTTTTTCACACAGAGGGTGGTGCTTATATGGAATGAGCTACCACAGGAAGTGGTAGAGGCAGGCACAATTACAACATTTAAAAGTAATTTGGACAATTACATTAAGGGAAATGTTTAGAAGGACACAGGCAAATGAGACTACTTCTGTTTAGCTAACCTGGTTGACATGGAATAAATGAGCAGAAGGGCCTGTTTCCATGCTGTATGACTCTGATTCTATGACTCCACAAGGTTCAGTGGGAAAGTAAGCAGTGAGGAGGATGCAAAGAGACTGCAGGGCAATTAAGACAGGTTAAGTGAATGGGCGGAACATGGAAGAAGGAAAATTAGAAGTATGGTACAACCAGGTTTGGTCACCAGTGGTTTTACCAATATTCACCAAGATATTTCATGGCCCTATTGTCTTCGAGCTGGATTTAAAAATGACAACAACCCAACAGAAACCAGACAAAATGTTTCCGTTTATCTCCATTCCTTATGATATAAGCTAATAAACGTTTTCTTGATCCAGTGAAACATTTATGGCCAACAAATGATGGAGCTGCTACAAAGATTTTCTTTGGCAAAGGTCCACAAAGATCCACAAATATGCATTTCCTCCAGAGCTCATTAGCAAAAAGGTAAGAGAAATATCTTGGCTTATGGCTTGAGTATTGCTTTACTCAAACAGATCACTTGAACAGGACACAATAAAGACTACTACAATAAACTTTTGTTTTTAATTATACAGATTGACTTGGAAGGAACCTTTGGCCCAGCTTCTGAACTTAGAATGACCTGAGCTAGGTGAATTTGGATCCAAATTTCAAGGCAGGATTTCCTACTTTAGGCAAGGATATAGGCAGGTCAATTCCCTCCCACTGGTCTCACCTCTTCATAACCCAAACCCATCTTCATCGGTCACTCGTCACTTGTCAAGAAAGACGCAGTTCATGCCATCAAAATAGATCCTTTCATTGCAAGTCAGGGAAGTCAGCTTTTGTGTCACTTTTCCTGCAACATCAGAAAAAGTAGCAAGAAAACTTAAAGGGGCAGGAAACCCTTGAAGATACATACATTTTGTGATCCCTATAGTGATCTGAAGGCAGCAGAAGGTACAATTTGAATTGATGTACAAAGGATAATTGTGAATTAATCGAACATGCCTTTCATTTTTGCTTTATGTTGGCAATTTGTATGATATAGCAGCTTTTTCACTCAGTTTAGGAGTTTGGGAGGGTTACAATCTATGTTCAGTTTCTTTCAATGTGTGCTATGTAAATGATTATATAGAGATAATTTATTTGCTTATTAAAGTTTAATTTAATGCTTGGAAATAGAATCGACAGAGACAACAACTTCTGTGGGATCTGTTCTGAAGACAACATATGCTGTATTTTTTTTCTACCAACTCTGGTAATAAGCTTTGACTCAATTCTAAACTGGCCAAAAATACAGTTCCCTGAAGCAATGGCAGGCAACTTCCAACACAAACCCATAATTTTATTTTTCAATTTTTAAGCCAATTATATTACATAGTAATTCCAACTTTATGAGATTGTAAAGTATATCTTTATTCTTGGTTATCATAATTAGGCATTTGGGGAGTTTTTATTTACTTGCTGTTGGCAGGGATATGGGACTTTAGTGAGTTTAATAGATATTCTGTGAACCACTGAAACCATGTTAAAAATCACTGAGTGGGAGGGAATTAATTGAACATAGATTGGATCTATTGTGTCTTTTGAAATGCAGTAATCCATTCTACTTAGCAATGTATACACGATGAGTGTCAATTCTATTCAAAGCACTGTTTCTTTTTAAGCCAAACTCCCTATTCTACCCTGTGTTTCTACACATAATATTGCTCTCCAATTTATAAACGCAGATAGGTCACTCTCTGAATCCACATACTTAAATATGTCAATAGCTCTTTTAATAGTTGGGTCAATTAATGATGTCGCAGAAATCAATTTTGTTTTACATTTCTAAATGCAGAGTGTGGAATTAGGTTTAATAATGATAAATTTGTAGTCATAGGAATGGATACAATCCATTCAAATATCTATGTATCTGGCATAAATTACAGTCTAAATTCAAAATACATTTACATACTAAAGTTAGAGATTATTCATAGATCTGGGTTGGATGAGTTCATAGAGCTGAATTCTAAACAAAAACCTTCAGGTTTATCCCCATTTTCATAACAACATTTTCTAGAAGCCAGAATGTAGCCACAATAAATGGATTGCATTTCATGGTGCTCATGGTGCCATACCATCTGCACAGATGCAATGAACATTTGAGTTTGGATGCCAAATGACAATTTGTGTCATTTGCTGAAAACTCAGATTGTGTCTTTGATGAAAAGCTTGGATTGATGTATTTCCTTGATCTAATTTACAGCTTTGATCTTTTTAATGAATGGAACTGGCTTAATGCTTGGGGAAGATGGACATGTTTGGTGCAGATGTGCAAGGTGTTCACATTTTCCCAGCTATCAGTGTATTTGCAACACCCTGGCACTGAAATTCCATTCGGCTTCTTCTGATCACCCATTGTAGCTTGACAGATTGGTGCAGTAACCCAAAAATTGGCAGAAGCCAGGTGTAATATAAAATTTCATTATCTTGTTTTCTATTGTTAATTTGTTATGCATATGGAACATGGTTTTGTTTGACTGGGAATTATTATATAAAGGAGCTACCTGAAGCTCTAAAATTTGAGACCTAATGAGTTGCTGAATTGAATGATTACTTTTGTCACGATTAATTTCAATTAATGGAGAATTAAAACTGGCTAAATTCACTGTACCGTAATGACCGATTTGCAATTAATTGGAAACCAGCCTGATAACATTAATTCTTGACTAATGCAATGTACATCTCGTAATTTTATGACTGAATATTACTTTTCATTTTATTATTTATAGATAAATATATCAGTTGCTTTAACCTGTTAACCATTCACCTGTATAGCCAGTCTTGAAGAAGACTTTAAATTATTTCAAGATTCTATATCAAATGCAGTAAATCACTGTTAGAAGATTGAGCACTCATTGCAACAAAGAAGATGGAGAATTTACAACAATTAGATCACAAGGTCAAAAGATACTGAAAATAATTATTGTTTTTACAATAAACAAGAAAGTGATTTAAAATCCCCAAATACATAAAATTTTTAAAAAATTTTTTTATGGGGTATGGCTGTCATTGTTAGGCCAGCATTCATTGCCCAACCTAATCTCTCTTGTGAAGTTAGTAATGAGCTGCTTCCTTGAACCACTACAGACCATGTTGATTAAATAAAGCCACAATGCTGTGAGGAAGAAGGTTCCAGAATTTTGAGATAGCAACAGAGAAGGAACGGTGATATAGTTCCAGGACATTATAGTGTGTGACTCAAAATGAAATTGCACGTAGCAGTGTTCCCATGCATCTGCTTCCCTTATCTATCTATGTTATCGAGGTCAAAATTTGGAGGGTGCTATTGAAAAGCTTTGGTGAATTACTAGAGTGCATCTAATAGGTGGTGCTCAATTCTGCTCCTGGATGTTCATACTGGAATGAGTGAGGGAGAATTGAAGGTGGTGGAAGGGTTATTGATCAAGCGTGCTATTTTGTCCTAGATGATGTCAAGGTTCTAGAGTACTGTTGGAGCAGACCCCAGGCAAGTGTAGAGTGTTCCATCACACTCCTTACTTGGGCCTTGTAGATAAGGAATAGGGTATGAGGAGTCAGGAGTTCACTTACTAGCTTCTGACCTGTTCTTGTAGCCACAGTTTTTATGTTTTTTCCAGTTGAGTTTCTGGTTATTGGTAACACCAGTGAGGTTATTTTTGTATCAGTGTTCATAATGCCATTCTCTCATGTTTGGTTATTGCCTGCACTTGTGTGACACAACTGTTGCTGGCCACTTGACAGGCCAAACCTACACATTGGCCACACCTTGCTGCATTTGGCCATAGACTGCTTCAGTATGCGACCAGTCATGAGTGGCACAGAAACAGAAGTTGTTACGAAAGCTCAACAGGTCTGGCAACATCTGTGAAGAAAAAATCAGAGTGAATGTTTCTGGTTTTTTTTCTATTCACTTTTGGGATGTGGGCTTTGCTGGCTGGCCAGCATTTCTCGCCCATCCCTAGTTGCCCTTGAGAAGGGGGTGGTGAGCTGCCTTCTTGAACTGCTGCATTTCTCCTGCTGTGGGTTGACCCACAATGCTATTAGGGAAGGAATTCCAGGATTTTGATCCAGCAACAGCAAAGAAACGGCGATATATTTCCAAGTTAGGATGGTGAGTGACTTGGAGGGGAAATTGGAGGTGGTGGTGTTCCCATATGTCTGATGCCCTTGTCCTTCTAGATGGAAGTGGTCATGGGTTTGGAAGGTGATGTCTGAGGATCTTTGGTGAATTTCTGCTGTGCATCTTGTAAACAGTACACACTGCTGCTACTGAGCATCGGTGGCGGAGGGAGTGAATGCTTGTGAATGTAGTCCCAATCAAGCGGGCTGCTTTTTCCTGGATGGTGTCAAGCTTCTTGAGTATTGTTGGGGCTGTACTCATCCAGCCAAATGGATCACACTCCTGACTTGTGCCTTGTAGATGGTGGACAGGCTTTGAGGAGTCAGGAGGTGAGTTACTCACCACAGCATTCCTAGCTTCTGACTTTCCAGTGACCCTTCCTCAGGACTCAGAACAGTCATGGATAGTGCTGGACATTGTGCAATCTTCAATGAACATCCCCACTTCTGACCTTATAATGCAGGGAAGGTCATTGATAAAGCAGCTGAAGATGGCTAGCCCTAGGACACTGCCCTGAGGAACACCTGCAGAAATGTCCTGGAGCTGACCTTAAGCAACCAGAACCATTTTCTGTGTGCTAGCTATGAGTCTAACCAGTGGAGAGATTTTCTTCCAATTCCCGTTGACTTCAGTTTTACTTAGGCTCCTTGATATTATTCTCAGTAAAAAAAAAAGCTATCTAAATGTCAAGAGATAGTAGGAACT
>NC_063338.1:76476469-76527544 GCF_021869965.1 Rhincodon typus
GGCTGACGTTTTGGGTCTAGGCCCGAAACGTCAGCCTTCCTGCTCCTCTGATGCTGCTTGGCCTGCTGTCTTCATCCAGCTCTACACCTTGTTATCTAAATGTCAAGGCCAGTCTTGCTCACCTCACCTATTACCCAATTCTTTCAGATTATATGCATAACGTTTCCTCTCTGGCCCCTCAAATACAATCTGCAAATCATAGGCGGTAGTTGTTAGACCAATTTAATCATCTTGTTAAAAAAGTTTATCCCAAATATACCATAAACATTTTTGAAGGAGTGCACTGAGTCAGACTCCATTGTCTTCATTGGAATCTAGATCCAGAAATCAACCATCCCATTTGATAAAATGTTTGTGCATCCAACCTCATTCTTGTGGTATTTGTGGGTGAAAGGACACTATCGCCATACCCATTACTTAACTGGGTCAAAGAAGAAAAGAGGCTTTTGTTTGTTATCAATTAGATACAAGTTATAGCAACTGGTTGAACACTGGTACAAAGAATATTTAGAAACATTAGATGATACATCTATCTCCTTTGAGAATCGGACATATTCTCCTGATTTTCCCAACTCAAGACTGCATCACATCACCAGATTAAGTAGAGTTTAATGCAATCTTAAACATTAAAGGTGGCACAGTGGTTTCGTGGTTGGTAATGCTGCCTTACAGTGCTGAGGACTCAGGTTTGATTCCATCCTCGAGCAACTGTCTATGTGGAGTTTGCACATTCTCCCTGTCATTGTGTGGGTTTCCTCTGGGAGCTTCAGTATCTTCCACAGTCCAAAGATGTGCAGGTTAGGTTGATTTGCCATGCTAAATTGCTCAATAGTGTCCAAGGGTGTGCAAACTAGGTGGATTAGCCATGGGAAATACAAGGTGACAGGGATAGGGTAGAGGGGGTGGGTCTGTTGTAGAGGGTCGGTGTGGACTCGATGGGCCAAATAACCACCTTCTGCACTGTAAGGATTCTATCATTCTATGAACCCTTTCAAAACCAACATACTTGATACAAACATTTTCTGCTTTCTTAATTCTGTTCAGAAGGGATTTGACGATTATGCAGACATTAGTAGAACAAGGGAAAAGAAGTTAAATTAGGAGTCAAAATAGAATAATCATATAGGTACTCTGAACAGTCCAGTTTTGACAGGAAACAAATGGCTTTCTCGTGTCATTTTTTTGGCTCCTTTCAATCTTAAATTCTAATACATTTGGTATTTAGGGATTAATATTGAAATATGCATCATCCTAGAGTACTTAAGGAAGTGTTTCTAGAAATAATGGAGGCATTGGTGATCATTTTCCAGCAATCTGTAGACTCTGGAAGAGTTCCAATGGACTGGAGGGTAGCTAATGTAACCCCACTCTTTCAAAAAGGATAGAGAAAGAAAATGGGGAAATTATAGGCCTGACATCAGTGGTGGGGAAAATGTTGAAGTCAGTTATTAAGGATGTAATAACTAAACATTTGGAAAGTGGTAACAGAATCAGTCTTAGTCAGCATGGATTCACTAAAGGGAAATCTTACGGAATTTTTTGAGGATGTGACAGGTAGAGTGGACAAGGGTGAATCAATAGATGTTGTATATTGGGACTTTCAAAAGGCTTTTGACCAGGTTCCATATAAGAGATCAGTAAGGAAAATTAAAACTCATGATATCGGAGGCATTGTATTGACAAGAGTAGAGAACTGGTTGGCAGACAGGAAGTGGAGAGTTGGAATAAACGGGTCCTTTTCAGAATGGCAAGCAGTGATGAATGGAGTGCTGCAGGGTTCAGTGCTGGGACCCCAGCTGTTTGCAGTATACAGTAATGATTTGGATGAAAGAACTGAATGCCATATCTCCAAATTTGCAGATGACATTAAGCTAGGTGGCAGTGTGTGCTGTGAGGAGGATGCTAAGAGGCTGCAGGTTGACTTAAACAGACAGTGGGCAAATACTTGGCAAATGCATAAATGCAGATAAATGTGAGGTTATCTACATTGGTTGCAAAAAAAGGAAGGCAGATTATTATCTGAATGGTGGCAGTGTGGGAAAGGTGAGGTGCAATGAGACTTGGGTGTCATGGTGGAACAGTTGCTGAAGGTTGGCATGCAGGTGCTGCAGTGTTGGGGAAAGCTGATGGCATGCTTGCCTTCATAGCGGAGTAAAAATGTCTTGCTGAAGTTATACAGGGTCTTGGTGAGGCCACATCTTGAGTGCAGTTTTGGTCTCCTAGTCTGAGGAAGGACATTCTTGCTGTTGAGGGAGTCCAGCAAAGGTTCCCTAGACTGATTCCCCTGATGGCAGGACTGATGTATGAGGAAACACTGGATCAACTGGGCTTGTACGTTCTGGAATGTAGAAGAATTAGATGGGATCTCATAGAAACATATCAAATCCTGATGGGACTGGACAGGCTAAATGTGGGAAGAATGTTCCCAATGCTGGGGAAGTCCAGAACCAGGGGTCACTGTCTAAGAATAACGGATAAGCCATCCAGGACTGAGATGAGGAAGAATTTCTTCACTCAGAGAGTTATGAACCTGTGGAACTCTCTTCCACAGGAAGCTGTTGGGGCCAGTTCATTAAATATATTCAAGAGGGAGCTGGATGCGGCCCTTGTGGCTAAAGGGATCAGGAGGCATGGAGAGAGGGTGGGAATGGGATACTGAAATTGTATGATCATCCATGATCACTTTGAAGAGCCAAATGGCCTACTCCTGCCCTCATTTTACTTTGTTTCTATATGTTGCATTTATGTATGTTCGTCAACATTAATTCTTTCAGTTTTGCTTGTACTTTCCACCTGATCCCAGATATTAACCAGAAATGCCTCTCAGTACTTTCAAACTGAGTAAATGCATTTATCTCTAACTTAATAAGTCTGCAAAGCTAATAAATAAGCTCAGCTGGATTAGACGTTCTGAGGTCCATAACAAGATTTGGTTTCTAAAAGCACATCGAGAGGCGCTGCCCTCATGACAGTCATACCAGTGCAAAATATTCCATCGAAAATTGGAGGCAAAGGTAACCACTTTGATGCATTTCTTCTTTGTAGAGATTAGAACTTTGCCTAGGAAATTATGTTTGATGAAATGGAAGCTGCACTACAATACAATGAGCAGTACATATCATGAATCCAACTCAATTTCATGTTACTATGTGGTCTAATTGCTTAACAATGATAATGAGAATCATAACTCAATCAGGGAATTCTATTTGATTCTGGCAGAAGACTGAACACTATAATTTACAGGTATAATTGATATCTACACTACTCTGAGCAAGTTTAAATATTCCTGATGCAATTGTCAATCAATAGCAGGAAATGTACAGATTCATGTTACCTCTTTAAACTCCTGTCCCAGAAAGCTGGCAAGATGTCAAAATCAGGGATTGAAAGGAGGAGTGGGGGTTAATGTTCTGGGGACCGGTGTTCAAATCCCACCATGACAGATGGTGGAACTTGAATTCAACAAACAAAATTTGGAATTAAAAATCTAGTGGTGACCATGAAAAGATTGTTGACCATCAGAAACAGGAATAAGAGTAGGCCATTCAGTCCCTCGAGCCTGCCCTGCCGTTCAACAGAAACATGACAGATCTGACATTCCTCACATCCTTTCTTGCCTTTTCCCCGTCACCCTTGATTCCCCTACTGATCAAGAATATATCTGTCTATCTCAGCCTTAAGTATACAGAAGGACTCTGCCCCACAGGTCCCTGTGGCAAAGTGTTCCAAAGATTCACAATGCTCTGAGAAAGAAATTCCTCCTCATCTCAGTCTTAAATTGATGCTCCTTTATTCTAAGAATATGCCCTGTGATCCTAGACTCACTCATGAGGGGAAACATCCTCTCTGCATTTAGTCTGTCAAGCATCTTAAGAATTTTATATATTTCAGTGAGATTATCTCTCATTCCTCTAAAGTCAAGCAGCGTCCTAACGTGTTTAGCTTTTGCTCATCATATAATCCCTCCAAACCAGGGACATGTGAATGAACCTTCTTTGCCTGCCTCATTTGAAAAGATATTTTTCTTTTAAGAAGGGGACCAAAACTTCTCACAGTACACCAGATGAGGTCTCATCAGCACCTTGTACTGTTGCAGTAGGACTTCCCTACTCCTATACACCAACCCCCTTGAAATAAGGGCTAACATTCCATCAGCCTTCCTAGTTGCCTGTTGCATCTGTGTGACAGACCTCTGTGCTTGATGATTAAGTACTCCAAGTCCCCTTGTGTTGCAACTTTCAGCAGTTTCTCTCCATTTAAATAATACTCTGTGCTTTTGTTCTCTCTTCCAAAATTAACACTTCATATTTTGCCATATTATATTCCCTTTACCAACTTTTGCCTGCTTACTTAATCTATCGCTATGTCTCATTTTGAGTTGACACTTCCTTTTAATGCTCTGTTTGTCACGTAGTCTTCTTGCCTTTTTAACACTGACTTTTCTTGAACGTCCTACAACATGCTCATTTCTTCCACAGGGATATTCGAAGTATCTTCCATGGTAAAGATAGAGGCTAACACCCATTTAACTGCACTGCCATTTCCTTGCACTCCAGATTTAATTTCTGTGTTCACTTTGACTTCTTCTTCCTTTTTACATATTTATAGAAGCTCTTATTGTAAATTTTTATATTCCTCACTAGTTTGCCTTCATAGTTTATTTTCTCCATCTTTATTATCTTTTTAGTCCTCCTTTGCTGGAATCTGAATTTATCCCAATTTTTGGATCTATCGCTGACTTTGGTATCGTTATATGTTTTTTTCTTTCAAGTTAATACTCTCTTTAACTTCCTTGGTTAGCTATGGTTGATTTATCCCTCTCTTAGAATCTTTCCTCTTTACTGGGATACATTGTTGCTGAAAGTCAAGAATATCTTCCTTAAATGTCTGTCACTGCCTACTTACTGCCATCTCTGCTAATCTATCTGCACAATTCACCTTAGCTAACTCTCATTTCATTGTAACTCCCTTTATTTAAATTAAACACAGTTGCTTCTGGACCAGGTTTCTTATATTTGAACTGAATATCATGTCATGATCATTGCTTCCCAGGGGATCTTTTATTTGGAGTTCATTTATTGAAGGTGGGCAACAATGTTGCTCACAATGTGGTCTCCTCTACGTTGGGGAAATGAAGCGTAGACTTGGCAACCGCTTCGCAGAACATCTACGTTCTACTCACAAAAAAGACCCTGAACTACCTGTTGCCTGCCACTTTAATGCACCACCCTGCTCGCTGGCCAACATCTCTGTCTCTGGCTTGCTACAGTGTTCCAGTGAAGCCCAACGCAAGCTGGAGGAACAATACCTCATTTTCCGCTTGAGGACACTACAGCCCTCCGGACTCAATATCGAGTTCAATAATTTTAGGACCTAAACTCTCCCGTGTCCCAGTCCCCCACCCCACACACCAGCCCTTGTTACCACATAGCCTGCCACTACACACCCCCTGTTGTTAGTCACTAACAGTCCCCATTAACAACTGTTCACCCTCCCAGCCTGATCGTTAGCAACTCCTTTGTCTGTCCAACTGTCTTTCTCTCTATTTGGGCTCTATCCTATCGTTTACTCCCTACCCCACCCACCTCCCTATTTTCTGCATATAAACTGACGTTTTCCCAGCCACCATCAGTTCTGAGGAAGGGTCACTGGACCCGAAACGTTAACTCTGTTTTCTCCTCCACAGATGCTGCCAGACCTGCTGAGCTTTTCCAGCAACTTTGTTTTTGCTCATTTATTGAACCTGCCTCCATTACCAGATCCAAGATAGCCTTCTTCATGGTTGGCTTCATGACATATTGCTCCAGGAAACAATCTCTAATTCACTCAATGAATTTGTTGTTGTAGCTACCTTTTCCAATTTGATTAACCTAATCAACATGAAGATTAAAGTCCCCTGTAATTTCTACATGCTCCAATTATTTGTTGATTTCCAGCCTTTCCCACAGAAAGTACATCTGTACACAAATCCACCCAATGTCTTCTTTCCCTTGCTGTTTCTTACCTCCATCCAGATGGACACTACATTACCCAAGCCTAGATCATCTCTCACAACTGCCCTCCTTTTATCTCTTATTACTACTGCTACTCCACCCCCTTTCTCCAAGGCGTCATCAATAGTTCTATCAAACAGCTCCTGCTCAACGATAACCTGCCCAGTGACATCCAGTTTGGGTTCTGCCAGAGTCACGCAGCTCCTGACTTCATTATAATGTTGGTTCAAACATCGACAAAAGAGCTAAATTCCAGAGATGGGATGACAATAACAGCCCTTGACTTCAAGGCTACTTTCAACCAAATTTGGCATCAAAGGAGCCCCAATAAAACTGGAATCAATAGGTATATGGGAGAAAACTCTCCACTGGTTAGAGTCATACCTGGCACATCGGAAGATGGTTGTGGTTGTTGGAGGTCAGTCATCTCAGCTCCAGGACATCTCTGCAGGAGTTCCTCAGGATGGTGTCCTCGGCCCAACCATCTTTAGCTGCTTCATCAATGACCTTCCCTCCATCATAACGTCAAAAGTGGGGATGTTCGCCAATGATTGTACAATGCTCAGCATCCCTCCCGACTCCTCAGATACTGAAGTAGTCCATGTTCACATGCAACAAGATCTGGACAATATCCAGTCTTGGGGTGACAAGTTGCAAGGAAAATTCACACCACACAAATACCAGGCAATGACCATCTCCAAAAGATGTCTAATTTTTTTTTCTATTCATTTGTGAGATGTGGCCGTCGCTGGCTAGCCAGCGTTTCTTGCCCATCCCTAGTTGTCCTTGAGAAGGTGATGGTGAACTGCCTTATTGAACCACTGCAGTCCACCAGCTACAGGTTGACCCACAATGCCATTAGGGAGGGAATTCCAGGATTTTGACCCAGTGACAGAGAAGAAGTGGGGATATATTTCCAAGTCAGGATGGTGAGTGGCTTGGAGAGGAACTTGGATGTGGTGGTGTTCCCATATGTTTGATGCCCTTGTCCCTCTAGATGGAAGTGCTCATTGATTTGGAAGGATCTGAGGATCTTTGTGAATTTCTGCAGTGCATCTTGTGGATAGTACATACTGCTGCTACTGAGCGTCGGTGGTGAAGGGAGTGGTTGTAGTGCCAGTCAAGCGGGCTGCTTGTCTTGGATGCTGTCAAGCTTCTTGACTGTTGTTGGGGCTTCACTCATCCAGGCAAGTGGGGAGTATTCCATCACACACCTGACTTGTGCCTTGTAGATGGTGAATAGGCTTTGAGGAGTCAGGAGGTGAGTTACTCGCCACAGCATTCCTAGATTCTGACTTGCTTGTTTAGTTGCAGTTTAGCCTAGCAATTGTGTGGCGTGGATGTCACTTGCCATGTGTCAGCCCAAGCCTAGATATTGTCCAGATCTTGTTGCATTTGAATCACCACCTCTTGACATTCAATGGTGTTACCATCACTGAATCCCCTACAATTAACATCCTGGGGTTATCATTGACCAGAAAC
The DNA here is from genome assembly GCF_021869965.1 of Rhincodon typus. Lineage (NCBI taxonomy): Eukaryota > Metazoa > Chordata > Chondrichthyes > Orectolobiformes > Rhincodontidae > Rhincodon > Rhincodon typus. The sequence continues at coordinate 76,483,945 of NC_063338.1, forward strand.
TCAACTGGATTCACCACATAAACACAGTGGCGACAAGTGCAGTGGACCTGCGCACCAGGATCTCTCTACATATCAGTATTCCTAAGGGTTTTGCCATTCACTCTATAATTTCCACCTGTACTTGACCTTCCAAAATGCATCACCTCACATTTGTATGGATTAAACTCCATCTGCCATTTTTCTGCCCATGCCTTCAACTGATCTATGTCCTGCTGTATCCTTTGACAATCTTCCTCACTATCCGCAATTCCACCAATCTTTGTTTCATCTGCAAACTTACTAATTAGACCAGCTATGTTTTCCTCCAAATCACTGATGTAGATGACGAAAAGCAGAGGCCCCAGCACTGATCCCTGAGGAACACCACTAGTCACAAGCCCCCATTCCAAAAAGCATCCTTCAACTGCTACCCTCTGTCTACTATGACTGAGCCAGCCCTGTATCCACCATGCCAGCTCACCCTGATACCATGCGAACTCACCTTTTGTACCAGTCTGCCATGAGGAACCTTGTCAAAGGCTTTACTGAAGTCTATGTAGACAACGTCAATCACTTTTCCATCATCAATCATCTTCATCACCTGCTCAAAACACTCAATCAAGTTGGAGAGGCACAACCTCCCCCACAAATAACTATGCTGTCTATTGCTAATAAGTTTATTTGCTTCTAAATATGTATAGATCTTGTCCCTGAGAATCTTTTCTAATAATTTCCCTAACAAGGCCATGAGGCTCACAGATCTGTAATTTCCTGGATTATCCCTGCTACCCTTCTTACACAATGGGACAACATTGGCTACTGTCCAGTCCTCTGGGACCTCACCTTTGGTCAAAAAGGATACAAAGATGTCTATCAATGCTCCAGCAATTTGTTCTCTTGCCTCCCTCAATATTCTGGGATGGATCCCACCAGGACCCAGAGACGTATCTACCTTAATAGTTTAAGACACATAAAACCTTTTCCTTTTTAATAGCAACTTGGCTTAGAGATTCGACACTCCCTTCCCCAAGATCATCCTCCACCAATACCTCTTTGGTGAATATTCTACTTCCTGGATTGAAATTGTCCTGCAATGGAAAACAACCTCTCCACATCTACCCTACCAACTCCCCAAAGAATCTTTTTACATTTCAATAAGTTTACCTCTCGGTCTTATATATTACAATGAGTATAGGCCCAAACATATACATAAAGCGATTAACAAACAATAATCTGATCACGAATGCAACACGACAAAGAATGGTGAACACATGCTGCACACTGCCAATCTCCTGAAACACATCAGTGTCATTACATCATCTGAACTGGCCACAATCATTCAAATTATCTGTCCTGGAAAATAAATTGGTGATTGCTTGTTTTTTGACTAAGACTGGCATTAGGGAAACTGTCAATATACTGCGCCTCCAAATTGAAAAAAATGGACCTACAGACATTGAAAACCATGACAATGTCTTCAGGTGTAATACTTTGAACATACAATGGTTTAGCAATTCTAAGTGACTGATGGAATGCAAGTACAGAGCATAATTCAGAGGGCGGCTGAGAGACATCACAGCAAAATTCTGGGAAACATCACCACAGTCATCACGACTGTACAGCAGGTTAGAGAGAAACTGATGTCAAGGTGTGGTGCCAGGGGCACAGTAAAGGGAAGGAAAAGACTTCTGGTTTAAAGCACATTTATTTCAATGCATGAGGCCTGACTGGTTAGGCAGATGAGCTCAAGGCATGGATTGGCTCTGGGGACTAGGATATTATAGCCATAACAGAAACATGGCTGAGAGAAGGGCAGGACTGGCAGCTTAATGTTCCAGGATACAGAATCTTCAGGTGTGACAATAAGTACCAGTAAGCGAGGAGGGGGAGTTGCCCATATGATAAGGCAGGACATAACAACAGTTCTTAGAGAGGATATTCTTAAGGGGTCATCAAATGAGACCATATGGTTAGAACTTAGAAACAAGAAGGAGATGATCACTATGTTGGGACTGTATTATAGAGCCCCAAATAGCCATCAGGTACTAGAGGAGCAAATGTGTAGAGAGATTGCAGATACCTGTCGGAATAATAGAATGGTAGTGGTTGGCTCAATGGTAGGAAGCACAGGGTGATGGGTGAAGGTTGTTTCTCAGACTGGAGGCATGTGGCTAGTGGTGTGCCACAGGGGTCAGTGCTGGGTTCTTTGCTATTTGTTATTTACATAAATGATCTGGCTATGAATGTACAAGGCATGATTAGTAAGTCTGTGGATGATACAAAATTAGGAGGTATTGTCGATAACAAGAAAGGTTACCAAAAATTACAGAGAGATCTCAAAAGTGGGCTAAGAATAGGCAAATGCAATTCAATACAGACAAGTGTGAGACTTTGCATTTTGGAAAGTTAAACCAAGGTAGGACTTAGACAGTAAATGGTAATGTCTTGAGGTGTGTTGTGGAACAGATGGACCTAGGAATAGAAGTATATAGTTCGTTGAAAGCGGTGTTACAGGTGGACAGGGTGGTGAAGAAGGTAGTTAGCATTCTGGCCTTCATTGGTCGAGGCATTGAGTATAGGAGTTGGGAAGTTATGTTACAGTTGTATAAGTCATTGGTGAAGCTGCAGTTGGAGTATTGTGTACAGTTTGGTCACCCTGTTATAGGAAAGACAGTTAAACTGGGAAATGTGCAAAGAAGATTTACAAGGATGTTGCCAGGACTAGTAGGCCTGAGTTATAGTGAGAGGTTGGACAGGATAGGACTTTATTGCTTAGAACATAGGAAAATGAGGGGCGACCTTATTGAGGTGTATAAAATCATGAGGGGCATAGATAGGATGAATGCATATAGTCTTTTCCCAGGGCTGGAGAATTGAAAACTAGAGGGCATAGGTTTAAGGTGAGAGGGCATAGGTTTAAGAAGGACCTGAGGGGCAACTTCTTCCTGCAGAGAGTGGTACATATATGGAAAGGGCTGCCGGAGAAAGTAGTTGAGGCAGGTACAATAGCGACATTTAAAAAAACATTTGGATAGGTACAAGTACGGGAAGGGTTTAGAGGGATATGGACCAAATGCAGGCAATTTGAGCTAGCTGAGTGGCCGCCATGGTCAACATGGACCAATTTGGCCCAAATGGCCTTTTTCCATGCTGTATTACTCTCTGACTCTATGACTGTAAGTACAATCGTTGTCTAGAAGTCATAGATATTCTACATTGTAGATGCTACTGGATTAGCAATTGCAGGTATATCACTATTTATATCATATATATTTACCAGCTACAACATATTACAACTGCAAAACATTGCCTGTCCAATCACCTTTATTGTATGTCATTAATTAAGTTGGATGATAAATATGCGAAAAGAAGACTTCCGAAATATACTCTTCAGTCGTAATAACATCTCCTGATTAAACCACTTGAACAATCAAAATTGACACAAAGAAAGACTCACCACTTACTTACCTGTTTTCCTGTGATATAAGACTTTAACTCTGACAGGTAGAAACAGGTTGAAGTGGCAGCCTGCCAATGATTTAATCTCCCACCGCTGCTGATTTTCACGTAGGTCTACTTTCCCAGCATGAATTCACAGTGATGTTGACTTGCTGCTTGTTCGTCTCAGTCAGGGCTTGAAACTTGCAGCAATGATGAAAGTTTGGGTAGAATCATAGAGTAGAATAATTGAATCATACAGTACAGAAGAGGTCATTCAGGCTATCAAGCCTGTACCATTAAAAATATACTACAACCTACACTAGTCCCACTTTTCCACGCTAGGCCTCTAGCTTTGAATGTTATGATTCTTCAAGTCCTCATCCAAGTACCTTTTAAAGGTTTGACTACCGTCCTAGCCAGCGCATTCCAGACCTCTACCATCCTCTGAGCGAAAACGTTTTCCTCAAATCCCCTCTTAATCTCCTGCTGTCCACTTTAAAATTATGTCCCCTTTTTACTGACTCTTCAACTAAGGGGAACAGCTGCTTTCTATTCACCCTGCCTATACCTATGTTCTTATACATCTCAATCAGGTCCTGCCTCAACCTTCCTTGCTCCAAAGAAAGCAACCCGAGCTTATCCAGACTCTCTTCATAGCTGAAATGCTCCATCCCAGGAAACATCCTGATGAATCTCCTTTGCACCCACTCCAGTGCATTCACATTCTTCATATAATGTGGTGGCCTGAACTGCATGCTGTACTCCAGCTGTGGTCTAACCAAAGTTCTGTACAGCTTCAACATAACCTCCCTTCTCTTATAATTTATGATACGATCGATAAAGGCAAGTGTCCCATTTGCCTTCTTAACCACTCTATTAACCTGCCCTGCTGCCTTCAGGGACAAGCACCCCAAGACCCTCTGTTCCTCTGGGCTTCCTAGTGACTTGTCATTCATTGAGAACCCTCTTGTCTTATTTATATTGTCACATGTTCTGACGTGTTTTGATGCACCTCTGAAGGAGGTGGGACTTGAACTCAAGACCTCTAGCCCAGAGATAGGAACACTACCATCACACTACAAGAACCCCAGAGGGATAGGCAAAGACTGCTTTCTTTACAATAGAATAAGTTGAGCTATAACTTAATTGAGCTGTAAATAAGATTAAAGTGATTGGACAAAGTGGACAGAGAATAGCAGTTTCCACTCGTGAAGAGGTCAACTGTCATGGAGCAGAATTTTATGATGATTGTTAGAGGGACTAGCATAGACTTGAAGAACAACATTTTCAACCTGAGGCTGGTTGATGTCTGAAATTCACTGCACATTTTGGTGATTGAGATGATTGTTTTCATTTAAAATAAACCTCAATCAATAACTCAGGTGCTATTAACTGCAAGATAACAGATTGGGAGCTTGAAAATGGGACTAGAGTGGCGGGCAGTTTAGACATCCAGCACAGACATAATGTGATGAATGACATTTCTCTGTGTCATGGATTTTCCATGGCTCTAATGTTTTAGTTACAATCTACAGAATCAGTCAAATACCGAAGTAGAACAAAAACTGTATCAGACTATTCCAGTGACATTTTCATCTTTCTTATTTGAGCTAGAATCTCAGCTGTCTGCTTTGGAAAGAAAATGCAAATTTAGGAGGAAATGATTGAAATGACTAGTTCTGAGATGATTAAGTCTTGAGGGGAAATCCACTCACAAAGATCAATGGAGAGCTAGGAGAGAAAGAAAAGAAACAGAAGCAACAATAAGTCTAACTATCATTCTAATAATAAAAAAAAGATGGTTCGTTTCCAGGAAGTTCTGGAGCAAATCGCATGTAAAACAGATTGGACACAGCAAGACCAGCTTCAGAAACATCTGTTTGATCTCAAATCAATGCTGGGGAAAATGATAGACCCTCCCCCCTGCTGTAAAAATAGCTGGAGAATTGTGCAACACGCACAGAGGTGAAAGTCATTCATGAAACAATTCTTTTGGAAATAAATGCCAGCAATGACGCCCTAGCAAAGGAACTCAAACCATAAGACAACTGAAGCAGCAAACGGAAGAGGTTGTGGCTTCAGGCAAAACAAAAAACAAATAGAAAGTTTTTAAAAAGTTGAAATGGCTACATCAAGTTATGAAGAAGAAAATATACTCAGACAATTGCAAGCTAAAATTTGACAGAATTAAAAAAATTCCAGTGTGCAAAACCAGAAGTCTCAAAGTAAGATGAAAGTTCTTAAGGAACAAAAAGGTTTAAACCACTACAAACAATTTGAAGAACTAAATCATTAATGGCTGGTCCAGAACAAAACTCAGCCATAGTACATCAGGATAATCAAATTCTGGAATAAAGATAAAATATTGTGGGTGCCAAAAATCTGAAACAAATGTAGAAAATTCTGCAGAAACTCAGCAAGGCTGGCAGCATCTGTGGAGAAAGAGTGAGAGTTAATGTATTGAGTCTGGTATGCCTGTTCTTCAGAACTATTTAGTACTGTGGAAATAAGTGAAACCTCCAGACAAAGCCAGGAAGTGAGGATGTGTCAGCTAGTTACATGTTATAAAAACTCATGTGCTCACTTGTTATTGCAAATAGTTAAATTTGCTATTGGAAAGAAGAAGAATGAGGTACACATAGCTTGCCTTTAGAAGTCTTCACATCCATGAGTTCTATGTGTACAATGTTGTGACTCTCCCTGTCAGTTAGTCTGTTGTGGTTCTGCAAGTTGCACACACAGAAATCAGTTGGTGTAGTTGTGATATCTATTTCATAACCTGTAATCTGCTACACTGTTTTGAATGAACTAACCCATGGAGTTAATCAATCCCTGACAACTAATTTATTAGATAATTATCATTAACATAACAGATTTTTATATTGTAAAATGCTCCTGTTTTTAAACCATAGCATTTCCAGTCTTCATTCTTTTAGTACATAATTAATATTTTGTATTTATTCTATTTTAAAAATGTTACTGGTTTCTAATGAAGTCAGAGCAACACTTTAACAATAAATATCATTGGTATATGAGAGCCATGGAATCATCACACTTAAATATGATTCTGCCCTCATCCAATGACTGTCTCAAATATACTTGCAAAATGGATCACCAGACAGAGATAAGTACAGCAAGTACGACTAATATTTTTGCTAACCTGAGTTGACCGGGTTAATTAAGGTTCACCAATCAAAATCATGCACTGAATTTTAACTTTAAATTTTGAGATGGTTTGGGTCAGGGACAACAAGATGTTGCTGGATTTGTAGTGGGAACTCTGGAGAGGCTTAAAGTCTCACAAATCTGTTTCCTAATACAAAGATGCCTGTGGCACACTCAATTTCAACTTTAAGTGGAACTGGAAGATCAGGTTTGGACTAAGATGATCCAATAATTTGCATTGGAACTTTAAATATGTCGTGAGTTATTGAAATGTAATGATGGTGGGCACATTATACGAGCTCTGGAAAATGCAGTGGCTTCATCGAGATGAAGAGTTTGCAGTTTCAAGAAGAAGTGTTTTCGCACCCATTTCCTCAATCAAGGTACCTGTCTGAGAAAACATTACATCTTTTCAGCGAGGACCCCGACTTCTACCCTGCACTACCAACAAGGCCTGACCTGCCTTACCATCAGGCCCAATTGCCCTGTCCCTAAGACTTCCATTCTCTCCATATCACAAAGCCCCTGAACTTCGCCCCTGCCTCAGGGCTCTGACCTTTGTATCATTTTATGCAATGAGAAATTAAGCAGATGGTACTTCATTTACAATACAGGAGTATGAAGATATATAGTACACTCTACTTAGTAACTTAGTACTGCTAGACATGTTGGAACCTAGTTTTGGTATAATCAACAATTGCCGAGCCAATATAATATAGCCTTTCTTGAAGGACTGTATCTATAAATTTGGACATATCTTCTCAGCTGTTGATTTGATGTTGCTGTTTGTTGTATGAACAACGTAATACTTTGGAAGTGCTAAGCTGTCATTACAGGTTGAGAATCTCTTATTTGAAATCTTTGGGATCAACGAGTTTTCAAATAAGGGATATTTTAGTTTCTTGGATCGACTATAATCTATTTAGGTCTATTCGGATCCATTTGGGCCCTTTGGGGTCTGCTTGGGCCAAGTGAAGTTCTTTTGTCTAAACAACCTGAACTCAACAGGCCCACGGGTCTATTCAGGTTCACTTCCAAAAGGACCTTCAGTTTTTAGATCTTTTCAGTTATTGAATATATGGATAATGCATACCTGATCTGTATCAAAAGTACTGCACTAGAATAGTATTAACACTGAGTGAAATGGCCAAAACTTTCCATCAGAAGAAAATTAATGTGAAAGAGCTTGAACATTAAAACCAACTCAAGAAACATTAATGTTTTGAGAACCACAGGCGGAATTCATACATTTGTTTGAAAAGCATAAATCCAAAATCAGTGTCTCAAACGTCAAGTGCGTTTGCACAATGACATAATATGCAGTGCATTGATATGTGTCAAGAAAAAAAAATTAGCACATAAGCTTATAATCAGTCTCAACTTAATGCCAGAAGTTAATCTTAAATAACTGGCAACAATAAGAGATCCTATTCCAGATTCATCATAATCAAAAGAACAGTGATGTTTGGAACAAACAGTTCCTGATGACTTGCAGATCTGCTCACAGGAAATGAACAGTTCATAAGTGTTCATATTGCCTCATTTTCATTGCTTAGCTTTTCCTTTGGAAATCTTCTGTGAATTCCTCTAAAACTGAGCCAGATAGAGAGAAAAACATTTGGAATCCGAAGAAGAAACTGAATTACATGGTGGTTTCAGACAGGGCACAATTTTAACATTTGCTATTGATGCAACACTTGAAAAGATAATATACAATGGGTAGATGGTAATAGGCTTGAGGAAAGCATTAACAGACTAATGAAACAGGAACAATATGAAATGAAACAGAGTAGATTAATCCATTTTGAGGATTGAATATTTCTTGCATCACACATGTTTGTTGACTGCTAAAAAAGGATTTTTTTTTCTTAGCAGATGAAACTTGATACAGAGAAGCATGATGCAATCAATTTTGGTAAAACTAGTAAGGAGAGGCAATATGAACAAAATCACACAATTTTTAAAGGAACTAAAAAGCCTATGAACATGTGACCAGCAATTTATGAATATGGCAGGAGAAATTGATGGCATTGTTACTGTGTAGTATATGGCAGCCATTGTTTTATTCATAGTGGCATGAATTACAAAAGCAAGGAATTTGATAAACCTTTGAATAACCTAGCTCGAATTTTAAGGTTATGACTTCTTGTTCTGAACTCTCAGAGCGAGCTGAATATCATGATCTAACAATCAGCAGGAGACATAAGACACCCAAGCTACGCCTGCCTCTTTGTAGGTTACGTGGAACAATCCCTCTTCCGTACCTACACCGGCCCTAAACCCCACCTCTTCCTCCGTTACATTGATGACTGTATCGGCGCCGCCTCGTGCTCCCACGAGGAGCTCGAACAGTTCATCCACTTCACTAACACCTTCCACCCCAACCTTAAGTTTACCTGGACCATCTCTAACACCTCTCTCCCCTTCCTGGACCTCTCTGTCTCCATATCGGGCAACCACCTAGAAACCGATATTCATTTCAAGCCCACCGACTCCCACAGCTACCTAGAATACTCCTCCTCCCACCCACCTTCCTGCAAAAATGCTATCCCCTATTCCCAATTCCTTCGCCTCCGCCGCATCTGCTCCCAGGATGAGGCATTCCACTCCCATACATCTCAGTTGTCCTCGTTTTTCAAGGACCATAACTTCCTGCCTTCGGTGGTCGAGAACGCCCTCAACCGTGTCTCCCACATCTCCCGCACCTCATCCCTCACACCCCGTCCACGCAATAAGAACCAAAAAAGAATCCCCCTCGTCCTCACGTACCACCCCACCAACCTCCGGATCCAACGCATCATCCTCCGACACTTCCGCCATCTGCAATCCGACCCCACCACCAAAGACATCTTTCCCTCCCCACCCTTATCTGCTTTCCGGAGGGACAACTCTCTCCGTGACTCCCTTGTCCGCTCCACACTCCCCTCCAGCTCCACCACACCCGGCACTTTTCCCTGCAACCGCAGGAAGTGCTACACCTGCCCCCATACCTCCTCCCTCACCCCCATCCCAGGCCCCAAGAAGACTTTCCACATCAAGCAGATGTTCACCTGCACATCTGCCAATGTGGTATACTGCATCCGCTGTACCCGGTGTGGCTTCCTCTACATCGGGGAAACCAAGCGGAGACTCGGGGACCGCTTTGCAGAACACCTACGCTCGGTTCGCAACAAACAACTGCACCTCCCAGTCGCGAACCATTTCAACTCCCCCTCCCATTCCTCAGACGACATGTCCATCCTGGGCCTCCTGCAGTGCCACAACGATGCCACCCGAAGGTTGCAGGAACAGCAACTCATATTCCGCTTGGGAACCCTGCAGCCCAATGGTATCAATGTGGATTTCACAAGTTTCAAAATCTCCCCTCCCCCTACCGCATCCCAAAACCAGTCCAGCTCGCCCCTGCCTCCCTAACCTGTTCTTCCTCCCACCTATCCCCTCCTCCCACCTCAAGCCGCACCTCCATCTCCTACCGACCAACCTCATCCCGCCCCCTTGACCTGTCCGTCCTCCCTGGACTGACCTATCCCCTTCCTAACTCCCTACCTACACTCACCTTTCCTGGCCCCATCCCCGCCTCTTCGACCTGTTTGTTTCCTCTCCACCTATCCTCTCCTCTATCCCTCTTCTATCCGCCTCCCACTCTCTCCCTATTTATTTCAAAACCCCCTTCCCCTCCCCCTTTTCTGATGAAGGGTCTAGGCCCGAAACGTCAGCCTCTCTGCTCCTATGATGCTGCTTGGCCTGCTGTGTTCATCCAGCCCTGCACCTTGTTGTCTTGGATTCTCCAGCATCTGCAGTTCCTACTATCTCTGATACACCAATAGCTTGTCATTTCTCACCCTTGTAATTCAAAGATGCACCATTAAACTTTAAATATTCACTCATAGGACCTGGATATCACTGGCTGGGCAACATTTATTGCCCATTCCATGTTGCTCTGAAAAGGTGGTGGCAAGCTGCCTTCTCGAACTGTTGCTGTCCATTTGGCTTAGATAGCTACAAATGTGGCTTTAAAGCTAGTTCCAGGATTTTGACCCAGTGACAATGAAGGAATAGTAGTTTGCTTTCAAACCAGGATAGTAAGTGGTTTGGTGGGGAACATGCGGTGCAGGTGTCTTCATATATCTGCTGCCGTTGTCCTTCCAGATGGAAGTGGTCATGGGTTTGAAAGGTGCTGTCTAAAAGCCTTTGGTGAATTTCTGCAGTGCATCCTGCAGATAGTATACACTGCTGCTACTGAGCATTGGTAGTTGAGAAAGTGAATGTTTGTTGATATGGAGCTATTCAAGCAGGCTGCTTCGTCCTGGATGCTGTCACGCTTCCTGGTTTTGTTGGAGCTGCATGCATCCTGGCAGGTAGGGAGAATTCACATTTCAAGTCCATGTCAAACTCAGCTGGTTAAAATGCACCACTAGACACTTTGTGTACACTTTTCCACTAGCAAGAAAATAAGAACAGATTAGTCCCCATCCTCTATGTGCAACAACTCATTCTACCTTCTACCTCCCCCATCCTCTGACATCTTATAACAGACATGCCAAATTATGCCCATATAATCATCTTATGGTCCCTCATACCTTTCAGGCCAACTCTTCCCCTTTACCCACACTCCATGGCCCTTCATGTCCACATGGCAACCTATGCCCCTCTACCCACTCACTTTATCCCTTTATAGCTCATTTGCCAACTTAGTGACAACTCATGCTAATTCATATCTGCCATTCACTACCCTTTGCACTTGCAGCTAGCATGCCAACTGGCCTCGTATCCAACATGAACAGACCAGATGATAAGATTAAAAATAAAGCCTGTGTCTAGAGAATAATTCACCTTCTAAAAAAAAACTGGTCCTGATACATAGCCATTAAATAAAATATCACTACAATTAATTTCCTTTAAACTGATTTAAAAAAACAAGCATTGGAATTTATTGACCTACTTCAAAAGTCTATAATTATTTGGGTCTGTCATTGGAAACGTTCAATGACAAGGAGCCCACTGTGATAATCTAAAACTGTGAAATCAATTATGCAGTCATAATTCAGTGATGATTACCCTCAATCTCACATTAACAAGTAAAGTGAAATAGCAAGCAATGACTTTAAAAAAAAACATAATCTTTTTTTAACAAATATTTGAGGAAAGAGTTTTACATATCTTGACACTTGGTTAAGAAAAATACTTGACAGTTGCTTTGGCAATTGCTTTTTGGCAGTTCTACTGTTCCAAAAAGTTTGTATACTTTTTATGTGTATTTGTGTCTGCTGTCAACAATCCCATAGGACAGGATATCTTTCCCAAACGGTAACTGGCCACTTGAAAAGGTCTTCCAGGGCTATCACTGAAGGGGTAAATTACTGCTCAAAAAGGGTACCCTATCTATCCAAATAACTCTGCAATTTTAGAATGTCCACAACAGGCAGCGGGGGTTAAGTCATGCAAGTGTGTATGAGGTTCCTTCCTTCTTGGCCAACAGACAGACTCAACAGTGGAAAGAGACTCACCCATGGGAAGGCTCATTCCTGTCCTTTGCACAAACTCCCTTTCTCCCACATTGATGGGACCTTCTTGAAGAGTAAATCCCAGTTCAGCAATATCACATGTGTGAAAATCAAATTTGAACATTTCCACTCACAAGTAAAAGGAAATAACTGTAAAGCACCATTTTAAAGCCTTGCAAAAGCTTAGTAAGTAAGAGCGTGGTGGTGTTAGTAAGTGTATGGAGATTTAATATGCTCATAAAGGTTTTGTGTTTACAGCAAAGTGAGACCAGGCCAAGTGTGGCTACATGAATAATGGTTTTGTAACAACATCAGTAGCACATAAAAAAAAGTAGCATGACACGATAGTGCATGTTTACCAGATCTGGGTGACTTACTTCTGTTGCCATTCCTCAGGGTGACATTGAGCAATTTGTTGTGAGCACTGCTTAATGGAGATGCATCGACATCAAGCGCCTTTTACCCGTTTTTGCAAACTTCAAAGCTCCCATTAGTGAATGAAGGACCAGGCAAGGGTTTCAGATTGCACAGAACAAAAAACTGAATTGTGGAATGTGATCCAAAAGCACCACTAAAACACTGAAATACCACTAAAAATACCGAAATCAAAGTGATAAAAAGAAAATTAACATGTTGCATCATCTTGATATAGTAGCCTTGGTCAGAGACTTTTAATGGGGAAATTTTTCAGTTGTGCTTTCTTTTAGAAATCTTCATTCTTTTGGGGCCATGTTGACATTTTTGTTAAGCATTTCATCAATTTTTCCTAGTTTTAGATTTCAATGTGTCAGTTGGATGGAAGGAGTGAGGGAATGCTGTAGAAATATATAAATGAATGTTGTAATCTTCAATTACTCTGCACTGTACCTAACTGAGATGTAATTTATGCTGAGATCCAGTGCAAAAATAAGCAAACAGAAGGTTGCCTAGGAACATAAATCACCTTGATGAGCAAAATAAAACATCTTTAAGATGGGATGCATCTGGTATTGGTATAGTAATTAACAAATATTAATGAAAGAAGTAAGAAATAAAAGCACGGCTCTACACAAAGCAATATTTCAAACAATACTAATGCAATACATCACATTTCAATTATACTGGGGCCAACCAAAGTATATAACTAACAGCCTGCTCTCATGTCCTAGTTGCACTGAACTCGATACATGCTGCTGGTTAATGGTTACCCTGATTAGATCATTTTCAGTTGTTTTTAGGAAGGGGAGGTCAAAGCCCTCTGATAATCAAAATTGAAACACGAGCCCCCAATCTGTTATGGTGGGACTAGAGGTCCCTTTCTAATAATTAAACCGGAAACACTCAGAGAATCTCACCTCACCTCACCTAATGTGTTAAACTGTTATGTAGAAGGGGAAGTTAATTGAAAGAAAATCCCTAGTATTCACTTTATAAGTAACAAGTAATTATTTATTTATTTATTTATGTAACAGTGAACAAATTAACAGAATTACTAACAAACTGAACAAAACCCCCTTAACTACTAACTATTCCTTAACTGAACTAAATTCTACTGGTATGCTGTTCCAATAAACACCACTCCCAATTATATGAATCCACTAAAAAGAAAATAAATTAAAACTTAGTCTCTCAAAGTCTTCACACCTTTCTTCTGCTGTTCTCAAGTCATAAATGCCTTTCTTCTGCTGATCCGCCTATTAGGGATGTTTTCTCTGTGAAGTCTGTGAGTACTCTCAGCTAGAAGTGCTCTGGTACCTTTTATGGACAGATGGTGCTTTCTTAGAGAGCTTAGTGATTTCTTGTGAGAGCGAGATGCTTATTTCTCAGATGGCGGTTCATTCTCACACCGATTTTCAAAAACCCTCTCCTTATATACCTTGGATGACATATCAATTTTCTTACAACAGCATTGGTCTGAGGTTGTCAAAACCATCAGTTGTGAATTCAATTAGCTTTCAATCGCCATGTGATTGATTTAAATTAATTGGCTGATTCCAGCTAATTGCCAAAGCATCAAAACAAGCCTAAGGTTTTCAATCACACTGCCAATTGATACATGTTTCAATTTTAGAACTGGCTGTACATCTTCAGCTACATACAAACACATATGTTTTTCTGCATAATTCTCTAAGCTTAGAGAAGCACTTTCTCTTAAAGGAGATGCACACTCTTCTCCCTTATTTTTTTACCAACAAATTCCAGCTTCTTGCCTTCCAATTCATGATTATTCTACACAACTTTGTAACATTGTATATTGAGAAAACACATGAAAGGTCCTACAGCAGAGACTCTTGTTTCTGAAAAGTGCCCAGACAATGGCACCCCACTTTGTGAGCGGGGCCCTCAATGTCTTGGTGCAGGGAACAGTGCAGAAGAAAGGTCTTCCTCCTCCCCAAGGTCAGCAGATGAGACCACATCACCAGGCAGTGTCAGCTTGGTCCAAGGATCCTCTCGGCTCAGTGTAGTCTTAACTATTTAGACAAATGCACAGCAATGTTGGAGGAAGGTTCTGCTTTTTCGATGCTGCTAGCATAAGTGTCATCATCTTCTCTCTGATACCTCATACTCACTCTATCTCTACTACTGAGCCCACCTCCTACCAAGATTAATGCTCTGCCACTCACTATTGTCTGAAACATCTTCCCTCACTTGCTCTCATGTGCGCTAACCCTTGACATCACTAGCCCATGTATGCCCTCTGAGATGACTACTTACTCATTCAGGACACTCCCCACCTGCATCAAAAGTGACTGCTGTGCCACCCACTTTCATCTCCCTTAAAGTTTGCCTCTCTCACATTCTAGGCAGAAAACAGCAGAAAACGTCAAGACTACATATGGTAGGCTGTCCAACATTCAGCTCCACACCATTTACAAAGAGGGGATCCTGACTCTGACCATGTCCAAACACCAGGACTGGTACCAGGGACTGTCTTTGACTTACTGTGCCAGGACTCCCTGATCAAAAACCATCTCCCTTGACCTGACAGAGGACTGTTGACAACCATGACAAGCTTCCTGGCTTTGTGCGAATGTTAAACAGCATGGCAATACCGCAGTAATTTGAGCCTGATATCTCTATTTGAAGGCCAAAGCGTAAAAAAATTAAGGCAAGACAGGAATGCGGCGAACATCCAGGCAGACTCAAAATGAGTGAGTGTGAAGCTAACAATTGAATGGTCTCCAATGCAGCTTGGCCCATTCTATGAGCTGAGACATGTCACTGGAAGCACAGTGTCCTTTGCAGCAACATGACAATGTAATTGATTTTGTACCCCAAGCTACAGCATTGAAGTACAGAAGCGTACTCTAAGTGGATCAGCAATGTGCCACGAGTATTTTTAGAGGCATTTGTTGGATTTCAATATCACTGCATATGGCTGGTGTCCATGGAGCATGCCCTGCGATGTTCATGCCTGGTTTCTATCATCATAGAATCCTTACAGTGTGGAAGCAGGCCATTCAGGTCCACACCAGCCCTCCAAAGAGCATCCTGTTGTGAGGAAGGGTCACCGGACCCGAAATGTTAACTCTGATTTTTTTCTTCACAGATGCTGCCAGACCTGCTGAGCTTTTCCTTCAACTTCTGTTTTTTTACCTGATTTACTGCATCCACAGTTCTTTCAGTTTTTCTTCTGTGGTTTCTTACATTTCTGAACAGAGCAGTTGCTGTGCCAGGCTGTTATGCGCCCAGATAGTATACTTTCTATGGTGCATTTGTAATAGTTACTGAATGTCATTATGGACATGCTAAATTTCCTAAGCCGCCTGAGGAAGAAGAGGCATTGTTGTGACTTCTTGATTGTTTACATGGGAAGTCCAGGACAGGTTGTGCGTAATCAACACTCCTAGGAACTTGACGCTCTCAACTCTCTCAACCTCCATTCTGTTGATATAGATGGGGGTGTGCTTTCTTCCTTTCTTTCTGAAGTCAATGATTAGTTCTTTAGATTTGCTGACATTGAGAGAGAGGTTGTTATCATTGCATCATGACACCAAGCCTTCTATCTCCTCTCTGTATTCTGACTTGTCGTTGTTTCATATCCATTCTACCATGTTGGTGTCGTCAACCAACTTGTAGATGGCATTCATTCAGAATTTGGCTACAGAGTTGTGGGTGTACAGGGAGCACAATAGGGGGCTGAGAATGCATCCTTGGGGGCCTCCAGCATTGAGGGTTATCCTGGAGGAGGTACAGTTACCTATCTTCACTGATTGTAGTTTGTGGGTCAGAAAGCTGAGGATCCAGTATAAGAGGGCAAAGTTGAGACCAAGGTCTTGGATCTTTGAGATCAGTCTGGAGGGGATATTGGTGTTGAAGGCGGAGCTGTATTTGATGAGCAGGAGTTTGACATAGGTGTTCTTGTTGTCCAGATGTTCCAGGAATGAGCGCAGGGCTAGGGACATGGCTTCCTCTGTGGACCCGATACATCAGTAGGCAAATTGCAGGGGATTGAGGCAGGCTGGGAGGCTTGAGTTGATGGGAGCCATGACGAGCCTCTCAATGCACTTCATGATTATGGAGTTCAGAGCCACAGGGTGGTAGGCATTAAGGCATATTGCATGTGCTTTCTCTGGTGCTGGGATGATGGTGGTTTTCTTGAAGTAGGTCGGGACTTCGGCTTGCAGGAGGGAGAGGTTGAAGATGTCAGTGTAAACCTCTGCCAGCTGGTCCACACAGGATTGGAGTGCATGGCCAGGAACTCCCTCCTTGCCTGTTGTTTTCTTTGGGTTAACTCTCAGGAAGACCAATCTGACATCTGCAGCGGTGATGGAGAGAACAGGTGCGTCCAGGGCTGTTGAGGCAGGTGACACTATGCCACTGGCATTTTGCTTGAACCAAGCACAGAAAGCATTGAGCGCTACATGGAGAGATATGTTTTTTGTCTGAGATCTTGCTCTGCTTCATTTTGTATCCTGTTATGATGTTTAGGCCTTGCCACAGGCGGTGGGTGTCCATATGGTTGGTTTGGGCCTTTAACTTGTTCCGGTACTGCCTCTTGGCATCTCTGATGTCAAGAATTCTTGGCATCTAGTTTGCTCTGGCAGATAGTACAATAGAAAGTTGTGCAATATTGAGGAAAGATCTGCTGTTAATAAGGTAGTTAACAAGTATTAATACCCTTTTTAAGCAACTTGCTGCAGTTTAGTGAGACTCTCACCTTCACACCTGAAACTTAATTAAAAGATGCTGTGAGTTGTTCCCAGTGCTGACTAGGCCTCACTGTTCTCACATTCTGTCACATTTCACACCATAGCCCACATCATTTATCCCCTCATTAAAGTTATACCCAATATGTCTTTTTTAGTTTTACTCATGTCCCAACTTTGTCTGAACTGAAAACTGCTCAGCTGTCAATAATAGCCGCTGCAACAAGCAGGATGCAATTCTTAGTATAACTCTGCTTGATCTGATTTAAATTAATATATTTGCTTTTGTGATACTGAGTATGGTTAACAGAGAGGAAATAGAATTATGGTCTCTCACTTATAGACCAGCATGAAGCTATGATGAAGAAATGTACATATTTAATGTTTTAAAGTATGTACCTAACCTGAAGAAACAAAAAACAAAGTTTAAAAAGCTTTGACAGTGATAGGGATTTGCATCATCACTTTTCAATCACTCCGATGAGATGCTGTGATTCTGCAAATGCTATTATCTTCTTTCTTCACATGGTTTGTCAAGGAATAGCATTGTATGTAAGTTTTAAGGCTTAGATTTTTCTCGTAACAAATTGCCACAGAATCTTTTGGCTTTTTTGCGTAATATTACTAACAAAAAACCTGAATTCAACAACCATGTGAGACTATTGACACAGTACATAAATTCAGATGATGTTTATTAATTATAGACCTTCACTAGAAAAAAACTCATTTTTTTTTCTCAATTTACCACATCCTGTATCTAAATCTATAATGAAAAATCTGTTCTCTGAAACAAACAAAAATGCACTTTGGTGTTCAGGTAGCATTTGCCTGAGTATGGCATAAAGATCCCCTGCAAAACTGGGATCATTTAGAATCATAGAAACATAGGATTCTACAGTACAGAAGGAGGTCATTGGACTCATCATGTCGACACCAGCTCTTGAAAGAGCTACACAGCCAGCCCCATTTTCCAGGCCTATCTCCGTAGCCCTCTAACTTAATCATTTTCAAATTTATACCCTGGTCTCTTTTGAAACCTCCTATAGAATCTACCTCCACCATTCTCCTAGGCAGTGCATTCCAAACCCTAGCGACTCTCTGAGTGAAGAAGTTTCGTCTATTTCACTCCTAGATCTCTTGCTGACAATCTTGAAGTTGTAACCCCTAGTTATTAACATTCTTCCGAGTGAAAACAGAATGATCTTCTTTACCCTGTCCAATGGTTCATAATTTTGAACATCTCAATAAGGTCGCCTCTTAATCTTTTCTGTTCCAAGGGGAATAAGCTCAATCCCTCTCATCTTTCCTTGTGTCTAAAATCCTTCATTCCTGGTATCATTCGACTAATTCGTAGGGGAAACTTTCTACTGATTGAAGTCAACAGAGCGCAAAGGACAATGGTTGTAGTGGACATTGCTGGGGTTTCTCAGAGACCAGTTCAACCATCTTGAGCAACTGCAGCAATGATCTTCCCTCCATCATAAGATCAGGGATGGAGATGTCTGCTGATGAATCTACAATGTTCAAAACCATTTGCAACCTCACTGTTACTGAGACAGTCTGTGGCTAAATGGAACAAGGCCTTGATAGTGTTCAGGCTCGAACTTAAATGGTAATAACATTTCTGTCATGAGTACCAGACAATGACCATCTCCAACAAGAGAGAATCTAAACATCTCTCCTTAAAATTCAATGGCATTATCATTACTGAATCCTCCACTGTCAATGTTCTGGGGTTTACAATTGACTAGAAATTAATTAGATCAGGCATAAACGTATTGTGGGTACAAAAGCAGTGCAGAGTGTGGGAATTCTATGGTGAATGATTCACCAACCAAGTTTCCAAAAGCTGTCCATTATATAAGAGGAGGCACATTAGGGGAGGTGATGGCTTAGTGGTATTGATGCTACATGTGACTCCAGACCCACAGCAATGTGGTTGACTCTAACTGCAGTCTGAGATGGACAATATATGCGGGCCTAACCAGTGCTGTCCTCATCCCATGGATGAATAAGAAAACTTTTACAATGCCCAGGCCTGGAGTGAGATTGAATACTCTTTACTTTCCTGAATGAAAGTAGCTCAAACAATACTCAAAAAAACCTACACCATCCTGTACCCAGCACTCACTTGATCAGTACCACATCCACAACGTTAAACATTGACTTTCTCCACCACTGATGCACTGTATGCAAGTTATACTGCAGCAGTTTGCCACAGCTCCTCCTAAAGCAAAGCTCTACCACCTACAAGGGTAATAGATGCATGGGAACAGCATTACCTAAAAGTTCCCCTCCAAGCCACATATCATCCTGACTTGGAAGTTTATTGTCATTGCTTTACTGTCCTTGGGTGTACTTGCACCAAATAGACTGCAATGGTTCAAGTTCTCAAAGTCAATTAGGGATTGCCAACAAAATTTCCAGTAATGCCCATCTCCTGCCAACCATGAAAAGAAAATATTTAAAAGTTTTGAATTTTGTCTTCCATTCCTGGAATGAACAGATTCACTATGAGCAATGTGCAGCAAACATCAACATTGAATTAGATTTCAATGCCCTAGTGTTTAACAGTGCTGGCATCCCAATGAGAAAATGTATATCTTATAGTTATAAGAATTAAAAATCACAGAAAACCACATTCTTAGGGAAGGCAATATTCAAATGGTATTATCACTGGACTGTTAATCCATGGACCCAGGTAATATCCTAGGGACCCAGGATTGAATCCTGCCATGGTAGATGGTGGAATTTGAATTCAGTAAAAACTTAGAATTAAGAGTCTAGTGATGACCATGAAACCATCGTCAATTGTCAGAAAAACCCATCTGACTCGCTGATGTTCTTTAGGGAAGGAAACTGTCATCTTCACCTGGTCTGGTCTACATGTGACTCTTAACTGCCCTCTGGGATAGGCAATAAATGCTTGCCTAGTCAACAACACCCTCATCCTATGAATGTATTAGGGAAAAAAAAGCTTTCAGGTTTTCAAATGGCTTTCGTACTCTTGGGGAAATGCACTGAAGAGTGTGGTGAAAGAAATAACATGCATTTATATTGTACATTTTATGTCATCAGAGCATCCCCAAATTATTCATAACCAACACTGCTGCAATACAGTCACTGGTTTATTGACAATAAGTCAGCTTCTTTCACATTGACAATGTAAATTCATAAATGATCTGTTTTCCAAAAAGCCTGCTTTCAGTCATTTGATGGGATCTGTCACATTTTGATATTCACCTGCATGGGCAGACAGAGCCCTGCTTTAAAAATTCATCAAACCATCAGCTAAGAACAGAGAGTTGAATCTGCAACTCAAAGATGAGAAATATGTCTTGATAGATAATATTTTGCATTTTTGTTTTATTTAATGAAGTAGTCTTTCACTGGAACACTAAAATATAACACTGCAGATTTAGTTTTAAAACAAAATAAAGTTTTATTATAGAAAAGAAAAGGTAAAATAGAATAATTAGGCAAATTACATATAATAGAATTTAAGATTTTAAACTCACAGTAAAAGTACAATCCCACCTATCCCGACACCAGAGAGTTCACATCTCTATCACATATATAGGTTTAACAAATTTTTCTTTCAATTGTTGGCCTTGAGAGTTTGATAGCCTCTTCCTTGATTAGTCATACAACTGAGTGTAGACTTTCTCAGCTTCAAATAACCCTTTCAGTCTTCAGTGTTCTTGATGTTGCAGAGGAGTTCAATTAGTTATAATGGACAGTGAACAGTTCAAGAGACACCAATTTATCATATATTAGTCCAAAAACAAGTCATTGAGAAATCAACTATGCCAGGAACAAGCAATTTTTGAGTAACTAGTCAGTACATGACCAGAGAAGTTTCTACTAGACTTCCTAGAATCATGGTGAGACCCAAATTGATGCTGTAAGAAATACGTTTCATGTAGCTGAGAAACAAACAGTAGTCAGCAAGCAAATTTGACAAAACCCAACAAGAATGTGCTACAATTTTGGTGGTATTGTGTTAAAAGATAGTTATGCCAGAAGTTCAGTGAGTTGGCTGAGAACACATACTCTTAAGCACCAACAGCATTTCACAATCACAGATGAATTATTGGTGAATGACAGAAAATTAGCTATTCAAGAAAATGTACTGAAAAAGATACATGGGGGATACTTTTGGATTACTACATGAACAGTCAGGGCTGAGGTGGTCGTGAAGCAGCCAGAGATTTCAAGAGAGATTACAGACCTCAGACCTCATTGTAAAAACTGTATAATGCACAGGATTGACAAGGCAAGAAAATAATCTTATCGTCAATGAAGGAAATTCAGATGACAGAAATAGGCAAAGTTTGCATGAAGATGGAGTTGAGGAGAAACAGAAAGAGCAGTACACCCTATCTGAGATCATTGATCCTCCTTTAATTGGAATTAAGTGTTCAAGCACCAGATGAACAAATGACACAAGTACATGAGGAATATTTCAGTTCCTTCTCTCCCAGGGAAGAATTATTAGTACTTAGTCAACAGCAATCTTCAAGTAGCATACCTGTGGATGTGAATATGTTCAACATTCACAGAGGGTAAACGAAGATACAGCAAACTTTGTTTTAACTGGCAGACAGTCAAGAGTTGTGGGGAAAGGCAGGCAGGCTGCAGTGAGATCAAGCACAATCTTACTAAAGGTGCAACACGTCCAATGGACAAATGACCAGCTCAAACTCCTATTTTTAATGATATCTGACAATGCAATACTTCCTCAGTACTCCACTGAAATTTCAGCCAGTTTATGTACTCAGGTCTTGCCTGAAGCTTAAGCCAACAACCTCCTGACTTAGTCTTATGGCTGTGCCTAAATGGTAACAATGAAAATTCTTCTAAAATAGGAAGAAAAAACTAAAAGGTTAGAATCTGATGTAAAAACTGCATACTCTCGTAATATTTAGCAGCAAAAGGAACATTGGAAGATAAAATCTGAAGGAAGCCATTCAGACCCTCGAGCCTGCTCCACCATTTGATGCAATCAAGGATGATCTGTGGCCTAACTCCATATACCTGCCTTGGTCCCATATCCCTTGATACCCGTTGCTTAATAAAAAATTGTCCATTTCAGATTTAAATTTGACAATGAATTAGCATTGACCTCTGTTTAAGGAACAGAGTTGCAAACCTCCAGTACTCTTTGCATGTCGAAATGCTTTCTAACATCTCTCCTGAATGGCATGGCCCTATTTCTTAGACTATGCCCCCTGGTTCGAGAATCTTCAACCACTGGAAATAACTTATCTTTATTTGCCCTGTATTTCTATTTTAATATCCTGAAAACCTTGATTAGATCACCCCTTAAGCTTCTAGGTTCTAGAGACTAAAGGCTGAATTTGTCTAATCTCTCCTTGTAAGCCTGCATTGAATAAGAAAAGATCGATATTTTGGGTGTGCAACTCACAAAAGACAAAATATCCAAGCTTCGACTATGAATTTGCACTGAGTAAATTACTTTAACAAATGTAGCATTTGGGCTCCTAACATTGGCTTCAGTACCTTTGGATCAGGATTCCTACTCCTGCTCACTGTTCAAAGACCTTTTGCTGGAAAACACACGCATTATAAAGCAAGCTTTATAAAGCAAAAAATGCAGATGCTGGAGATTTGAAACGAAGACAGAAAGTGCTGGCAAAACTCGACAGGTCTAGCAGCATCTGTGGGGGGAAAAGCAGAGTTAATGTTTCAAGTCCAGTGACCCAAAGGAACATTAACTCTGTTCTTTTCTTCACACATGCTGTCAGACCTGCTGCGTTTTGCCAGCACTTTCTGTTTTTACATTAAGATTGTACATCTGGTTGCTTTGCAAAGATACTGTTTGTTCTTTTACATATTATTTTAAATAATTGACATGGTCTTTTTTGGCAGAATACCATTAATGATGTCATTATGCTCTGTTTGTCCTCTGCCTTCAAAGACTTAACAGCACAGGTTCCTTAAAAAATGTAATTAAAGTTTCAATGTGGTGCACAATTACATTGTGGAAGCTTTACTAATGAAGCTTTTAGAACATAAAACAGCAATAGCCTACAACTTTGAAAGTACAATGTCTTTAGGGGCCCAACAATCTGCTTTACAGATGACTAATCTCAGTAGTGCGAGATTACTTATATATCCCTTAAAGATTTACCTTCATTGTTACATAATTGCTTGTAAATAGCTTTGTCTTTTGTTTGTCAATTAAACACCAAAATCATTTGCTGGCTAATTTAACAAACAGGTCCACTTGTATCACTCCATGAGGCAGAAAACAGATTTTCAATTTAAATGTTGGTGAAAAAGAACATATTTTGTCTTGCACTTATCAGAACATTCAGCAGAATGGCGAAGTAAAGAGGAACAACATGTTATACTATATGGGAAAAGAGTGCTGTTTTCTATTTAAGGGAAATAATACCTTTTAGGTTTTTATTTAAATAATCTCAAACTTACTGCCAGAACTGGACTTTTAGACACATTCTATAAACAAGTTGGAAAATGAGTACTGTGGGCAAATTAGAGTCAATATGATTTCATAGATCTGCAAAACTTGACTTGAAAAGAAAATGAACATTAAGTATGAATAAGTTTTTCAAAAATTATTTCCTTAGTTTGCTCAGAATTGTCATCAACACACATGAAATTTGTGATCAACGTACATAATGTACAAGAAAATCACTGATGATGGAACTCGAGAATTAGATCCTGGATATAAATATTTTCCAACATCAGCAAAGTATCAATTTGAACTGCGTGAACGATTTAGCATAAATTAACAAGCTACAATATTATTGTACTGGGCAAACTGTAATCAATGCTCGATCAATTACTAATCTTAAATTCAGATTTTAATAGGTTATTGTTAAAAAATAAATCAAAGGATATAGGGAAAAGACAGATTTATTGGGTTGCAGATCATCCCTGATCTCGTTGAATGATGTAAAAAAATAGGAGGGTGGTAGTAAACAGCCTACACCTCTTCCTATGTTCCTCTGATAAGCTTAGTGAGCCCTACATTTATATTCCCATTATTTAATAATTCCACATAACATTTACTCTTTAAAAAGAAAAACTGATTTATGAATGTATTTTCATGGATTACCTAATTTGCAGAAACGTTGCCTTAATTGTTGCCTTGTTTGAACTAAAACTAGAATAAAATTATGTCAAATATGGAATATTTTGTGACTTGTATAACACAGAAGTAATTTAGTAAAATTCTGTTAATTTTTCAGATATCAATATATTTCATAAATAAATATGAGTTAAAAAGTAATTAAAAGATCACTTTTACATTTGCCACTAGATATTAGCTATGTTATTTATCACCAACATATATAATTTTAATTAAATTCTGACTGAAACTTGAAGGGTATCCAATGAAACATGGACAGATAAAGTCATCTTTGAAACCAGCTTTGATATAAATTAATGGGAACTGAGTAAAAATGATTAAATAAACCAAATATTTGAACATACACTCAATTATATAATGACGACGTGTTTGCAAGCGCTGCTCCCCCCAACCTCCAACACACACATCCTCCCTGTTTCAATTGCTGAAACTTCTAACACGAAATAGTAAAACCTGCTTACCAAATGAAATACTTTTTAAATAAGTAGCTGTAGCAGATTTTTTACACATTCAAGAATTAAAATTAAAAGATTGCAAAATCGAAGGAAATGATCCTCGAAAGATTCCCAGCAGGATGACACTAAACATTACAAAAAACAAGCAACAAAAAACAAAAAGCTGACCATTTTTGTTATTCCTCTTTACTTCTTTTCCAAAAGCAAAGCATTGCTATTACTTTCTTCATTAAAACAATCGTACTGCTCTTCACCATTTCTATATAGGAAATATCAATTTTAATGATCTGCTTGGGTTGGTTTGAATTGAATTGAATTGAACCAAACTTCAGAATCAAGGTCACCCATTCCTAATAACTGTATGCAAGCTGTAAGGATTTATAGGCAGTGGTCTCAGAAGGCTGAAAATATCTGTGACCATGACCTAACACTGTTATAAGCTTATAAAAAGTTAGCTTGTTCTCTACTGTTTGGAAAAATGGAAAAACAAGGAGCAGAGATAGGCAATTCAGCTACTCAAGGCTGCTTGCTGTTCAATAATATCATGGCTGATCTCATTTCACCCACAACCTGTCTTTCCTGCTGTGTGCCTGCACACTAGTTAGCTATGATTTATGCACATGGACACTCAGATCCTTCTGCCTTGAAGCCCTCTGAAGTTGCTGTCCATTTAGAATCCCCACAGTGTGGAAACAGGTCACACCAACTCTCCGAACAGCATCCCACTCAGACTCAAACCCCCTACTCTAGTCCTGTAACCCTGCAATGCCCATGGCTAATCCACCTAACTTACACATCCCTGGCCACTATGGGCAATTTAGTATGGCCAATCCACCTAAACCACACATCTTTGGACTGTGGGAGGAAACTGGAGCACCAGGAGAAAACCCACACAGTCACGGGTAGAATCTGCAAACTCCACACAGACGTCACCCGAGGCGATAAGTTGCCTCTCTATTATTCTAATGAAAATGGATAACCGCACACTTACCCACCTTAAACTCTATCTGCCAAATTTTGACCCATCATGGAAATGTAGCAGTTAGGGCTAGATATGGTGGCGTAGTGGTAATGTTGCTGGGCTAGTAATCCAGAGGCCTAGGTTAGTGATCTGGGTTGAAATCCCACCAGGGCATCTAGTAGAATTTAAATTCAATTTTAGGTGGCTCAGTGGTTAGTACTGCTGCCTCACAGCGCCAGGGACCTGGGTTCGATTCCACCCTCGGGCGACTGTCTGTGTGGAGTTTGTACATTCTCCCCGTGTCTGCATGGGTTTCCTCCAGGTGCTCTGGTTTTCTCCCATAGTCCAAAGATGTGCAGGCTAGGTGGATTGGCCATGCTAAATTGCCTGTAGTGTTCAGGGATGTGTAGATTAGGTGGGTTATAGGGGGCTGGGGCTGGGGCTGGGGCTGGGTCTGGGTGGGATGCTCCAAGAGTCGGTGTGGACTTGTTGGGCCGAAGGGCCTCTTTCCACACTGTAGGGATTCTATGAAAAAAAAACTGTACCTTTGCTGAGATCTTAATGAATGAAAGCAGCTAATTACCATGACTTAGAAAGGAATGAATCTAACTTCATCTAAACTGGTGCCTGCAGTTTAAATTTAATGCTGTCTACAGCATCAGGGTCAGGAGCATCATTCCACCAAACTATCTCATAATAATCTAGCCAAAAGACATTTAGTATTTTGCAATCCTTTGTCCCCACACCAGTAGCATTCAACCATCACATTCCCCAGCCATTGTCACATTTTATAACCGACAGTGGTTTACATTTTCAATATATCTCAACTTGTAAATACCACTTTTAATTTTTGGACTTTTGACAAGAAAATATGGAAAAGATATTGCTTTAAACCAAGGAAACTGTGTAAGAAAGTGTTTACAGTTTTAAGAAGAAGAAACAAAGTACTGGAAGACATTGTTGTACAAAAAATGTTGCCTTATTCAAGGCCATTCTGCTCAGAAACAGTATCTTTATTGACCTTTCAGTCAACCAGTTGTGTGCGGCCGTGAGAGCTCAGTACAATAACAACTTGCTAATTGATTCCTGGACAGGTGGCTACAGCCTTGTGTTTAGACAATACCAGAGGATATTCTAGTTTGCCAAAAGAAGAAGCAGCTAAATCTCTTTCACCTTCCCTCTTGTGTGAAAAAGCAACAAAATTTCTAGCTAGAGATAGTAGGAACTGCCGATGCTGGAGAATCTGAGATAACAAGGTGTCGAGCTGGATGAACACAGCAGGCCAAGCAGCATCAGAAGAGCAGGAAAGCTGACATTTCAGGTCTGGACCCTTCTTCAGAAATGAGCTGTGCTGAAGTGCATAAGATCATTAATGTGTAGAAGTAGAATGCAACTTACATTTGTAATCACCACCACTGTTCAGCAGCTTGATTAAAAAGAGGAGCACTTGAACTGAAAGGGCATATTGGCCAAAATTTGACAGGTCTTACAGATATCCAAGAGACAAATTGTGGAATAGAAATAAATAATGAAACCTTTGGACGATATTGTGATGCTGCATGTGGAATGTTACTGATAGGGTGGAAGTGACCAGGGAGAGAAACTTGAGATACAATGAAGAAATGTGGGAGTAACACCAGAAATCCTTGTAAAGGCCCAAGAAGCTATTGGCAGTTAAATGAAAAACCAAAAGAACTGTAGATGCTGGAAATCAGAAACAAAAAGAGAAATTGCTGGAAAGGCTCAGCAGGTCTGGTAGCATTTGTGCAGAGAAATTAGAGTTAACATTTCGGGTCCAGTGACCCTTCTACACAACTGGTGGTAGCTAGGAAAACATTGTTTTTTTCTGCAGAAGAAAGGGTGGCAGAAGGGGAAAAGGAGTAAATGATAGACGGAGAGAAGATCAGTTGGACAGACAAAGGAATGGATAATGGTCAACCGCGGAGAACGAACGGCTGCTAATGGAAATTGTTAGTGGCTAACAATGGGCAGTTTGTAACAGTAGAGCATGTGACAATGATTCCTGGTGTGTGGCTGTTCGAGTAAGGACATGGGAGAAGGTGCCTCAAGCCCGAAAATGTTTGAACTTGATATTGAGCCTAGAAAACTGTAGAGTTCCCAA
The DNA here is from genome assembly GCF_021869965.1 of Rhincodon typus. Lineage (NCBI taxonomy): Eukaryota > Metazoa > Chordata > Chondrichthyes > Orectolobiformes > Rhincodontidae > Rhincodon > Rhincodon typus. Next base: position 76,511,839 of record NC_063338.1, read on the forward strand.
GCGGAAAATGAGATGCTGTTCTTCCAGCTTGTGCGGAGCTTCACTGGAGCACAGCAGCAAGCTTGAGAGAGAGATGTTGGCCAGGGAACAAGCATTTAAGTGGTAGGTAGCTGGAAGCTTAGGGTCTTTTTTGCAGGCAGAATGTAGATGTTCTGCAAGGTGGTCAGCCAGTCTACACTTTGTTGCCCCAATGTGAATAGCAAACGCAGTAGGCTAGATTGGGTGAAGTGTAGGTAAACTGCTGCTTCACCTGGAATGTGTATTTGGGCCCTTGGATGCATTTTGTTTGCTTTTATTCACCAGTAGGATGTAGGCGCTGCTGGCTGGCCTGGCCCTCACTACCTTTGAGATGGTGGCGGTGAACTGCCTTCTTGAACTGCTGCAGTCCTTATGCTGTAGGTTAATTCACAATTAGGGAGGGAATTCTCCTCTCTTAGCAGATACGTGCACATGGCAGGGTCTCTTATCCCTAAGACAATTCCATCTTTGTTGAGTTCATTTTCCATTTGTCCAAATTTACTGGATTCAGCTAGATGAGTAAGTGCTACCCCATTCAATAGTCTCCCTTTTCGACTGAGTGCTGATGTAGAACAAGATCGTTCATAAGATAAAAGTATGTGAGACTCAAAGTATGTATTCAAAACTTTCATATTCTGTCTGGCCATTGTTTCCTGCTCTTCAGTGAGACCTAGAGTGTATTACATCTTTTAGAATCCTTTTCCCAGTGCTGATAACAAGGCATCAACTCACTTTAGATCAGTAATTTTGTGAGTGCAGTTGAAACTGTATGAATTTTGTAAGTAAGGGCGTAAACCTTAAAGGTTGATTTCTTCCATAAAATCTAGTTTTGCTTCATTTCCCAGAGCATTTAACAAAAAGAACTAGTTTTTATTTTAATCTTCCTTCCAGGCTTGGGCAAGACTAAACACACTCTCTGTTGGAGAGCAGATGTGATTGGTAAATTAAGTCGCTGATTTAGTCCTGTTCTGTGACTGCCAGAAAACTCACTCTTGCAAATTTCAATACTATAAATATATAAGGCTACAGGCAGTGACCACAGAGTGCAGTTGAGAAAGACTGTAATTCTCAGAGTTTGATGAATAAGAGAGTAAACCTTAAAAATTAGTCTCTTTTTATATAACCTAATATTCCTTGCTTCTAATTGACATATACTATTATTTTACAGTGTTAATTGTTAACTTCCTTCTAGGCTTTGGCAGGAGGAAACAAGGTTTCTTGGAAATTAGTTAAATAGATAAGTGGTTGATTCCTGTTTTGTAGCTGCCAAAAAGCTACAAAATATGTAAGGGTAGAATGTGGTGAGCACCGTGTTCGGATGAAACAGGTTACAAATATGAGAGTTTGGTGAGTAAGGGAGTTTAGTGAGAAAGGGAGTGAAGTTCTCCTTTCCTTTTCTAACTTTGTCACCTTCCAGGAGAATGGCCATTGAAAACTATAAAAGAGGGGACAGCGAGCCAGCAGGAGTTTAACTCTGTGAACTGCCTCACCTCAACTACATTTAGATAAAAACAAAAGGTGAACTTACGTAAGTGTTTGCTGCTGAGTTTTTTGCTTATTTAACTTTAAAGGCCAGGAAATTCATTTGTAACTGTAAAGATTCATGCAAGAAGGTAAAGTTTACAAGCAATTTCTGAAACTATTTGGAATAATAGTGTTTCTTAATTATAAGTTAACGAGTAAAAATAATTAATGTTGATAAATACCAATATCAAGAATATCAGGTGATTTGCTGTGACTGCAGGATATGGAACACGTCGATGCCAGCATGATTCAGGGCAGATAATTCTGAGATAAACAACTATGGATAGAGGAAACTATGAGCTATAAATAATAAATAGACAGCGATAAAGAGTAAGTAAATAAATTGGTAAGGCTACAAGTTACAAAAACAATAAAAAGACAAAACTAAAGGCACTGTATAAGATTGTGTGCAATATAAATAGAAATAAATAAGTATGATCTGACAGTCATTATAGACACATGACTCCAGGATGATGTAGATTCAGATCTGAATATTGAAGGGTACAATCATAGAATCCCTAAAATATGGAAGCAGGCCATTCAGCCCATCAAGCCACACTGACCTTCTGAAGAGCATCACCCCTGCCCTATCCCTGTGACCTTGCATTTCCCATGGCTAATTCACCTAACCTGTATATCCCTGGTTGCTATGGGCAATTTAGCATGACCAATCCACCTAACCTGCACATCTTTGAACTGTTGGGGGAAACCCACACAGACACAGGGAGAATGTACAAACTCTACACAGATAATTGCCTGAGGGTGGAATTGAACCCAGGTCCACGGTGCTGTGAGGCAGCAGTGCTACCACTGAGCCATTGTGCCAACGCTGACTAACACAAAATAGTTAGGAAAGGCAGAAAGCCTGAAAAAGCTGAAGGGTGGCCCTGATATTTAATCATGGTATTAGTACAGTGGACACTGATGCTATAAGTTCAGGAAACTAGAGTGTAAAATTGGTTTGGGTAGGTGTAAAATTAGGAGAAAGATTCAATCAGATACAGAAGGAATACCAATTCAGTATAGCAGGTGGAGAAAACATGGACATGATAAGGCACATGAGAAGACTGGAAAACTAAATTTTATCTATTTTAATGCGAGGAGCCTAGCTGGTAATGCAGATGAACTTAAGAGTTTTGATCAACACATGGAAATATTAGATTGTTGAATTCGTGGAGACATGGTTGAAGGAAGGGCAGGACTGGCAGCTCAACATTCCAGGGTATGGAAGCTTTAGGCATGATGGGGGGGCAGGGATGTAAGAGAGGTGAGACATTGTATTATTGATAAAGGAAACTATCACTGCGGTAATGAAGGAGGATTTCTCAGAAATTTCATCAAATGAGGCCATGTGGGTCAAGCTTAGAAATAAAAGAGGGGAGATCACCTTGTTGGGATTGTACTACAGGCCTCCCAACAGTCAGAGGGAAGTCGAGAAGCAGATACATAGGCAAATCACATAGATGTGTGAGAAGAATATGGTTATAGTCGTAGGGGTTTTCAACTTTGCTGACATCAACTGGGGTGATCTTAGTGTGAAACGATTATATAGAGTTATACAGGACAGAAACAGGCCCTTTGGTCCAACTCGTCCATGCCAACCAGGTATCCTAAACTGACCTAGCCCGATTAGCCGGCAAAGAAGTGGCATTTGGAATATAAGTACAAAAATGTGAGGTTATGCACTTTGGTAGGATGAATAGAGGTATAGACTCTTTTCTAAATGGGGAAACATGACGGAAATCTAAAGCACAAAGGGACTTAGTAGTCCTAGTTCAAGATTCTCTTTAGGTTAACATGCAGGTTCATTTGGCAGTTAAGAAGGTAAATGCAACATTTACATTCATTTCAAGAGAAAACAAGAGCAGAGATATATGCTGATGCTGTGTCAGACTGCACTTGGAATATTGCGAGCAGCTTTGGGCCTGTATCTAGGGAAGGATGCGCAGGCATTGGAGGGGATACAGGGGAGATTCAGAAGAATGATTTGTGAATAAAAAGCTTGTCACATGAGGAGCAGCTGAGGACTCTGAAAGTATACATGATGGAGTTTAGAAGGATAGTGATGCCAAAACATTGAATGTATTCAAGAGGCATTTAGATATAGCACTTGGGGTGAATGGGATCAAATCTTATGGGGAGAAAGCAGGATTAGGCTGTTGAGTTGTACGATCAACCATGATTGTGAAGAATAGCAGAGCAGGCTCAAAGGGCCGAATAGCCTCTTCCTGCTCCTATCTTCTATGTTTCTATGAGGTCATCTGATTAAAATTTACAGAATACTGAGAGATTTGGATAAAGTGGATGTTTGGAAGATGTTTCCACCTGTAGGAGATACAAGGACCTGAAGGCACAGCCTCCAAGTGAAGGGATGGCCCTTTGGAATTGAGATGAGGAGCAAGTTCTTCAGCCAGATGGTAGTTAATCTGTGGGACTCATTGCCGCAGAGAGCTGTAGAGGCCAAGTCATTGACTGTCTTTAAGACAGAGATAGATAGGTTCTTGGTGAGTAAGGGATCAAGGGTTAATGGGAGAAGACAGGAGAATGGGTTGAGAAACATATCAGTCATGACCAAATGGTGAAATAGACTAAGTGGGCTGAATAGCCTAATTCTGCTCCTACATTTGAATTTGCTACTGCTGTTAAAGTTTTAATAAATAAGACCAGTTTTCTGTGAATGGATTGTTTTTCAGTATTTCACACCCCATAAAATCAGCTTTCATTTAACACAAACTATCCCCTTAGGCAAGTAAATGTAATCTAACTATACCTTTGAAATATCAGTAGGCTTTCTAATCAGAAAATACATTTTAATGTGATTTTTTTTAAAATTCTTAGTTTTTTTTTGAAAAGGCAAAGATTATTTTGAGTTCATAGTTCAGTATAATCCACGAAATGTGAAGAATTTATGAATGAAAAATATGTTATAGACAAATAAAAATTGCTGAAATATCATAATCCAATTATCCCACTCTTATTATGTCATCTGAGTTGATTATAACTAGATGCTTAAGCTTGTCCTTTTAATTATCAGAAGGGAAGTAGTGTAACTCCATAATAATGTGTTGCCAGGATTAATTATTAAACATAAGACCAATTTAATCTGTCAACACACAACCTCACCACACAAACACATAATATTGATGGATTTTTTATGAATTGGATATGTATAATAACAGTATCACATGCACTGGTGCTCCCATACAAATTATTAATTCAAATGTCTGAATACAGCAACTTGAAAGCTTTGCAAAACATGTTCTATATCAGCTTCGTACCTTGTCACTCATAATGTCAACACACTAAACAAGGTCTTTTTAGCAAGGAGATACTATTTGATGATTATAGTCTGAAGAAATAATTGCAAGAAACTACCTTTAAATTCTAAACATCATGTCTGACTAAAGATTACAACTGTGAGTTGTACAATATTCAATAATAGTGAATCGAAATTTCTTTCTAATTTAAGAAAGAACTCTGTGAATTTTGTACTCTGTTACTTATATGATTATGAATACAATTTTTAAAATCCAGTTAACAATGCAAAAGTGGGAATTCACTGCACAAGAACAAGAGAACGGAATTATAAATGTTCACAACATTTTGACTGTTTTGTGGATAAAGCTTTCATTTCTCTTTTTTATTTTTATAGTCAATTATCAATTGAGTCAATTATTTATCATTCTATTGAGCCCAGGCACAAAACAATTTGCATTTAATTTTAATGGAAACATAGCACTGAACTTTATGCCTTTCTGGCAGTATTAATCATGTTGAATTTGGTGATGATTCATGCCATAAGGCTGAGTGAGATATCTCATTACATTTTGCTAAACTAACTGTAAGAATTGCCATTGCCACCCCTATATCACATTCAACTTCCACCTCATCTTACCACGTGCAGTTCCTGAAACAACCTTCCACTCACAGGGCATCCACCTTAAGACCAGTGTCCTTGCATCTGTGCCATCTTTGGAAGCCCAATATATCTGTCAGCTGCCCTGCTCGTTAATAGGTATTGCGGAGAAATGGATGAGACAGGGAAGTTGGCACCACGATTCTGCGACAGGGACCTGGAAGCCCTGGTTAACAGGTTCATTTAGAGAAGGGCAATCCTCTTCCTGAAAGATGTTAGTGGAGGTCACACTGCCACACCATGCCAGCCTGCTCAGAGATTACAACCTGGGCCAATGCTTCTTGAGGGTGTGGAGGATTGGGCTGCAGTGTAAAAAGAATGTCAGGAATCTTCTCTGTTCTTCCAGGGTAAGTGTCATACATTGCTCTCCACTACCTTACACTCAGTCTATATCTATCACCACACCGGTCTCCCACCAAGGCTTCCAATACTCCCTCTGTTGCACGCAACACCTTCTTTCCCTCACTCGCTCTTGTTGCCCCCTATCCTTCCACACAACTGACAGTGCACCCCTCCGAACTGTTTCCTTATCCCGTGGAACATCTTTTCCTTACATGTACCGGCACTAACAGCTGTGCTATCCACTTGAGTCTTACTCATTTGTTTCATTCCCCTCCTCTCACCAAGAAAACAGCCTCTAACACACTGTATATGTGGTGGTTGCTCAATATCCATGCCCTCACCCTTTACAAAGGAAGGATCCTTCTGCTCACAGAAGAGGACTGAGATAGCTCCTGCAGAGACACAGAGACACCACAGTTCCAGCAACTGAGTAAATACTACATCATTCCACTGAAATGTTGAGATTAACGACTGGTCAGCATGGTGCATCAGGCACCGCTCGTATACAGTGTGTCTTACAGGTGCAACTGAATCCCATGTACATCTCCAAAGAGCCAACCAGGGCACAGAGACAACATCAACAAGCCTGCCTCCTGTACCCCTCACCAGCTCCGATATTCAAATTTCATTTGGGGTGCTAGGTGAATGGAGTGTGGGATCTGAGGCTGCTGAGGACCACACACTGACCCTTGTGCAGATGGGCAAGGGAGATGCTGCGAGAAAGGCTCAAGACCGTCAGGGGATGCTGGAAAGATGTGAACACCTGCAGTTCATTGCCCCAGGGACTGGTCCTCAGTATGGTTTGCTGCCTCCTACTCCACCTGGTGATGTGATGGTCAATTATCGTCGTATTATCATTAGACGACCAATCCAGAGACTCACGTCCTGTTCTGGGGACCCAGATTTGAATGCTGCCATAGGAGATAGTGGATTTTGCATTCAACAAAATTCTGGACCATGAAAGCATTTTCAATTGTCAGGAACCCGTCAGGTTCACAAATCTCCTTCAGGGATTATAATTGCCATCCTTGCCTAATCTGAGCTACACATGACTCCAGACCTAGAGCAATGTAGTTGTCTCAGAACTGCCCTCTGGGCAATTATGGCTGGACAATAAATGCTGACCTGCTAGCAACACTCACATCACGCGAATGGTTAAACAAAATCGTGCTTGCGTACGACCTCGACCTTTGGAAGTTTAAGCACGTTTGGCCTGTCCAGACCCGAATGCCTCCCAGGGTCACCCAAACAAACCTTGAGGCGCAATGGTTGCTGTTAATGGGTTCTCCATGGAATTTATTATGAGCTATTCCCTAAGGCTTTCAGACATGTTCCACCACTTGCTACAGATGCAGTGTGTATGGCTGGCATGTAGTACAGATGTTAGATTGATGCAGCACACTGAAGAAGTATGCCCTTGACTGAGAAGTGATGCACAGAATGTGTACTGCCTGGTTATCTGGCTGCACCAGGTGCCACTGCAAGGCATAGCAGAGCAAGGCAGGGAGTGGATACTACGGGCATGCCAGCATGCACCAGGTGAATCTGCAGTGACAGAGCAAGGAAGCAGCCCTGGTAGGCAGCCTGATCCATGCAGTTGATTGGGTGCCTGTCTCTTTGTGGTAACTATACCTCATGCAGCCGGACACTACTGGTTGCCCGTATGCCCTCCTAGAAGTAGCTGGACTTGCAGGGTCTGCTGTCAATACATTGGAACAATCCCCACATTGTGGCGATGGCCCCCTGAAAGCTAGGTGCCAGCGTCCATGGCGGAAGTGTGAACACAGCTGGTGCCCATGGATTGTGCCCTGCTCTACAGTTGGCCATCTTACAGTATTGCAAGATAGAGGCTGTTTGTAGGACCAGGGAGATGAAGCCACCAAACACCCATTCTGGGTTCCGTGTCAAGTTTTCCCGACAACTCGGGTTTCATTCCAGAAAAAAGTCATGTTGGACTCAAAACTCCCCAAATTTTTCCAGGCCTGCTTAGTTCCTTGTTTGTTTTTATTTCAGGTCTCGAAGGATTGCAGCGCTATGCTCTTACTTGCACTTTATCTAATCTTGCGGTAAGGGTGGTTGAGAGTGAGAGCTACTTGTTTCCTTGTAGGGATATAGATGTTTAGGAGAGTGGTATAAGGGAAAATGACACAACTTCTTTCTGGTGTGGCGTTCAAAAATAAGCAAACAGAAATTTGTGAGGCGTGAATCACTGGCCTTTTGTAGGCCAAGTTGAAATCAGAAAGAAGTGTATTTATGTAGCACCTTGCTGAGCCAGTGGACATCCCAAAAGGTTTCACAATCAATGATGTACATTTTGAAATGTAATCACTTGTACAAAGTAGCCATAATCCCACAGGACTGCTTTCTCACTAGAGAGAGATGCTCGACCCCAAATGCACTCCATTGCAAAGAAAACCGGAAGTGAGGTAATCCAGCTCAACGGACAACGGACTTATTTTGAGGCTATGCCCTCTAGTCCTAGTTTCACCTGCTAGTGGAAACAACCTCCCTTCCTCCACCTTATATATTTCCTTCATACTCATATATGTTTCTATAAGATCTCCCCTCATTCTTCCGAATTCCAATGAGTGTAATCCCAGCCTACTCAGTCTCTCCTCATAATCCAACCCTCTCAACTCTGGAATCAACCAAGTGAATCTCCTCTGCACCCCCTCCAGTGCTAGTATATCCCTTCTCAAGTTAGGAGACCAAAACTGCACACAGTACTCCAGGTGTGGCCTCACCAGGACCCTATACAGCTGCAGCATAGCCTCCCTGTTTTTAAACTCCATCCCTTGAGCAATGACAGACAAAATTCTATTTGCCTTTTTAATCACCTGCTGCTCCTGCAATCCTACTTTTAGCGATTCATGCACAAGGACACGCAAGTCCCTCTGCACTGCAGCATGCTGCAATTTTTTACCATTTAAAACATAGTCCATTTTGCTGTTATTCCGACCAAAATGGATGACCTCATACTTAGCAACATTGTACTCCATCTGCCAGACCTTTGCCCACTCACTTAGACTATCTATATCCCTCTGTAGACTTTCAGTGTCTTCTGCACAATTTGCTCTACCACTCACCTTAGTGTCATCCGCAAATTTTGACACACCACACTTAGTCCCCAACTCCAAATCATCTATGTAAATTGTAAACAATTACGGTCCCAACACTGATCCCTGAGGCACACCACTAGCCACTGACTGCCAACCAGAAAAACACCCATTTACCCCTACTCTTTGCTTTCTACTAGTCAACCAATCCTCTATCCATGCCCAACTTTATCTTATGTAGCAACCTTTGGTGTGGCACCTTGTCAAATGCGCTCTGGAAATCCAGATACACCACATCCACAGGTTCCCCATTGTCCACCATGCAAGTAATGTCCTCAAAGAATTCCACCAAGTTAGTTAAACGTGACCTACCCTTTATGAACCCATGCTGGGTGTTCCCAATGGGACAATTTGTATCCAGATGTCTTGCTTTTTCTTCCTTAATGATAGATTCAAGCTTTTTTCCCACTACCGAAGTTAAGCTAACTGGCCTATAGTTACCTGCTTTTTGTCTACTTCCTTTTTTAAACAGTGGCGTCACATTGGCTGTTTTCCAATCTGCAGGAACCACCCCAGAGTCCAGTGAATTTTGGTAAATAATTAATAGTGCATTTGTTATTTCGCCCATCCCCTCTTTTAGTAGCCTGGGATGCATCTCATCAGGGCCAGGAGACTTTCTACTTTTAGCCCCATTAGCTTGCCCAGCACTGCCTCCTTAGTGATAATGATAGTTTCTAGGTCCTCATCTGCTATAACCTTCTTGCCATCAGTTTTCGGCATGTTATTTGTGTCTTCCACTGTGAAGACCGACACAAAATAATTGTTTAATGCCTCAGTTATTTCCTCATTCCCAGTTATTAAATTGGCCTTCTCATCCTCAAAAGGACCAATGTTTACCTTCACCACTCTTTTACAATTTACATATTTATAGACACTTTTGCTGCCTGTTTTTGTATTCTGAGCTAGTTTACTCTCATAATCTATCTTACTTTTCTTTATAACTTTTTTTGTGGCTTTCTGTTGGCCTTTAAAGATTTCCCAGTCTACTAGTTTCCCACTACTCTTTGCTTTTTTGTATGTTTTTTTTTTAATCTGATACTTTCCTTTATTTCCTTAGACATCCATGGCTGACCGTTTCTTTTCCTACAGTTCTTCCTTAGCACTGGAATATACTTCTGCTGAGCACTGTGAAAAATCGTTTTGAAAGTCCTCCACTGTTCCTCAACTGACCCACCATAAAGTTTTTGCTCCCATTCTACCTTATCTAGCTCCTCCCTCATCCCATCGTAGTCTCCTTTGTTTAAGCACAGGACATTGGTACTGGATTTAACCTTCTCACGCTCCATCTGTATTTTAAATTCGACCATATTGTGATCGTTTCTTCCGAGAGGATCCCTAACTGTGAGATCATTAATTATTCCTGTCTCATTACATAGGACTAGATCTAGTATAGCTTGCTCCCTCATAGGTTCCATTACATATTGTTCAAAGAAATTATCGCAGATGCATTCTATGAACCCCTCCTCAAGGCTGCCAGGACCGACCTGGTTTGACCAATCGATATGTAGATTAAAATCCCCCATGATAATTGCATTTTTACATGCATTAGCTATTTCTATGTTTATTGCCCGTCCCACCATGATGTAATTATTTGGTGGCCTATAGACCACACCTATCAGTGACTTCTTCTCCCTGCTATTCCTAATTTCCACCCAAATGGATTCAACCTTTTGTTCAGTAGAACCTATATCATCTCTCACTACTACCCTGATATCATCCTTAAAAATCACAGCGACACCACCTCCCTTACCTTCCTGTTTGTCCTTATGAACAGTTTGGTACCCCTGGATATTTAACTCCCAGTCATGACCATCCTGCAACCATATCTCTGTAATGGCCACTAAATCATACCCATTTTCCATGTTTTGCGCCATCAACTCATTCACCTTGTTCCGTATGCTCCGAGCATTCAGATAAAGTGCCCTTATGCCAGTTTTTGCACCTTCTTTTTGAGTCCTGTCACCTCTAATACTAACAGCTCTTGAGTTCTCCTTCCCTTTAACTTTTTTCCTAATTTTCAATGGAGTTGAAGCTTCCTCGTCACCTGCTAACCTGCTGCTTTGACTTCCATTAATTGTTATACTCCCTGTACGCTCACTCCTCCCTTCCCCCCTACTTACTAGTTTAAAGTCCTATTGACAACCCTATTTACCCTTTTCGCCAGAACACTGGGCCCGGCCCCGTTCAGGTGGACTCCATCCCAGTGGTATAGATCCTTACTGTCCCAGAACTGATGCCAGTGCCCCATGAAAAGGAAACCGTCTTTCCCACACCACTCTTTTAGCCACGTGTTTACTACTCTGATCCTTGCCTCCCTATACCAATTTGCATGTGGCTCGGGCAGCAATCCAGAGATGATGACTCTTGAGACCTGTTTTTTAATTTTGTTCCTAACCTTTCATAATTCCAAAACAGGTCTTTTTTCTTAGTCCTGCCTATGTTGTTGGTACCTACGTGGACCACAACAACTCGATCCTCCCCTCCCTCTCTAGTATCCTCTCAAGCCGGTTAGAGATGTCTCGCATCCTGGCACCGAGCAGGCAACACACCATGTGGGACTCTCTATCCTACCTGCAAAGAATACTGTCTATCCTCCTGATGATGGAATCCCCTACAACTACAATCTGTCCTTTAGCTCCCCCCCTCTTGAATGGCCTCCTGAACCATGGTGCCATGGTCAGTTGACTCATCCGTCCTGCAGCCCTGTTCCTCATCCACGCAGGGAGCAAGTGCCTCATACCTGTGGGACAATGACAAGGGCTGCGGCTCCTGTGTTCCTGTCTGCAGGGTCCCTCTACCTGCCTCACTCGCAGTCACACACTGCTGTCCCTGCCCGCCGATCGAATTAACATTAGTTAATCTACCAGGTGTGACTGCCTCCTGGAACACAGCATCCAGGTATTTCTCCCCCTTCAAGGATGTGCCGCAGTGTTTGAAGTTTGGATTCCAGCTCATCAATTTTGAGCCGGAGCTCCTCAAGCAGCCAACACTTGCTGCAGATGTGGTCACTGCCATTCTCAATGGGATCAGCTAGCTCCCACATCATACAGCTACAACACATCACCTGGCCTGCCAACTCTAATTAGTTAATTATTTTAAATTAATTAGTTTTTTTTTAAGTTTCACAGTCTTCTCTCTTTAAGTGTTCTCTGCACCAGTAAGTTTACTCCGTTATATACTCAAACAGACTCCAGTTTTGCCTTCCAAACCGCTCCCAGAGGATTTGGCGTCTAGATGACCTCCCTGAAAAATAACAAAGAGATGAGAAAAAAAAATGCAAATAGCTTACCTGCTCACCACACTTCGTCTTTATTATTAGGTTAGAGGAGGTGGTAGGGTGTTAGTTACTTCCCAAATTTATTGGGTGAAAGATAACCGATATCCAGCCGACCACTCGCGCCCACTCTGGGACTCCTCCTCCGCTGAACCACTGAAGGCCGCAGTCACGAGAGGTAAGACTTTTACGAGAGGTAAGCCTATCTTCCTGGCTGCCCTCGCGCTCTCTACCGGACTCCCGCCACTGAACCACGGTCACCGCACCGAAGAAGTGAGAAATGAACCGCTGGTACTAAATGCATATCGCTTACCAACCACTCTCTACCCCCGCCCCGCCCGGCCGATCACTGTTAATATGGTAGAAGAGGGAGTGACACTCGTCAAAGGGCAAAGGTCAAATTGTATTAAGAATTTGTCATTTGAAGTGTCTCCCTTTGATGTTCCTTTTGTACCCTTATGTGTTGCAACATACTGGGGGTTAACAGAGAGAATCTTTCAGTATTCAAAGAATTCTATTCTTAAAAGTTGGATTATCAGCAAAGCTTGGCTAGAAGCTTTTGTTCAAAATGAAAGACACCTCCTATTCAAAATATCAATACGTTAGTTACCAGTTTTGGGTTCCGACCCATTGTCATGACCCTAGAAACTTCTGTTTTTTCTTGTAGCCAGGTTTCTCTAATACTCTATTTTCCCCCTCATTAATGTTTTAGGCATTATTTATTTTTTTAAATATTCTATTTAATCTTCTAACCTGTCATTCATCTTTGCACAATGATATGCTTTCCCCTTACATTTGATGCTATGCTTTGTTGCTAACCATGAATGATGAGACCATCACCTGCAATTTTTCTCTCATTCTAATGTATCCTGAAATATCCCCTTAAACATCTGCCATTGCATTTCTATTGACTTACCGCTTAACCTAATTTGCCATTCTTTTCAGCAAGTTCACTCCTATGCCCTTATACAGTAATTGCCCTTATTACATAGTTAAAATATTGGTTTTAGATCTGCTCTTCTTTCAGTCAAACTGAAAGCTAAATTCAATCATGTTATGATAACCATAACATACTGCACCATCACTAGGAGGTCAGTAATTAACCCTGCATTGTTTCGCAATGCAAGGTCTATCATGGCCTGTTCTTTCATTTGGCTCCAGATCTGCTGTTCTAAAAGACTACCTGAAAAACATTCGATGAACTCCTTTTCTAGGTTACTTATGTAAGTTAAAGTCCCCTGTGATTATTGCCATATCTTTCTGACAAACTCTAATTATTTCTTCCTTTATACTCTATTCTACAATGTAATTTCTACAATGAGTATTGTGAGGTTATTGTTATTGCTAGACATGGTAAAGTGACACCATGATCTGTTTACAATCCCAAAAAATATATTGTTTTCCCAAGGTATCGAAGGAAAATATAAATGTTACTTTCAGACCTTCAAAGGTACTTGCTATTAAATCTGGTGCATCTTTCCCCTGTGAGCTGTTTTGAAAACAATTTTCACTTGCAACTCAAATATATATATATACATATATATGTATATATAAAAGAAATAGAATGAGATTTACCAGTTTGTCAGTGTCCTAAAGTAGGTGCGAGTGTAAATGAAGTATGGAACTTCTCAGGTTTATAATATTTCAAAAATGGTAATATAGCTTATGTGCAGTGAAAACAAACCCTGGAATATTACTTTAATATAATTTATATTGTCCCTGCCATTTTCAGTGATTCTGATGTTTTTTCACACTGCCTCTTAGGACTACAGTCTGTTGATCTGTGATGGTAGCACAGTCGGGGATATGGAACGTTGTAATTCCTGTCCTCACTGTTGAGCTTCCTGCTCAGAACTGCCCATAAAAACATCATAAATAAAAATGTCTTTTGAAGTATTGTGCAATCATTGCACTATAAGACCACAGTTCTCAAAACCGCTTGTGCATATCAGCTTTTTTTTGTGTCTCAGCCTATATAGAAATATCTATAGCACAAGCATTAAACTATAATAAAATAATCATGCTACAGTTGACAGATGGTTGTTGAAATGCCATTTTATGACATGTTGGCGCTTTGGGCCTGATTAGGGTCCAACTCTGTTGTCTGTTTTGCATGTCAGCACTTATGTCTGAATTCAGCCCATGTGAAACTTCATTGGGATCTTCTCTTCTTTACAGAACCATCTACACCTGATATGCTCAGTGAATACATCTTTACTGCTCATGGAAAGAAGGATTCTTTACATCATAGAGTCATAGAGTCATACAGCATGGAAATAGTCCCTTTGGCCCAACCAGCCCACACTGACCCTAATCTCAAACTAAATTAGTCTGACCTCCTGTGTTTGGCCCATATCCTGCCAAACATTTTTTTATTCATGTACTTGTCCACATATCTTTTAAAAGTTGTAAATGTATCCAGCATCCAAAACTTTCCCTTAAGGTTCATTCTACACACGAGCTACTCTCTGTGTAAAAAAGGTTGCCCTTCATGTTTTTTTTAAATCTTTCTCCTCTCACCTTTAAAGTATGCCTGTTAGTGTTGAAATCCCCCATCCTAGGGAAAGGACACCTGCCATTCGCCTTATGTATGCTCTGCATGATTTTATGATTCTCTTTAAGGTCACTCCTCAACCTTTTAGCCTCTAGTAAAAAAAGCCCCAACTTATCTAACCTCTCTTTATAACTCACACAGTGAATTTCCAGTAACATTCTGGTAAATCTTTTCTGAACCCTCTCCAGCTTAATAATATCCTTCTAATAACAAGGCAAGCAGAACTGGACACAGTATTGCAGAAGTGGCCTTATCAATGTCCTATACAACCTCAATATGAGGTCTGGTCTGGTCTGGTCTGTTAGGGGAGAGGGGTATGTCAGTCCTGCAGCAGAAGAAGGGGGGATATCAGGTCAGGATCTAGAGACTGTAAGGAATCTGTGAGAGGTCTTCAATTACCTAACATTTACATGGTAACTCATAACTTAATTGCAATAAAACCCTCTGAGTTGTCTGATTTAAAGGTGCAGATGAATTATCCAACAGAATCTTTAATTTCCTGGGTAATTTGCCCAGAGTTTGCTATAAATGGATTCCACAGGATTATGACACTCAATTCCCATCTACTCTACAGAAATGACTATCAAACCATCAGAAAATCCAGGCTATTGTTTTAATAGATATATATGGAATTAGAATACTTAGATCCTCAGGAAGGGAAAATGGTTCAGGATGACAAGACAGGAAGAGATTGGGGAGTGTTAATGAAGAGTGTTATGAAGATTAAGAAGTGTTATGAAGTTAATGAAGATTCCGTTAAACTATAATTAATGACTTTAGTTTGTATCATCAAAGAGAACTTGTTTTTGACATCAGATCTTCTTTGTCAATCACATATCCTATTCTGTGTTATGGAGATCCCCAGAAACTTAAAATTCTGTTTATAATTTTGTTGAATTGGGCAGTGTATACTAGTCATATCTTCATGTCAGAGATAACAAGGTGCAAAGCTGGATGAACAC
>NC_063338.1:76527944-76545979 GCF_021869965.1 Rhincodon typus
CAGTTCCTACTATCTCTGAAACAATATCTTCATGTCAATCAGGTTACGTATGAAGGGTAAGAGGCAGACTGGAGATTTACATGGTGAAAGAAGTAAATTGCTATTGTTAGGAATGCTTTTGCATTTTGTGAGTACTTGTGCAACTTTTGAAAATAAGGCAGAAAATTGTTTTAAGCAATGGTGGACTGCAGTTTTGTGAAGACTTAAGTTATGTGAAGAAAGGGTCCTGATTCACCATGGACTGTATTGTAGATTCAAAGGAGGATGACTATTTCAGAGTATGCCTCCATATTAACATCTGTTTATTTTAGGTATAGTGCAGTATCAAGCTGTTATGAGATATGTATTAGTGATTACTTCCAATCACTTTACATTGACAAATCAGCAGGTCACTTCTTTAAAAGGTCAATTTGCATTTCTGCTATCTTTCACACTCCATCCCTATGATCTGAGGGTTTATGGAGACTAATCACAATGGCTTGTTACTGAATACACTTGGGCTCCCTGCTATTTTGTTATCCTTTATTGGGATTTGAGCCCAAACTCTACAAACTTGTGTCCTTGTTGAGCTACAATTTACTCTGGCCTCCCATTACCTCATATTTAAAACTCCTATCTTTAATTGCAGTTTCATTGTCAGTGCTGTTTTGAGTACCTTCATTTATTTACTACTTAGATCAGGGTGAATGCATTTTTTGTTAAATTTACATAAAATTAGGTAGGAATAGAACATGAAGAAGAAATATGTAGCCTGCATGCTGACATAAATAGGTGTGGTCAAAAGGCTGGTAAATAGGGTATAATGTAGGAAACTGTGAATATATCCAGCTTAGCAGGAGCAAGAGAAAAGTAACATACAATTTAAATAGGGAGAGAGTACAGAATTCTGATGTACAGAAGGACTGGGTGTCCTGATGCATGAATCAAAAAATGTTAGAATGTAGGTCCAGTCAGTATTTGGGAAGGCAAATGGATGTTGTCATTTATTGCAAGAGGAATTGAAGATAAACATGTGGATGTTTACAAAACTGTTGCGTAGGGCATTGGTGAGGTTGCATCTGGAGTACCTTGAACAGTTTTAACTTCCATATTTAAGAAAGGACATAAATGCATGAGAAAAAGTTCATACATGATTCACTAGGCTGATATCTGGAATGATGGAGTTGTGAGGAAAGATTGGACAGGTGGATTCCTCATATAATGGAGGTTAGAAGAATGAGAAGTGATCTTATTGAAACACATAAACTCCTGAGATGACTTGACAATATGGATGCTAAAAGTCTTTCTTGTAGAAAGACTTGAATTAAGGGATGCATTTTAAAAACAAAGGGATCACCCATTTAAGATGGATGTAAGGAGATTTTTTTTTCTCTCAGAGTGTCATGAGCCCTTGGGACTTTCTTGCAATAGAGTGGTGGAAGTGGGTCCATTGCATATTTTGCATAGGTTGATCGTTTCTTGACTAACAAGGAAGTCAGAGTTTTGAGGTTAGGTAGAAAAGTGGATTTGAGCCTATAATCAAATCATCAATGGATGTTATTGAATAGTAGAGCAGTCTTGAAGGGGCCAAATTGTCCTAATTTATATTTTGTATGTATGTTTATAAATCAGAAGTGAGCATGCTGGATAGGCCAGCTGCATTGTGACAGGTAAGCATGGAATCATGCAAAGATGTACTCTTGGAAAGGCACCATACCGGAGTATAGTGAAGAAGTCAAACATGTTAAATGTTACAGAAAAATTGAGAAAGAATAATATACTACAGCCAAAACCATTTGTGACTTAGAATTGGATCACCTCAGTATTGTATGGAAAGCAAAAATTACATTGAAGAGATTTAAAATTAATTTTTCCAACCAGTGAGCATGAGCTGGTGGGTTATACATTCGTGAATTTAGGAGAAGAATGGGAATTGTGATATGGAATGAGGGTTGGGGAAGAAATCAAAGGTAGATTTTTTTTTTGGACAGTGATTATGCCAACGGTTTTATAAGAGCTGCCTGTGTTAATGGTGCCATTTATTATAGTGATGAGTAATAGTGTAAGGCAAAGTTGTTGTTGAGGGTAACATTGAGCGAGCAGTAAGAGGATTTCCTGTTGAGAGCTGTGAAGGTAGTTGGAGAAGTGTACACACATCTGGAATTGGGACTCATAAATGGCAAGATCTGGACAAGAACAAGGAAAAGAGGAAGAGGAAGTAGGAGGCAATAATATTTTAACATTACATTTGATAAAGAGTGTATAGAATTGAGTAGAAAGATAATGATACTAAGGTGTAGAATTATGAAAACCTCAAGCTAATTTTATTGACTATGTTGCAAAAACACAAAGATGTGAATGACGCACTAATCACTGATGAACAGGCAAATTACATCATGTACAATCCAAGAACAATAAACAAAACTTGCAAACTGATTTCTTTCAATTCAGTAGTAGAATTATTTTTAATCATAACTTCAAAGGATTAAAAAGAAGAGCACTAGCATTGTTTGAGAGTAGATAATTCACATTGGCTTTGCATTTAAGAACATAGTTCTGCTGAGTGGTGAGTTCTGTACTGCACAAGGACAGAGTCCAGAAGGCAAAGGTAAAAACTAATATTTGTTATTCGCAATAGAACACTTGTAAATTTCTGGAACCCTTTTTCTGCCTAATTTAAGATGTTAATACTGGTGTATTAAACACCTCAAATTTCAAAATATTCATACTTCCATCAATTTTTGAGGAAGAGAATTCCAAAGATACATTGTCCTCTGTGAGAAAACATTACTCTTCATCTCTGTTTTAAAAGGGCATTACCTTATTTTTTTTAAAATTGATCCCTAGTTCAAGATTCTTCTATAAGAGGAAACATGCTTCCATATATAAGGCCACCTCAAGATCTTGTATGTTTCAGTTAAGCCAACTCTTACTCTTCAAAACTCCAGCATATACAAGCTTAACATGTTTGGCCTTTCCTTATAAGGAAACCCACCCATTTCAGGTATTAATCTAGTAAACAATCTCCAAACTCATTTGATGTATTGTTATCCTTTCTTAAATAAGGAGATCAATGCTGCACAAAATATTCCAGATGCTATCTCATTGATGCCCTGGATTACTGAAGCAGGATTTGCCTTAATTTCTATTCAGTTCCCCTTGCAGAATTGGTAACTTTCATTTAGCTTTCCTTATTACTTGTTATATCCACATGCTTACTTTCTGTGAATTATGAACTAGGATACTCATAAGCCTCTGCATCTCAGACGCTGTGTCTCATTCCGTTTAGATAATATGTTTTTTTTTATTCTTTCTGCAAACAGGAATAATCACACATTTTTGCACATTGTTCGCTATTTGCCAGGTCTTTGCCCATTCACTTAATGTATTGATATCCCTCTGTAGCACTCTCATGTCCTCTTTACTATTTAGGTTCTGCTTATTCTGTATCATCAACGACTGAGCAACTATATCTTTGACACCTCAATCCAAATCATTTATATGCAATGCATTTTGAGGCCACAGCACTGATCCTCGTGGCCACCACACGTTACATTGTGCCAACCAGTAAAATGCCCATTTATGCTGATTCTCTGTTTCCTGTAAGTGAGCTAATCTTCTATCCACAACAATATGTTATGCTCTAAACTATCTAGGAATTTATTTCACAATAACCTCTCGTCTGAAATTTTATCAAATGTATTTTGAAAATCTAAGTACAGTAGATTCATCAGTTCCCTTTGTCCACAGCATAAGTTATTTCTTTGAAGGACTCCAATAAATTGGCTAAACATTATTTTCCTTTCACAAAACCAAGACTCTATCTGATTAACTTGGACTTCTCTGTGTTCTGTCATGAAATCTTTAGCAATAACTTCTAATATTTTCTTTGTGACTGATGTTAAGCCAACTGGCATGTAGTTTCCTGCTTTTAGTCTCCCTCCTTTTTTGAATAGAGGAGTTACATTCACTATCTTTTAGGACCAACACATTGTATAACTCATCAGCCAACTATTTGAAATGATACCGTAATGTTTGAAAGGAAACTGTTCACACTGTTTAATTACTAGAGTATAACTTCTACAAACCTCTGTGGCTCTTTAATATTGTTACAATATATTTCAAAGGTATTTTAATTGTGCAACTTAAAACAAACATCCAGTAGTGGCAATCCAAAGAACACAATTCCCAGGAAAATGGATAGCTTTGGCAGTTGAACTTTTAAAAGAGGACTTCACAACATAAATAACTGAAGCTGTAGAGCTGCAAGTGTGCATTACATTGGCAGGAAAGTTTGTGCGTTTGTTTTAACCAATTCATGTCTGTCAGCAAGTGCTTACAATCTGTTAACTTCAGCATGATTCATTATGGACCGGTAGAAGGCTAATTGTTAAAATTAATTTGTGTAAATGACTAAGCAAGAGATAACAAAATTACATCTGCACTTGTTTGGCAAGAATTCAGTGGCAGTGGCCTGGAATGGCAGCTGCTTCGAAACAACACTCACCAGAAATTAAATGCTGCAAACATTAACTAATACATTTTTGGACTGTTAATTTGCACTGAAAGGTTCCTGGGTGTAAAACTGCTGTGAAGATGAACCGTGATAATTAGAATTAATGAGATGGCTGCATCTTCTCTGCAGTTGAAGTATGAAAACATGAATGGAAATGGGGTCTTGATTTTGACATTCTCATAAATCTGGATGATAATGCAGCCATTAGTATGAGGGGGATTAAGTGCTGAGGCCCATGTGTTATCCATCAGATGACAGAATATATCCAATATGTCATTGTCAGAGTTTAGACAGGGATGCTGTCCTTGAAGTGGTTTGAAGGGAAGCTTTCAGAATTAAAGAGATAGTATAATAGGTGTCACAGGACAGGAAAATAAATAACTTACTTTACTGATTAACAAATAGGAATAATGACCGGCAGTTTATAATTGCCAACTAACTAATGTCCTATAGTGACTATGCAAGGTTTTTTTTGTGTTACCAATTTATGGCAGTTTATCATCAGCCCTTGGTTGAGTTTAAACCCAGTATAGACTTCTCTTTTGTAGCTCTCTTTACTATTTCTCATGCAAATTAAAATTTGAAAACCTCTGAATGTTAGGTCCTTGTACTGCATCACAGTTTTATTGCAACTTTTCATTTTGTACGAAAGAGGGTAAAGTTATTGCCATTTGTTTTATTATCTCAGGCATTAGTCTCTTAATTAGTCATTGTATAGCACTGTAACACATTTTAATGTGACGTCTGAGTAAGCATAATTCACTCTAGACAACTATTCTCACAGCATGATAATCTTGTATTGATGTAAATGCTTATTTTTGAAAACTTGTTTTGGACACAATTGAAATTTTAAAATGAGTAATTTAGAGATGTTGACAAATATATGCTGTTGCAATACACTGACTTCAGTCATTGGCCCACACATCTGATGAGATGTTTCAGCAAAGCTGAAGGAAAATGACGGATATATCTTCTATATTTTTATCAATGTGATAATTGTGAGGTCCTAGAATACATTATAAGGGTAAAGGAAACTATCCTAGGTTCTGTAAATTATGTACCTCTCTGTCTCAGCAATTATCATTTTAACAATGTAGCTGTCCAATGGCCCCACTCGTGCCTGTCTAGGTTATCTCAAAATGTGATGTTCAAAAGTGTCATGGTATTGTTTTTATTCAGGGCATGGGCGTTACTGGCTGGCCAGCACTTTTATTGTCCGTCCTCAGTCACCTTTGAGAGGGTGGTTATGCACTATCTTCTTGAACTGCTGCAGTCAACATGCAGTAGGTTGACCCAAATGCCATTTGGGAGGGAATTCCATGATTTTGACCCTGCGACTACAAAGGAACGGCAATATACTTCCAAGTCATGTGGGTGAGTGACTTGAAGTGGAACTTGCAGTCTGTGGTGCTCCCATATATTTGCTGCCCTTATTCTTCTAGATGGAAGTGGTCATGGGTAGAAGGTGTTGTCTAAGGATCTTTAGTGGATAACTACAGTGCATCTCCTACTGAGCGTTGGCGGTGCAGGCAGTGGATACTTGTGGATGTAGTGCCAATGAACTGGGCTGCTTTGTCCTGGATGGTGTCAAGCTTCTTGAGTGTTGTTGCAGCTGCACATATTCAGGCAAGTGAGTTGTATTCTATCACACTCCTCAATTGTGCTTTGTAAATAGTGAACAGACTTTGAGGAATCAGGAAGTGAGTATTCCTAGCCTCTGACCTGCTCTTGTATCCACTGTGTTTATGTGCAAATACCATTGAGTTTCTGCTTAATGGTAACCCAACAATGTTGACAGTGGGGGATTCAGTGATGGTAACATCATTGAATATCAATGGGCTGTTATTGGAGATGGTCATTGCCTGTCAGCTGCGTGGCAGAAATGTTAATTGCCACTTGTTGGCCTAAGCCTGGATATTGTCCTGATCTTGATGCATTTGAACATGGACTGTTTCAGTATCTGAGGAGTCGTGAATGGTGCAGTCATTAGTGAACTTCCTCACTTGTGACCTTATAATGAAGAGAAGGTCATTGATGAAGCAGCTGAAGATGTTTAGGCCTAAGACACTTTCCTGGAGAACTGCTGCAGTGATGTTCTGGAGTTGAGATGACTGGTGTCCAGCAACCACAACTATCTTCCTCTGTGCCGTGTATGTCTCCCACCAGTGGAGAGTTTGTTCCTTGATACTCATTGATTCCAGTTTTGCTAGGGCTCCTTGATGCTACACTCAGCCAAATGCAGCTTGATGCCAAGGACATTCTCTTTCAGCTTACCTCACCTTTGTAATATTCAGCTCTTTTGTCCATGTTTGAACCAAGACTGTAATGAGGTCAGGCGCTAAGTGGCCCTCGCAGAGCCTAAACTGGGGTCAGTGAGCAGATAGTTGCTGCGTAGAAGCTGCTTGATAGCATGGTTGATGACGCTTTCCATCACTTTACTGATGATCAAGAGTAGATTGATGGGGCTGTATTTCACCAGAATGGATTGGTCCTGCTTTTTTTCTGTAGTGGACATAGCTGGGCAATTGTCCACATTGTAGCTGTACTGGAAGAGTTTGGGTAGGGGAGCAGTAATTTCTGGAGCACAAGTCTTCAGTACTATTGCTGGAATCTTGTCAGAGCCCATAGCTTTTACAGCATCCAGTGCCTCTAATCATTTCTTGATATCACATGAAGTGAATGAAATTGGCTGAAGACTGGTATCAGTTATGCTGGGGACCACTGGAGAAGGTTACAATGGATCATCCACTCAAAACTTTTGGCTGAAGATTGCTGCAAAAGCTTCAGTCTCATCTTTTGCACTGAAGTACTAGGCTCTTCCTTCTTTGAGGATAGAAGTATTTGTAGAGTCACTTGCTCCAGTGAGTTGTTTAATTGTCCACCACCATTCACAGGTGGAAGTGTAGAATTGCAGAGCTTTGATCTGATTTACAGGTTATGGGATTGCTTGGCTCTGTCTATCACTTACTACTTATGCTACCTAGAATCTAGAAATATCAACACGAGGCAAATCTTGGCCTTCTGTTTATTTAATTAATGCAGTAAATTCTTGCTGTAGTTTTTCCAGAACTCTTCTGAATTTTGATTCCACTACTACCCTATTTCAATTTCAACTGGAAAATTAGGTTAAGGGATTGTTCACAGAGATATAGTGGCAGACATTTTAGGGGATATCTCAGAATAGACAAAATAGATTTTTGCAATGAAAAAGAGAGATTCCAAGAGGAGTATCCACCACCTGTAGTTAAGTCAAAACAAAAGTATTACATTTAAAGAGAAAGCAATTAAATGTGCAAAGTTAGGATTCTCAACAGAAGGCTGGATGAAACAAAAAAAGTACTAAATATAACTAAAATAAAAATGATAAAAAGGAGCCTGGGAAACTAGGAAGAAGGTAGATGAATTGAACAGGTATTTTGCAATGATTTGCATGAAAGAGGATACAAGTAACATCTGAGAAATTGCTGTAAACCAAGAAATGGAAGGGAGAGAGGAACATAGTTACAATCACAGGAAAAATGGTAATAAGCAGATTGTTTGCGTTGCAGGCTGATACCCTCCCAAATTCCTGATGGACTACATCCTAGGGTCTTAAAAACAGTAGCTAGTGAGGTAGTTGATACATTGATTCGAATTTTTCAACATTTCCTCAACTAAGGAAAGGTTCCATTAGGATGGAAGGTCATGAATGTAACTCCTTTAATCAAAAGCAAGAGGGAGACAGAAAACAGAAATGACAGGCCAGTTACCCTAACGTCTGTCACAGGCAAAATGTTAGAAGTTATTATCTGAGACATTATGGCAGGCCTCCTAGAGAAGTTTTAGATAATCAGGTAGAGCCAATGGAAATGTGAATGAAAATCATTTACAAATGGAACGTCTTATTTTACAAAATTATTGGACTTATTTGAAATAAAAACATATACTATTGAAAAGAGGAACTGGCAAGTGGACTGTACTGACATTTACAGAAGTCATTTAATAAGGGGTCACATCAAAGGTCATTGTGAAAAATAAATTCTCATGGCATAGAAGATATATATTGATATGGGTAGAAGATAGGCTAGCTTATAGCGAACAGTGTAGGGATAAATGTGTATTTTTCTATTTAGCAAAATGTAATGTGTGGTGCTCACAAAAGTCAGTTTTGTGGCACAATTGTTTACTGTTTATATGAATGTATTGAATAAAAATAGCAAACATATGGTTATTAAGTATATTTATATTATAAAGATAAATTGGAAAGTAAGTTGTGAAGAGAACAGAAGGAAAATGAGGGAATTCATGTTTCAGTTTTCCAGGGCATTGGAGAAATCCCATCTGGAGTACTGTATACTGTATTGGTCTCTTTATTTAAGGAAGGATGTAAATACAGTTTGGAGAAGGTTTACAGGACTAAGACTTGGAATGGGCAGGTTATCATGTGAATAAAGATTAGACAAGCTAAGCCTGTACTGTTAAAATTTTGAAGCATAAGAGTTGACTTGATTGAAACATGTAAGATCCTGAGATTCCTCACAGGAAGATTTTGAACTGGGGTGAGTATTTAAAAATACAGTGTTGTCCATTTAAAACAGATGAGAAGGAATGTTTTCTCATGTAAGGTGGTATGTCTTTGGAATCCTCCTCCCATAAAGGTGGATGTAGTGTTTGAAGTTTTTAAAGGCACTGGATTTGACAGATCATATCCATATGTTGAATTAGACACAAAGATACTTCCAGATAATTTTAGCTGTTTTGTTGCAAATAACAATCAGTTTCCATATTTCCTTCATTTCTGAGGAAGGGTCACCGGACCCAAAATGTTAACTGTGATGTTTTCTTCACAGATGCTGCCAGACCTGCTGAGATTTTCCAGCAACTTTGTTTTTGTTCCAAATTCCATGTCAATTGCATCATCAAAATCCAGAGTTTCAGCAGCTAATGTGCTCTTCATCAGTCTTTTTATTATCTTTGATTCCCATGCCAAGGGACAACTTATCCATTTTATCCCACAAGCAATATCACAAATCCTCCGTACTGGAAAACCCATCAGTAAAGTTTGAATGTGAGGAGTAGCTAAAAACGATTACTGTCATACTATTGGTATCACACAAAGCTAAGAGCTTCAGCATGCACATCTCTATTTTCAATTTTATTAAACTTTAATTCACTGTCAAGGCATCCTCCATCTTGTGTTTTTTCTTTGCCAGAGAAAATTCCAACGCATCAAAACTTACATCTGGTCTGGTTTGCGTGCCTGACAAGTTGGGCTGTCTGACCAGACTCCGAGGCTGTTTCATTCCATCCCTAGTAGCAACCTTGTCTTTCTATCCAGATCTGCTACAAATAATTGCAAATGGCTCAATAATTTCCAATTGGCATAGAATTACATTTAACTCATACAGCTTAATTTCCAAACTCACATATTTGGAAGTTCCAAAAGGTTGATTGCAGATTTTGAATTCTTTCTACATTCAATTATTAGCTTTTCTTCAAATTCATTCATGCACCCTAACAAAACACCATTGATATGCATCATAAAGATGCTTGACAGTTTTTCATATAATGTCAATTTGGCCTCCTGTTATAAACAACCTTAGCATTAACAGAACTGTCCTTTCCAAAAAAACAAAACTTTTGAGAAGGATCATTCAGCTTTTAAACACATTTGTACAATTGCCAGAACTTCCCATCTATTCCTCGTTTTCCTTTGGAGCCTTTAGTAACAATACTTCTCCCTTGAACAGGCTATACTGAAGGAATACTTTATTGATATCTATAGAGTTACACTTCTAAGGAAAGGTTATTATAAAAACTAAATATAAATTTAAAAATTACCTGCCGAGCCATGTGAGATTCTAACTTATAATTTGTATACCCCAAACGTTTCTCAAACAGTCTAGCTACAAACCTCTCCCTGGCTTTACAGATTGTTTCTCTTCAAATAAACGGCTGCTGTTTGTTTAAAATGCCAGGTTAAAGGACACTTACAATCAATTGTAGTGTTACATTACACGTATCATGTTGCGGTATGATCATTTCTACAACAGAACTGTATTCTTTATCCATAACTCTGGCACCCTTCAAAAGAAATTTAAATTTTTGTGAGGAGGGATGGGAAAATTATTAATGCAATTTCCAGATAACTGTGTTCTTATCAGCCAAAATCTTACCTGTAGAGTTCAATCGCACTTCTTGGATCTCTCAATGAGAAACTTTTGGTTTCCTCAATGGAATACATTAATGTGTAAGGCCCATGAATTACAAATTTACTGCAATATCAGACACAAATGTTTTGTCATTTTGCATGTCCAGACATATTTTCACATTTTTCATCAAAGGCTTACTCAGTCATAACATTATGGCATTCTGGATGCTGTCAGCATTTAAGAAATTACGTAACCCTGTAATTTCAGAGGACTACTACTCTCTTTCAAGATGCTATTGAATTTTCATCTCCAAATTGAAAGCAGGCTTTCTTTGACCTAATTTTTGTCAGATTTGTTTCTCAATAAAAGTTCAACCAAACAATGTCACATGCTGTTGAAGTAGAGCTACTATCTGGTAAAAGTAGAATTACCATAGTTCTATTGGCCCAGATTGCCCTCTCATTAGAAAGAGACAACTAGCAGTAGTTTAACCTGAGGGTCACCATGCCTCAAGTGAGGGGAGAGGTTGTGAAGGAGAGTCCTTTAGGGTAACCTCAATCACCATGGGAATTGAATCCATGCTGTTAGCATTACTCTGCATTGTAAACCAGTTGACCATCTAACACTTTCGTGCAGTACCAAGAAGTGTTCCAGCATTGGAGGTCACATCTTTTACATGAAATACTAAAGTGTGGACTTTCCCTTATCAGGGGATATAAAAAATCCCATAGTGCCAATTGAAAAAGAGCAAATGAGAGCTTCTGGGCACTTGCTCATCATTCATCGCTCAATCAACAGATCATCTATTTTTTTTAATCTCATTACCATATGTGAGATTCATAGATATTTACAACACCTAAGAAGGCCATTTAACTCATCCTGTCCGTATGGATTTTAGCAAAGATTTTGTCAAGGTCCCTTATGGGACACTGATTGAGAAAGTTAAAGCACATGGAATTGGGGGAAACTAGGTGAGATTTATCAGAAAGTGGCTTAATAATAGGACACAAAGGGTTGCGGTAGATGACTATTTGAGTGACTGGAGGGCAGTGTCCAGCGGTATACAACAAGGATCAGTGCTGGGACCCTTATCATTGTTATATGCATAAATGATACAGATGAAAATGTGGGGCGCATATTAAGCAAATTTCCAGATGACACCAAGATTGTTAGAGTGGTAAATAGTGAAGGAGATGGTTGTATGTTATAGGAAGATATAGGTGGATTGTTCAGATGGGCAGATCAGTGGCAGATGGTATTTAACTCTGTTAAGTGTGAGGTGATGCATTTTAGAAGAAGAAACAAGATGAGGGAATATTTAATGAATAGCAGGACACTGGTTAGCTTAGAGGAATGGAAGGATTTTGGGGTGATTATTCATATATCCCTGAAGTTGACAGTGCGTGTGAGTAGGAAAGTTAAGAAGGCATGTGGGACATTTGCTTTCGTCAGTCGTGGCATTGAGTATAAGAGCAAGGATGTAATGTTGGGTTTTACAGAACATTTGTCAGGCCACAACTGGAATACTGTGTGTAGTTCTGGCCACCTCACTACAGGAAGGATGTGATAGCTCTAGAGATGGTACACAGGAGGTTCACCAGGATATTGCCTGGAAAGGAGAAATTGAGCTATAAGGAGAGACTAGGTAGGCTTGGATTGTTTTCTTTAGAGCAGAGAAGACTGCGTGTGGACATGACTGAGGTGTATAAGATTACGAGGTGTATGGATAGAGTGAATAGAGAGCAGCTGTTCGCTTAGGTTGAGGGGTCAATCTTGAGGGGACATAGTTTTACGGTAAGTTTCCACTCAGCAGGTGATGGGAATCTGGAATGCACTTCCTGGGAAGGTACAGGAGGCTAGAGACATTATAACCTTTACAAAATATTTGGATGAACATTTCAAATATCATAAATTTCAAGGATATGGGACAAGTGCAGGAAATTGGGATTAGCGCACTTTTAGGGGTAGTTATGTCAGTACAGACTCGATGAGTTTAAGGGTCTTTTCTGTGCTGTATAAATCTATGAATCAATGAATACTGATCAACAGGTCTTATTTCACTAATCCTGTTTTCCTTTTTCTCGCCCATAACTTTGCAGACTATGGCAACACAGAAAATATTTAAATGCTACTTAAATGTTACGAGAGATTCTGACTCAACCACCCTATGAGGCACTGAGTTCCATATTCTCACGTCCCTCTGGGTGAAAAAAACTCCTTAACTCTCCTCCTAACCTTCTCGTTCTTACTTTAAATTTCTGTGCTTGATTATTGACCTCTACACTGACAGAAAATGTGCCTTCCTGTCCACCTGATCTATGTCTCTCATAAATTTATGCACCTCTATCAGGTATCCTTTCAAATTTCACTGCTCCAAGGAAAACCACCCCACTCTCCTAATCCTTCCATGCAGTCCAAGTATCCTGCTAAATAACCCCTGCACCCTCTCAAGTGTAATCACATCCTTCCTATAATGTGGTGGCCCCAACAGGATGTAGTATTCCAGTCATGGCTTAACCAGCGTTTAATATGATTCAAGCATAATTTTGTCGCTCTTGCATTCAATGCCATCGCAAATAAAGGGAAGTATCCCATATGCTTTCTTAACCACCTTCAGGGATTTGTGGATATGCACAGCAAGGTTTCTCTGACCCTCAGTACTTTTCAGGCTTTTCAAAATAATTTGCTTGCTTTGTTAGCCTTACCTAAGTGAATTACTTCACATCTTTCCAGATTGAATTCCACTTGCCACTACTCTGTCAAAGTGAGAAGCCATTGATGTGCAGCTGCAGTTTATGGCTATCCTCTTAGCAGGTGTACCTCAAGGATCTGTTTTGGGACCACTGCTGTTTGTCATTTTTATAAATGACTTGGATGAGGGCGTAGAAGGATGGGTTAGTAAATTTGCGGATGACACCAAAGTCGGTGGAGTTGTGGATAGTACGGAAGGATGTTGCAGGTTACAGAGGGACATAGATAAGCTGCAGAGCTGGGCTGAGAGGTGGCAAATGAAGTTTAATGCGGAAAAGTGTGAGGTGATTCACTTTGGAAGGAGTAACAGGAATACAGAGTACTGGGCTAATGGTAAGATTCTTGGTAGTGTGGATGAGCAGAAAGATCTCGGTGTCCATGTGCATAGATCACTGAAAGTTGCCACCCAGTTTGATAGCGTTGTTAAGAAGGCGTACAGTATGTTAGGTTTTATTGGTAGAGGGATTGCGTTTCGGAGCCATGAGGTCATGTTGCAGCTGTACAAAACTCTAGTGCGGCTGCACTTGGAGTATTGCGTAAAGTTCTGGTCACCGCATTATAGGAAGGATGTGGAAGCATTGGAAAGGGTGCAGAGGAGATTTACCAGGATGTTGCCTGGTATGGAGGGAAGGTCTTATGAGGAAAGGCTGAGGGTCTTGAGGCTGTTTTCGTTAGAGAGAAGAAGGTTAAGAGGTGACTTGATAGAGACATACAAGATGATCAGAGGATTAGATAGGGTGGACAGTGGGAGCCTTTTTCCTCGGATGGTGATGGCTAGCACGAGGGGACATAGCTTTAAATTGAGGGGTGATAGATATAGGACAGATGTCAGAGGTAGCTTCTTTACTCAGAGAGTAGTAAGGGCGTGGAATGCCCTGCCTGCAAAAATAGTAGACTCGCCCACTTTAAGGGCATTTAAATGGTCATTGGATAAACATATGGATGATAATGGAATAGTTTAGGTTAGATGGGCTTCAGATTGGTTTCACAGGTTGGCGCAACATCGAGGGCCGAAAGGTCTGTACTGCGCTGTAATGTTCTATGTTCTATGTTCTATGTTCTTATTTACCACCCTACCAATTTTGATATCACTTATGAAGTTCTTGATCATACCCCTTACATTTAAGTCCAAATCATGAACACAGGGTGGCACAGTGGCTCAGTGGTTGGCACTGCTGCTTCACAGCATCAGGGACCAGGGTTTGATTGCACCCTTGGGCAACTGTCTATGTGGAGGCTGCACATTCTAACCATGTCGCTATGATTTTCTACTAGGTTCTCTGGTTTTCTCCCACAGTCCAAAGATGTGCAGGCTAGGTGGATTGGCCTGACTAAATTGCCCACAGCGCCCACGGATGTGCAAAATAGGTAGAATAGCCATTGGAAATGCAGGATTAGGGTAGGGTAATGGGTCAGGGTGGCCTGCTTTTCAGACAGTCATTGTGGACTCACTGGGCCAAATGGCCTAATTCCACATTGTAGTGATTCTATGAAACATGCACCACAAACTGCAGAGCCCACTCAGCCCTTGTTGTGTGTAAATTGACACTGTACTTGCTGACATCATGATATTGTTTGCACTTCTGAGTGTTCCAGGGATTGAGCACAAAAATCAAAGCTGACACTCTGGTGCAGTACTGAGGGAATACTACATGTCAGAAGCGTCATCTTTTGAATGAAATGTTAATACTAGATCCCACGTGTCTGTTCTAGTTAATGGGAAAGATCCCATTGCATTATTTTGAGCAAGAGCAGAGAGTTCTGGACAACATTTATCCTGCAGTCAACATCAGGAAAGCAAATTATCTGGTCATTATCACATTGCTGCTTGTGAGATTTTGCAGTGCACAAATTGCCTGCCACATTTCTTACATTACAAGTGACTGCACTTCAAAAGCATTTCATTGGCTGCGAAGCCTTTTGACACGTCTGTTGGTAGTGAAATGTGTTAGAAAATATAAATCATCTTTGCCTTCATATTTACTGTGTAGAACCTTGGAACGTTACAGGAACGTGAAAGGTGTCATAAAAATGTAAATTATTTCTTTTATATTGTCTGGTAAATCTGACACAATCAGCAATTCTCAGAGTATTAAAGAATTTGGATAAGCCATTAAATCATTATTTTACAGACAATATTGCAATTTATTTTACTTATACTGTATTCATGTTTACATTTCATTTAGCCCTGAACATTGTAATTTTAGCATTTCACAAAAATCTATTGTCTCTAATTTCTAAATCTATGGATTGTTTATTCTTGACAAAACTGTCCAAATTTGAATTCATGTCAGCAGTCTCCTGGAGGAAGTCTTAGACTGCATTGCTTTAATGCGCTCAATTGTCACTTGAGATCTGTGATAATTTTTGCATTAATGTGAAACTATTAGTATAACTGTAGCTTCAGATGTAAGGATCTAGCATGATGACTCCAGGCTAGCTCAGAAAACTTCAGTGTTTCTGTATTAAAGTAGTGTAATTTTAGATCTTAATTGGAGTAGGCATTTGGCATTAAAAGCTTTATTTTTGAATTTTGAGTTTGATGGCCACTCTAATGTGACAAAAATCAAACCACTTAACAGCAGCTGATTCACTTAGCCATAGAGTTCACCTCTAACCATATTCATCTTAGAATCAAGAGCAGGGAATGAATCATATTTCCAACTGAACTCGGCTAAGAGTTCAACTTAACCTGGCAAGCAGTTACAAATAAAGCTTAATAAAGAAGACATTTGGAAAAGATAAATATGTACGGTCTTGATCACACTTGTACATGATTAGATTCAACATTCCATTAACCTCATTTCAATGAAGTGAATAGCTTTGTGGTGATAAATAATCTTTGCACCTACTTATTTGTTAAAAGGTACTCAACTCCAATTAAGCTAATTCTGGATAAATAATCATTTGTTATTGATATAAATATCACACAAAAGTAGGCTTGATAAGTTGTTATATCACTGTTGATTACTGAAACTTAAATCAAATTGCCTTTGAGATTATTCATACTGTACATTTATTCCATTTGTAATTCACCTTATGCCTCATGTCCTTTATGTTTGTGTCACATCGTGTAGGGTGGCTTTGTTGATTATTTTTAGATTTTTCATCAAAGGTTAACACTAAGATAATTACAATTATATATAACTTTCTAAAGGAGGGATAAACAATGCAGAATAATGAAAAGCCCAGTGTATTTTTTGAATGACAACAGTCTTGGAGCTCATGAAGAGCTTGGCATCATTCCATCAAGTTTCAAAGATGAAAAATAGCCACATCATCAAAAACCTTGTGTGCTTGGTACCTGTCAAATAATCTTTCCACAGGCAGTAAACAAGGGGGAAATGGGAATCTCTCTTTTATTATGGGAATCACCCGACTTATTAAATTGATAAGTATGCTGCCCAATGTGCTACGGAGCTTTACAGATTTGATTTCAAATGGCAAGTTGTGTTGTGCTAACTGATTGTGGCTTGGGAGCATGTGATGTTACAGCTGGCGTCAACACCTTGGCATTTGCCAGGGAAAGAGAGTAGATGTCAGCAAGTAATAAATAAATGTAAGCTTACCTGCAGCAAGATGCCACCACCAGACACATATTCCTCTCCCCTTGTCTGCCATCCGCAGGGACTGTTCCCTCCGGGACACCCTGGTCCACACTTCCTTCACCCCCAACACCTCCCCACAGCCCTACGGCACCTTCCCCTGTAACCGGTGAAGGTTCAACACCTGCCCATTTACCTCCTCCCTCCCCAGCATTCAAGGCCCCAAACATACCTTCCAGGTGAAGCAACACTTCACCTGCACTTTCCAGAATCTAGTCTACTGCATTTGCTGCTCACATGTGGTCTCCTCTATATTGGGGAAACAAAATGTAGACTTGGTGACCGCTTTGCAAAACTCTACATTCTGCTCACAAAAAAGACCCTGAACTACCTGTTGCCTGCCACTTCAATGCACCACCCTGCTCCCTGGCCAACATCTCTGTCTCTGGCTTGCTACAGTGTTACAGTGAAGCCCAATGCAAGCTGGAGGAACAATACGTCATTTTCCACTTGGGGACACTATAGCCCTCTGGTCTCAATATTGAGTTCAATAATTTTAGGACCTAAACTCTCCCATGTCCCAGCCCCCTACTCCACACACCAGGCCTTGTTACCACAAAGCCTGCCATTATACACCCGCTGTTGTTAGTCACTAACAGTCCCCATTAACAACTGTTCACCCTCCCAGCCTGACCGTTAGCAACTCCTTTGTCTGTCCAACTGTCTTTCTCTCTCTTTGGGCTCTATCTTATCATTTACTCCCTACCCCACCCACCTCCCTATTTTTGGATCTACACTGACGTTTTCCCAGCCACCATCAGTTCTAAGGAAGCGTCACCGGGCCCGAAATTTTAGCTCTGTTTTTTCCTTCACAGATGCTGCCAGACCTGCTGATCTTCTCCAGCAACTTTGTTTTTGTTCCTGATTTACAGCATCTGCAGTTCTTTCGGTTTTCAAATGTAAGCTTATGTCCAGCTTCAAAGTCAAGTAAACTGATGAGATTCATTAGTCCAAATTTGAACTCATGGGTGCAATCAAAGATTGGTGTGAGGTGGATGACACATCCTAATATCTTAGAGATAGTAGGAACTGCCGATGCTGGAGAATCTGAGA
>NC_063338.1:76546379-76623095 GCF_021869965.1 Rhincodon typus
GATGAACACAGCAGGCCAAGCAGCTTCAGAGGAGTTGGAAAGCTGACGTTGGTTAGGTCCAGACCTGAAACGTCAGCTTTCCTGCTCCTCTGATGGTGCTTGGCCTGCTGTGTTCATCCAGCTCTACACCTTGTTATCTCATCCTAATATCTTGTTAGATTGTCCTAGCCACAGGGCCTCATTAGGATTTGTAGGTTAGTTATGATCCCAATTACTTGTGGAATCAGGAAACCTGCCCTCATAACACGTGCTTTTTCAGCACATTTACCAGATATACTTCTATAAGAGTCACTCCTCTTAATGCAAACTTTTCATGTGCTATGCCCATATTTTACTGTATAACTTGGGAAGACTTATTGGCTGTAGCCCATCAGAGAAGAGGCCGTTACAGTTTTGAGACCCTGGCCTCACTTACATCCATCTGAAAGATGTATTAATCTCTACCAATCTGGTGATGGTGAAGTCACATGTGTGGAGACAGCACAGTTCTGCACGAGTTCCTGAAGGGAACACACATATTCCGCATAGCTCTTTTTAGTCCTTAGTATTTATTCCTCTCAGGTTAATGTAAACTCTACCTGTTGATATCATGCAATAAATTGCATTGCTTCCTAAGATAAGTGACTCTTCTTTTAGACTGACTAGTAGTCTATCTTTTGTCAATGATAATTAAAAAGGCTTTCAAGTCAGCAAAGAAGAAGGACAACTGGGGGCAGCAAACTCCCCAAATCAACATGTGATATGGACACAGCAGTGTTCTCTGAAAATACGATAAGAATAGGCAGAGGCTGTTGAGAGCGTAGTGCGTTGTGACAAGAGTTTCAGGGTCATGACATCTCAAACAACATCAGAGCAGACAGTTTTCTGGATCTTCGTGAAGTAGCACTCAGTGGAAATAATTTGACACTTTCTCTTAGAGAATTTTTGGTGATACAATTGTCAAGTACAGCATAGGACTCAATGTCCTTATTGAATTGGGAGGATCGCCTGTAATAGGGAAGTAGCCAGACCACCAGTATTATTAAGGCAGTTAAACTTCAGATCCTATCCTGGGACCATTCTCACAATATTAATGCCAGATGAAGGCAGCAAAAATTGACTCCTGCAATTCTTAAGAAAGCATATTCTGCATACCTAGATTAACAAGAGCTGCAATAAGAACAGTGCATGGTACACAAAAGAAGAGAATAGTGAACAATTGCAGTAGAAATTGTATAACCCCTTTCTTTTACAGCAATCTTAGAATGAGAGAATTGTTAATGTTTGTCATACGCTGTATAAAATTCTTGGGGACAAATGTGAATGGAGCCCAGGATATGGCAGAGATATTAAAATGATTAGTTCACATCAATCTACAATCTGGAAGATGATACTCAGCAGGAAGATGCACTGTTAATTGTAAAATTACAAATGATAAAATAGATGAGAGGATAATCTTTTCAGAATAAGGAAGCTTAATGTTGATTGTGCTGCCAGCCGAACTGGGCTTCTTACAAGAGGTGAGACACATACAATACAAGCTACTTACCCATTTCATTAACAGATAATTAGAGCCAGCTCTTCCCTCAGACGAGAAAGGTATTATAAAGGTATTATAATTAACATTGCCAAAAAGGGATAAAAGGTAGCACTGGGGAATTGGAGGCCTGTTAGTTTGACTTGTTATAGGTAATGAGAACATAAAAGGAGCTCCCAATGTGAGCCAGAGACAACAAGGTGCAGGGCTGGATGAACACAGCAGGCCAAGCAGCATCATAGGAGCAGAGAGGCTGACGTTTTGGACCTAGACCCTTCTGACGTCTTTTACTATCTATTGTATATAGTTTTGTGTAATAAAGCCAATTGTTGTTCACTCATAGTAATGTAAGCTTGACACTCTGATGTGGTGACCACAGTAACCAGTCCAGAGGGACAAGTGAAGGTAAACTGTGAGGTCATCCCTATAATCCAAAACCCAAAATTGGGTGAAAAAATTGAATACGGATATTGGTAGAGAACAGTGAACAATGGACTTCCAGGCTCTTCTGGACATTGATCCACAGAACAGGAAAGCTGTTCAGAAGCTGAAAAATATGGAAGAAGGACCCTTACAGAAAAGGCAACAGGGAGAAGTAAATTGGCCAAAATTAGTGAAGTACCGCAGCAATTGAAATATCTTATAGGAACCGGGATGAAAAATCAAACATTCAAGAAATACACTGATAGCAAGCTCACGAAAAAACAGAGCATGGACAAAGTCACGGAGGAACTCTACCAGTAGGAAGCCAACATAGTGTTAGAGAAGGTCATGAGCGTGAAGAGAATGCCTAGGTCACAGCTACAGCAGCAGTATAATACAATAAATATAGAACAATAGCACAGTAAGATGATGGTATAGAAGCACAGGACAAATCCAAGAATGCTGAGATAAAGTTAAATGGCAGGATAACCAGTTTTAAGTGGTTACCAGGCAGAGGATCTACCTACGTTTTCAGATGCTATACAATGGTTGAGGCCAGGACTCCTCACCCCATATTCCATTCAACAACGGGCTTGGGAAACACTAGAATCAAAATGAGGTGACAGATACATGTTACATTGCATTAGAAAGGCAGAAAGATTACAAAAATCTTGCACATAATTCCTAATCATTCCAGTTATATATGAAGTGGAATTGTTTGTATTGCTTTAAACATCCTTCGGTCGGCACATATCAGAAATACTCTAGACCTAGCTTTGCAAGAGGGTGGAGCAGATTCCCATTTCCCTCAAAGCAGGATGAAAATGACAAGTGAATAAAGAACTAATGTAAGCAGTGATCAGCCACCAAAAGCATCCTGAACATTGTTGCTGTTTTAGCATGTAGTTTAGGAAGAAGGAAACCATTACTTAATTTACTGGAATCTCAAACTTCGGACCTTTGCATTCTGGGGACACCATTCCTGAGCATCTAGTTGTCTCCTTTATGGAAAGTCAATCCTTTCTTGAAGAATAAATAAGAGTAACGTTGTCTACACGTGCACAGAATCTGTCCGAGAGATGCAGCAACAGCAATTGCAGCCACAGTTAGACAAAGAAGTTGCCCCAGAGAAAAAAATCTGGAAGACTGCTTGGAAATAAGAAGGAAACTTTGCACTAGTTCATTTAGACATTAGCTTTACAAATTTAGAGAAAATACTTCAATCCTCAGAAAAGGCCCAGCAAGTAAAAGATTAGCTCTGATAACAGTACAGCTCCAAATAACTGATAAGAAAGAGAAAAAGAGATCCTTAAGTCCAAATCATGGTGATATACAACATGCAGAAATAATTGATCTGCATAGATCGCAACTGGAGATTGTCAGAGAAACCTCTCAGCAAACCGTGAAATCACAAAAGAGCTTTTTTTTCACACAGCCAAAAGACCCAGCCATTGTCATAAAGTGCTAATCAAGTCTACCAATCTGTTAGCCCTCCGAGGAAATGTTAGAAATGGCCACACTTTTATCCCACACATCAGCAAAGTGAACAGGGAATGCTTTTAGAGATGAATCCTTCAAGCAAGAGACATGTTGAGTTATGGAGAAGTGGACTAAAAGAATACAGCATTCATGCTAAAATGTTACTTGTCAAAAGCAAGGTGCAGAGAGACATTGTTGCTTCCCTGCTTTCAGACCCCTTTCATCTACTCCTGTTCCTGCTTTCAACCCTTACAGATTCTGTTGAAAACCTCCTCACAGCACTTTAGTTCCAGCATAGGACTGAATAGTCCAACTTTCAATTATTAGTTGATGTTGTCAAATATAACAGTGCCTTCTATATTTATGTTGACCAGTGGAAAATTTAGACTCACACAGGAGCATTTTCAGAGAGCAATTTATCAATATCCTCAATTCTCAACTCAACATTAGTCTTAAAATACAACATATAGGAAAACCTTCATTTCCTAGGCACCACAATATTTAAATTGGCCAAGAGAACAAGCATAGGATAGTAATAAAGATGTTGTTCAAAGTATTAACAAAAACTTCCACACAGAAAAAAGCCATCCCCATAAAATATGGGGGTGGGGGGTGGTGGCGGCATGGTGGCCCAGTGGTTCGCACTGCTGCCTCACAGCACCAGGGACCTCAGTTCAATTCCACTCTCAGGCAACTGTCTGTGTGGGGTTTGCACATTCTCCCCATGTCTGCGCAGATTTCCTCTGGGTGGTCTGGTTTCCTCCCACAGTCCAAAGATGTGCAGGCAAGGTGGATTGGCCATGCTAAATTGCCCAAAGTGTTCAGGGATGTGTAGATTAGGTGGGTTATAGGGGGATGGGTCTGGGTGGGATGCTGCAAGGGTCAGTGTGGACTTGTTGGGCCAAAGGGCCTGTTTCCACACTGTAGGGATTCTAAGTCTCTAAGTCTAAGATATTCTGTCTTAACATCTTCTGTGAATAGTTAAGTTCAATAAAACCTGTTGCTGTTCACACATAACAGTGTAGATATCAAATTTCTGCAGTTTGATCTGCAACTGAGTCAGTGATTGCACCATGTGGTGTTTATCAAATAATATGAATCAAGGTCAGTTTGATCACGTAGAGGGATTGAGAAGAAGTTCCAGGTCATTTGTTTTTCACTCATAGCTTTGTTGAATTTTTGGTATGATTCATACAACATTGCACCTACAAAACATAGGTTAAATGGACCAGCAGGAAGTTCCTTCTTTGATATCATCAGCAGTCGATACAAAGACTTGACTGAGCTCTTCCTTCAATTGTATCTGTGCTGCTCAAGCGTAATGGGGTTGAATATGAATGCAGGGAGTATCCATTGTCCCCCAAGTAGCCATTGTAACAGGATGGCTGTTCTCAGGGGCAAATATCAGGGGGGCTGTAGAGCTTTCATGTTGCGTGGTCATAGCAACTGAAGAAACTATGAGCTGACCATTCTTGTGAACTGTCCTGTCAGTGCTATCCAATGTAGTACTGCCTTGATGCTCTTAATACAAAGATTTCTTAAAATAATGATAAAAGATGATTTTTAATGTAGTGCAGTCAACTAAGATAAACTTCCAGGTTTCAGTGAAAATTATTAATATCGAACTACTTACTTCAGCATAAAGCCCTGCGTAAAAGACATATTAATAATAGATTGTACGTGAGGAGAAAATTGACAGAAATATTATGTTTGGCTTTATATGATTTAACTGCTGGTATATGATTTATTCAATGGTCAATGAGTTAAAACAAATGACTTCATGTTCTCTGCTTGTGTATGGCTGGTTTGAAAATATTTTCATTCTTGAAAGCCCACCACATACTACTCTGTTAATATTCCTAACAAGTAAATAGAACTTTGTTATAGCCATACAGTTCATTTTCAATTATAACATCTATAACTATTGCACATTATGAGATTTGTTTTGTAACTAAGTGTGAGTTGTTGATAATTTGTTTAAAATATTTGCAGCTACCTTATCTGCAGTCGAGTTAAATATTGAATTGATTTCATTTTCTGTTCAACTCAATAGTTACTGGAAGAAGTCTCAGATTACAGTATTTCCAACGTCCTTCTGTCGTGGGTCTTGCCTGCAATGTTTTAGTACAGATTGACTGCAGCATAAAGTCTTCAATTCATTTTCCTGCCACCAAGAAGACAGCTTTAATAATCAAAGTGACAAATAAAACTAGAAATCATCACAGGCCTTTTCACTTAACTGACAACTAGAACATAGTCATAATGAGCTGCAGATTTTATGCTTTCTCTTAGACCATAATAGGTTCGTTTAAGACTGTTTGCCCCTGACACTTCATCATTTGTCTGCATTATTTTTCATCTTCATCGCAATAAATTACAGAATACTAGTCTGAATCCTGGAAAATAAACTGTCTCGTTAGCAGTAAACTGCAAAATAAATAGTTCAGCATTGCTTTTCTTTGTTCATCTAGGTGGCAAAGATTAATACATTTCCCTTTTCCCTATTAACACTGCTAAACTTCTCCAAGCTCACTTGCATTCTTAGCTGGAAATGGAAATTGCCTGAATATTTATCATGTGAAGTGATGAGATGGGGAATGCTGCAAGTGCACTTGTCAAATCACACCACTGTTATTAATTTGAGCACAAGTAAAATTGTTCGTTTTATCTGTAATCATGTAATTCATCAGAACACTACTAGAGCATATCACTGTGTAAGCAATTATACAGCTAGAATACCGTATACAATCTATTAAATGCTCAAGAGCTGCAAGACGTGTTGCGGTGATTC
Source organism: Rhincodon typus (assembly GCF_021869965.1). Lineage (NCBI taxonomy): Eukaryota > Metazoa > Chordata > Chondrichthyes > Orectolobiformes > Rhincodontidae > Rhincodon > Rhincodon typus. The sequence continues at coordinate 76,552,589 of NC_063338.1, forward strand.
TTTTTGTTCAAGAAATATGCCATGCAGAAATAGATTGTGAAAAATAATAGCTTTGTTTAAAATCAAATTAAAAAAGAAAGAGTTGCAGTAATAATTAAATAATGGCTGGAGAAAAAGGGGTTCCACAATCAATAGTATAGCCTTGGACCAGGTGACCAGGCATGAAACATACATTTTTAAAACTCTAAACTCAAGGTGACGTGTTAAATTCTATATATCAGCACAGCAATAATATTGGAAAAGGTGAAGAAAAGACAAAGTAAATCAGAAAGGAGGTCATTATGTAACAGGGTTTTACTGACATCTTTGGGACTCAACCATCAGTCTCGAATGGGGGTCAGAGGACAACACTATGTGACAGATAGTAAATCATCCATGATTTTCTCTGAATTTTCCAGTTGGAGGCCATACCAAATTTGAAGTCTGGCTGCATTTCAGGATTTCAGGTGCGCTGTCAATAATGGAGGGCAATAGGAGACCCTCAGCTTGGAAGCAACAGCTGGATGTCTTTGCAGGTAAGTAAGAGAGAGGAGGTGCCCTCTCCTCAACTGTTCTAAATCTAAAGTAAAATGTAAAACAGCTATTGAGACACTGTGGGTGGAAGAGGCCAGGGGTGGGAGTGCCTTCAGGTTTAGCTGGGAAAGAGCCCTTGGGCTGCTGCTCAGATGTCACTCCCAGGCATTTCCATATTCCCCATCATTTACCAACAATGTCCTTCAATCAGATTAATTAGTTGTTTGCTGTATGCAGACGTACAGCTTTGCTGCGCATCCTTGTTGTTCTGAACTGTAAAATATTGAAAGGTTAACCCAGTGTGAAATCCAGAATGATGCGTTTAAACTTTTTCCATTGTTGTCATTATTTTCTTCTGCGCAACAATTCATCCATCTGTTTAGTTCTTTGAAAATCTTTATAAATATATGATCTTGCTGCTGTCTTCAAAGATGCATTTGAATTTTGTACTGTACTGTAGAGTTTCTGAGCATACCTATCCAGAGGAATGTGAGGTTAATGGCTCAGGTACCTTCTTAAATGCTAATGGATTTAACTATATAAAGGTTGTTTACAGAACTGTCATGGGAAGTTGAGTTTGTATATTTTGACAGGTTTATGAACTTCTGAAGAAGACTAAATTGCTTGTTTAAATGTTATTTGCTTATTTTTTTGGATTTATGAGTTTTCAACAACTTCCAAATATTATTATGGGATTTTTGAGTTACGTGTATAAAGTTGATCATGTCTGAGTAGGTTAGTCAGGTGTGGGGTAAAAGGGCATAAAGGGAATGAATGAGTAAAGGGGCTAGGAAATGAAGAGGATGGTCGTGAGGTAAGATTTATACTTACCTGAAGAATTGGGTCAATGTCTTTGGAACTGGAGGTGGGCTTTTTAAACTGGAACACCACCATTATCTCTAAGGGCAAGCCAGATTCCAGGCAGTAACCCCATTCTGCCAGTACTGCCTGTGTCCCAACTGACAATTTCCATTTCAATGATGGATGTCTGACCTGAAAATTGTGCTTTATAGAATGTTCATATCTGCTGTAGAGAGAAGACATTAACCTCATAAGAGTGCAAGACATATATTTACATCAAAATTATGCAGAAAGTGAGGGAAAATTGTCTGGTCAAGAACATTTGAGATGAAGATAGACAAAGGATGTAAGCAAGATTGCCTTCCAGTGACATTTCCAGAGTGGTTTGTTTTGGATGAAGAGCACACACAATCCCTAGTAATAATAGACAGGCAATTAGCCCAATCAATGACGAAACTGAAAGCAGGTTGAGGACCTTTCAAGCTTTTCCCAACTGAGGCAGGAGGTTGATTTCTTGGAGAACTCTTACTGTGGGTATACTCTCCACACTGACAGACCTATAAGCCGTGTGCCCCTTACATTTTAACTATGGATTCTGAGGTCACCTCCATTTTGAGGACCCATGCTTTCTGTTATCTGCTTCAGAAGCACCAACCTCTGCCAACGCTGATATCATCAGTCCACTGCTATAGGCATTATCATTGGGTCTACTGTTTTGAGAGATCACCCACCGTTCTCACCTGAGCATGAACATAGAGACAACATCTAAATTGGTCACCTCCCCGAAGCCTCCAGCTGTTGGCAAACCTTTGTCCTTTGTGAGGTCAGGTCCTGGAAATGATCCCAACATTGAAGTTGCAGCAATGTCTGAAAATTTACTCCTGGGTCACTGAAGGTATTGAAAAAGCAACACATGATTTTCATTGTCGTGTTGAAAGAATTGAAATCCACTGCAGTTCACGTGCTATAGGTAGAGCCACAATATCCTTAGGGAGGGAATTCCAAGATTTTGACGCAGCGACATTGAAGAAACAGCAATATATTTCCAAGACAACATGGAGAGTTGTTTGGAGGGAAACTTGCATATGGTGGTGGTGTTCCTATGTAACTGCTGCCCTTGTCCGTCTCGATGGAAATGGTCATGGGTTTGGAAGGTGATGTGTAAGGAACCTTGGTGAATTTTTACAGTGTATCATGTAGATAGTACATACTGCTGCTACTGATCTTCATTGGAGGAGGGAATGAATACTTGTGAATGTGGTGAAAATCAAGCAGGCTGCTTTGTCTTGGATGGTGTCAAGCTTTTTGAGTGTTTCTTGAATGGTAGTAGCATGCTTGCCCTGAAGCCATATGGTAGTGAGTGCCACTTCAGAGATATAAGTACAAAGTCTAAGCTAGAACTACCAAGGGAGTGCTGACCTATCAGAGATGCTGTCCATCACATGAGGTGATAAACTTAGGCCCTGTCCCACCTCTCAGATTGATGTAAAAGTCTCTTTGACGTTATTTCAAAGACAAGCAAAGGAGATTTCCCAGATGTCCTGGCTAATATGTATCCTTCAAACGACATCAGGATAACAGGTTATCTGGTTGTTATCACATTGGTGTTTGTGAAGGCTATGTCCTCATTGTCTGCTGCAATTTATGTATTACAACAATGAAGACATTTTACAAATATTTAATTGACCCTTTATAAATAGAAGTTTTTTTTTGATTGTCAACCACGCATTGCTGGAATATTCAGGGAAACCTCACAAGGATATAGTAATAGAATGGAAAGCTATATTACATTTGCCCTGTTCAATAAGTCATGTGAGTCAAAGACACCATATGTTGACAGTTTTGGTTATCTAAAATATTAAGTTAAAACAGTGTGCATTAAAATAACAGAAATTTCGGAGATTGTGTCAAAATTTGTAATATGCAGTCTTGGTTTAGATGATAGACAAGCTTCTATCTCATGGTTCATAATTTCAGTTGAACTCTTCTTTCAGGTTACAGCTTTGTAATTCATTTTCAAGAAAACACTATTTGAAATAAAGGATTATGATAATTGCGCTGTGTAATTCATGTAAGACCCTCATATACTGCAAATGGGTGTTACCTCACTCCCATTGCAGAGGGAGAGGAAGATACTTCAGAAATGTGCTAGCTTTGTGGATGAACAGCTTTTGTCAGATAGAACAAATTCATTTATGTATGTTTTGCACATCCTACACCTCCTGAACAAACAACGCATCACTTTCATTTTGAAGTGCCTTTTTCGAATAGTGTATGTTTTATATTACTACTCTAGAGATGTAGTATAAACCAGGTATTGCAAAAAATGCCATTAATATCTCTGTGCATGAGACGAAGCAGGTATTTTGACATAATGCAATATTAGATCTCCCAGAATAGCTGCTTATTGCTTTATGATGATAACAATAATTCAATTAAAGATAACACATGGAATTTAAGTGCTTTCTGAAAACTTTTTACCCATTTCTTCCATAAATGTCTCTGATTCTCATTTTTCATTATTCTTTTAGCTGATCTAATAGAGACATTTGTTTCCTTTGCTGTCTCCAGTACCCAACTATGTTCAGTTGAATATTGGATGACATTAATTTAGAAACAAAAGGATTGTGGTTGCAGTATACCTAATGTACAGAATGTACTTCAACAACTCATCAAGATTACTTCAACCTCTCTTCTATGATTTCTACCACCAACTCAAATAAAAACATTTGGTCTAAATGACATTTTCTATTGCTTTATATTTTATCTAATTCAATGCGATGTTTGGGAACATTATCACCTCCATGTTCCCTATCAAAGCACAAACAATACTGATCTGAATATATACTCCATGCTTTTATCACTTTTGGCTCAAAATCATGATATGACTGCCTTAGTTTATTATTAATGAGCATCCCGGGCAGGTACCTTCCTTGAGTCCAGAAATAGCTAATTTGGCTGATCCAGGATTGGTTTAATCTCCACACCACACACTTTACCTGTCCACATCTACATCCTGCCTGAACACCTAAGTCACTGTTAGCCTATCCCCAATTTCCACTGTACACCCACAGCTTGTCCTTGTCCTGTAGGGCAACATCACACTCAGATAGTCTGTCAGACAATTTCAAATATGATTTTTTACTTACAGAAAGCAAAAGGGAACACAAACAAAACCAATAGATGCTGAGGTATGCACCCTCAATTTTAATCAAATGCTGATATGATGATCAATGATTGATATACAGTCAACAATATTCTGCTGCACTCAGCTCTTATCTACTGGAAGTAGAGGTTAATGAAGTTCTGTCTGGCTTGAAGTACCCAATGGAGCTGAGCTCTGATGTGGACAAGGGCACCTTCCTGGTCCCCAGTGTCCTCATTGTTCTTTTTGGAGGATTGCCCCCATTCCTCTCGTTCCTCAGCATCCAGCACCTTGCCTTGATGCCTGCTCCAATTGTGTAGAGCACAGCATGTCAGGACGATGCTTAACGGAGGGCTCCTCCAGACCTGTCAAAACAATGGAACTGCATCTTCACTAGCCCTACCACCTGCTCCAGCTTGGCCCTGTTTGAAGCATGTGTAGCACTGCATGTCCACGCTGCAACAGTCAAAAAGTGTCATCACCCATGGTCACAGTGGATAACCAATAACCGTTGAAACCGTCCTTGTAAGTCAGGTAGACCCTCAAATGTACCAGGTACACAAGGACGTTCCAGGATGTAGAAGTCATATCAGCTGCTATGGTAATGAACACGCACCTCCAGGAAGTGGTAATAGTGATCAGAGATCACTTCCACATTAACGAAATTAATCAAATGAAACTCCTTCCTGTTGATGATCTCCACAGCATTGTGATACGACCCTCTCAGTGCCACATATGTGCGGTGAATATCACCCTATGCCTGGGGAACCCAGCTATGTTCCTGAATCCCATTATCTAGGCTGCAGCACTGACCTTGTCATCAGGAAACAAAATGAACCAGTGTGGTCTCACACACACCGTATTGGTCATTGCCCCAGATATAACAGATCCCACACAGGTTCCCCCATCACTTCCTAGACAGAGAATTTTAAGGCAGCTGTCACCTTTACATTCATCGGGGGAGCATGGACTCCCACTGCTGCAGCCCTCAGGTCCTGCTCCAGCATCTGGCATGGTTCTATCATAGCTTTCTGGGACGTGCAGAACATGCCTGACATGTGCCTCGCTCATCCCTGGGAAATGGAATTGCGAATGAAACAGTCTGATCCATCTGAAAATCCCACATTAACTGAGGGACCCTGCTGTAGCAAACTCTCCCTGAGCTTGGTATTCTTTGTCATTCAAACCAGACCAAAGTACTATTAGCATTGGGTTCTGCCTGATCACCAGGACTCCTCAGAGCCTCCACATTCCCATTACCTTGCGCTAACCTGGTAGCCCGCATCCACCAGACAACCCCATGTGGAGATGCACTGCATTGAAAATTGCCTTCCTGCATCCTGAACCTCAACATTATGCCTTAATTATGCCCACCTTCCACCTCAATGCTCCCCCTGAGGTGGCCATGTGGTGGTCATTGTCACTAATTTCCCATCTCCTACGTATCATGCCCCCGATGCTGTCCCTTGTAACCTTCACCTCCCTAATCATTGCCCTTACCTCCACCTCTGCAAATATCTCTTCTTTTCCATTTTTCCAGCCTTTACTCCCCAGTTGCTTTTGGTAGTGATGCCCCTGCTGCTTCTACAAGCCCTTTCACCCTCCTGAATGTTCAACAAATGAACACCCAGGAATGTATACACCTCAAATCTTCAATGAGCGGTCACTGTACAGCGCTGACCACTATGTTCACAGCTCCCTGCTAATGTCCCACAAAACCCTGAATGCAGGAACTGGCTCTACATGACTAACCATTGTCCACCCCCCAGACTGTAGTTGGACATATCCCCTGACTGTGAGTCGCCTGAGCAGATGAATGACCATGGCCATGTCTCTAGTCTGAATGCAATCTATATCCTTGACTGACCATACGGAGACCCACTGGCTGACAGCAGTCCACTCCTTGACTGGACTGACAACTAGTGCCCAGCCATTTCTGACATGGCCAGTTGGTTCATGCTGTAGGTGTTAGATTGAGTGTCTCAGTGTAGTGTACCACCCTCTCCCTCTATCTAGACAGAACCCTGTTGACAAGCAGCCAGTCTTAAAAGGTCACATCAATACAGCAGTACTGATAGACTCTGGCCCTGGCTCAAGTGCCAAAGCGTTAACAGGAATGGAAGACAAGGTGAGACATAGACACTGTTAGCATGCAGGTAGGTGCTAAGTCTGCAAACACTGAGAGAGCAAATGAACAACCCTGAGATGCAGCCTGGTCCGATCTGTGATCTGGGTGTCTGTCCCTGTGTACAAAGTATCCCCACTGCAGCCTCCCAACATAATTTGCCTACGATCCCCACATTACTTCATCATCCCTTGTGCTCTGATACTAACCTCTCCCCTAAAGTAATGGTTCTGAGTTCCAAATTTACGTTTGCAGAGCTGCAACAGGGAAACTTTTTTGTGGGACTTCAGAAATGTTATAACTCCAACATACATTTATGAGCTGCACACCACCATTTAGAAAATTTGTAGCAGTGAAAGTTGTGACTGTTCAGACTCTCCACTATTTAAATGGACCACCAGATTCATGTACAAGAACAGTTCTGAGGAAGGGTCACCGGACCCAAAATGTTAACTCTGATTTTTTTCTTTGCAGATGCTGCCAGACCTGCTGAGCTTTTCCAGCAACTTCTGTTTTTGTTCCTGATTTACAGCATCCGCAGTTCTTTCGGTTTCCACTAGATTCATGTGACACACTTGTGTGGATAATGCCACACACTTTCCCCTACAGGTAAAAATGGTTTCACATGGAAGTGAAGGCAAGACTTCTGCATTTGGATTTTATCCAGCTTCAAGTCATGACCAGCATTTTTAATGATTGACTCTGCAAAAACCCAATCATTCAATTACAGGCAAAATTACTTTTAGGCTGTCTCTATATCCTCAGAACCTTTAATATTATAGGCACTTGAAGCATTATGAAATAACATTTAATTTATTTTAGAAGGCTGTTGCTTTGTGCATGTGCTATTGTATGGTATATGCAGGTAGGTTGGATTACCTTCAAAGCAGATGTCTGAGATTTCCTTTTGTGACCTATGCATTTTAAATGGTGCAAGAAGTTTGTGCTTTTATCATCTGTGCCAGCAACAGATAGGGGTGATGTGATTCTAGAGAACATTAACTAAACAGTGTCTGAAACTACAGGACAGGCTGCAGAAGTGGTTGTTGCTACCTGTGTGATTACAGCTGAATTTAATACCATCTGTCAGTGGTACACAGTGCCATCTGTCTGTTGTTTTTGTGATTCCATCTGTTATTCTAACAGCTGTTGTTCAGGGCCCTTTGGTAACATCAATGAGATGGGGCAAGTGTCACTCTGGAGTGAATTATACTTACTGACCACATTACTTAGAATTCCACGCTGCAACCTTTGGAAAAAAAAAACGATACAGTACTGATACAGCTCTGTTGATCAGAGACATGCACTTCTGACAGATTTGATCAACAGAGGATATTGGATCCGCAAGAGTTTTGTTTTTATATACACTAACGCACTTTTAATGAATAAACAATGAACTGTGATAGCCAAACCTCGGTAAATTATTAACAATATAATTTTACTGACACCATTGCTTAATAGCATGTACCAGAATAATGCTGACAGTTAATTGTAGTTTTGTCTTCAGAAAAGATGACCATAAACACCAATCAATCTGTTGCTCAATAACTTTACTTGTATATTCATCAGTCCTTCTCATAATGTGTTTTCCACTGCTTTAAAGTTTTAAATAGATGATGGAAATCAATTCTAAAAGTGTATCATTGTTAAATTATAATGTTCTCAAGAAGGTGTTAGATATAGTTCTTAAATCTGAAGGGATCGAAGGATATGAGAAGAAGGCAAGAACAGGGCATTGAGTCAGATGATCAGCCATGATCAAGTTGAATGTTGGAGAAAACTTGATGGGCTGCATGGCCTAATCCTGATCCTATTTTCTATGTTTCTATAATAGTTGTTGTCTTTAAGTAAGCTTAAATAAGAGTCCACAAACTGCTATAGAAATCAAGTAAAACATTTCTGCAGTCTATCATAGAATTAATGCTAGATTACATTTGTTTACTACGGTATTTACTTTTCAACAGCCACAATCCTGACAGATGCTCTGAGGTCATTTCTTCATCTGATGAAGAAGAGTTATATTGGACTCAAATTATTAACTGTTTCTCTCTCCACAGATGCTGCCAAGCCCCACTGAGTTTCTCCAGCAATTTCTGTTTTTATTTCTTTTCTGTTTTTATTTGTGAAATTTTCTGAAGAAGGGTCCTGACCCGAAACGTCAGCTTTCCTGCTCCTCTGATGCTGCCTGGCCTGCTGTGTTCCTCAATGTTTTGTTGGTCTGTATAAATAAGTGGGACTTTTGCTTAATTAATCATGGGATGTGGACATTGCTGGCAGGACAAGTTTTATTGCCCTTGGTCACCATTTCAAAGGCAATTCATTCACAATCACATTTCTGTGGGTGCGGAGTCACATCTACCAGGTAAGGATGGCAGTTAGCTTCCCTATAGGTTTCTAGGATACCAAATGATTCTTTAGAACAATCAACAGTAGTTACGTGATCATCACGAGACTTTTAATTTCAGTTTGTTTACTGAATTCAAATTGCACCACCTACCATAGTGGGATTTGAGCCCTGAGTCCCAAAAATATTGCCTGGGTAACTTGAAGAAAACGTGCTGAATTTGGTTGGCCAAATAACCATCATAGTCTGTTGAATGCCTGATATTTGGTTGAGCAAAGATGAGATCTCAAAATGCAACACTCACATTCCTATCTTTGAGCCAGAAGCTCCAAATTCATTGTGACTCCAGGTCTTGGGGTGTGACAAATCATGTCCAAACAGTTTGATTTTCAGTCTATGTCTCATTTGCCCATGGTGGTCAGATCGGGAATGATTTCTGGTGAGCCAGTAGTCTATTTACTGCAGTGCAACAGCCTCCCCATATTAAAAGATTCCATTTGCACATTCTTACCATGAGCAAATGTCATCCTTGCTCTTAAGGACAACTGCATATAGAGATAAAGTGTTGGCCATAGCAACAGGCTGGCGAAGTCTATAGAAATTACAATGGCTCTGGATAGGGCCTTCTAATTCCATCTTCGACACCATGGCTGAGATCTTCGTAAACAAGCCAAAGGAAAATGAGCTGAAGTGATTGAAAACATTTGTTTCTGTTTAATTTAGTTCTAAAGTATTGGCCTATGTGTATTACATACATCAGCCCCAATCAGTCCTTGATGGAAAGCACTGAGAATTCTAGATCGATGTCAGATTGTGCAGGAGCAGACAGGTTTCCAACATCATTACTGAAAAAAAACTCTTGCATTTTTTTCTTCAGCACTGGATTGTCTACACATAGGGGCACAATCTTATTTTCTACAGAGAAATATTCCAGCATTGTTTTTGTCATGGTGTCATCATGCGTAACCAACCAACAATGGTTTCTTTCTGATCCAATGATGTATTTCTACATAAATTAATCCATAATGTCATAATGCTTGAGAAACAAAGAAAAATGTTCGTCATTTTTTTTGGTGAGGGAGGTGGGGAAGACTCTTGTAAAGCATATTTTCATTGTTGGTGACTAATAACCTATTCAAAGAACATCAAAACTTTGACCCAGCATCTCGGGAGAGAAAAGAAGTCAGTAAACAGTTTGAGTTTGCAGAATTCAGAATGTGAAATGACAAACAAGACAGCTCCCTTATGTGTTGGTGTCCTTTGAGGCTACACAATGTATAGCCTTTTATGTTTTCAGCAGGTTGTAACTACAACTGTTTTATACCATATTAAATACACATACATTGTAAACACAATATAAGCATAGTTTGTCATTGTACATTTACAAGTGCTGCTATCAAAGGCTTGCTTTTGTCTAAAGCTAAGATTTATAGTGTTTCATAATGCAAAGGATCTGCTGTTGGCAAGAATGATGGAATAGATTTATCATTCTTGACAAATTATGCTGCAAGATGTCTTCCCATGACTGCCCACAATAAAAGAAAGTCAAAACGTTCAACAGAATGGTGTCACCTGTGGTTTCCAGTTTATAACCTTTCAACATCCTGATCAAAATTGAATTTTTAATGCAGGCAGCTTGCACATTGGGAATTAATGTAACTAATAGTTAGGGAGTGAAGAAACCCTGTGACTGTTAAATCAAAACAAGTGGTGTTTTATATAAAGGCCTTGGTAAATCAATCTAAATGTAATGTTAATAATGCCCTAATCAGATATTAAAAAGAATAATAGGTTGACATGCATGGGGGAAAATAGACAATCATAGAATGTTTTCTTTAATTAGCCACAATAAAGTAGAGCTAGCTAGGGACTAGTCTTTAGACAAAAGAAAATTTTAAAAGTAGATGGAATATTGCATACATGAAATGTATTATAATGCATTTTTGGGATACTTACTGAGGTGATAGTCAACAGTGTTTCAGAATTAAAGATTCTTTCAATGTGACAGTAAAAGCAATTTGACAGCTGTGGTGATTATCAGCAGCAATCCATGATATCACCAGACTTTGCTCAGAATTACAAAAGGGAATATTCAATTTTCTATAAATGCAGTGCAATTGTATTTATCCATACTTCTCTGGCTGTGTTCATTCAGTGTAGGATTTCCCTCCTCAGAGCTTTTCCATGAGGGATTGTTGCCGTATATTAAAAACAAACTGGCAAGGCATGTTTTCAGTTATGACTGTGAATCTCTCCTACCTGGATGCATTGCAATGATTAGCAGATTATTTGTCAACCTGTTTGGCTACATTATGAAAGCTCCTTCTGTAGCTAACAAGTTATTCATTGGGATGCTAACCTGAAGCTACAAGATCCAAGGTAGGATTGCTACACACTGCACCTCAAGGACAGTTTATACATAGTTGACAAGAGCAAAAAATCAATAATTTGCAGAGAACTGTCACAATGAGGTAAAATATGGACAATTAATCTTTTAAGTTAATTGATTAACATCAAATCCCTGGGCTTTGGTTTGAGAGAAAACATTTGAAAATTAGTCCCCACAATGAATAACCAATAAAACTTGCATATTGGTCCAACTCATGTTATATATTTCAAAATGGAGTTCGAGTAGGTCTAATGCATTCATGTGCAAATATTACTGTGTTTTTGTTGTTTTCCATCTGGTTGGGGTCACTTTAAAATGGCTTCCAAAGTCCCCTGACCTTAAAGTAGTGAAGCTTAGCAGGATCTTGCAAAGGAAAGTTGAAGTAAGGTGGCTGAAATTGCCTATCACACCTTAGAAAGACTTTCCAAGGATAATAATCTGGACATTAAAATTCATAATTTGGAATATAGAATTTACAACACAACGCTCGGTGTTTCTGGGGATGACACTTCACAACAACAGGTATTGCTGGAACAAAGACAAACTGATTTGCAAAGCAAAAGATTGAATACCTCCCTCTGCCACTGCTCAGTCATAAAGTTTTCACCAAAAAATAATGTCCAACTCTGACAAATGACTTTCAAACCCAGTTGTCAAAAGCGTATTGCCCCATTCAAGGCCATTACCACCGAACATGCACACATCAAAGTCCTCTCTCCCCACAACCATGTGAGAAGCCATGATTGTAAGTTTGTGGTTTTTGCAATTGAAAAATCCAGTATCATCAAGAAGAATGAGGAGTTCTCACAGACTCTAATATTATCTCTCTCAAACTGGGATCCTATGTCAGTTGGAACATATCACAGAGATAGAGATCTTAAAAATAATAAATTTCCATTGCATCCCCTAGGAAATGATTGTGGCTTTAAAAACTGTGTCCAGAACCAACTGCAACTCCCACTGGAAGTTCAAGTTCAACTTCCACACATGTAATTCCTTCACCAAAGAACTGTAGGTTTTTATTTCAATTTCACTCCCTATTACCCTGAACATTGCTCTGTTTCCTTGCTGGCTATTGTATATGTGTGTGTGCATGTATACGATGTGAGATCTGAGATAGGTTTTGCATTTTTAATGATTTTAACAGTTTACTTTAGTGAGTTTACAATGAATGAACTCCTTAATGTTGATTAACTCAAAAAAGATCTGTCTGGCTTGTTCATAGTTTAATACATGTTCGTGTATGTATTGAATTGGAAAGAAAATATAATTGTTTAAAAAATCGAAACTGTGTTTCACTGAGCTCAGGAGTGTTACCCCTCCAGATGTGATCATGAAACAACAAAATTGTTTTTTGATAGTATGAATGCAGAGAACATACTTTTCAAATCCTAAACAAGCAGCTATTCCTAGAACTAGACAAGATAATGCAAAGCACTCACATGAATCATAGAATCACCACAGTGTGGAAACAGGCCATTCAGCCCAACAAGTCCACACTAACCTTCCAAGGAGCACCCTGCCCAGTCCCACATTATCCTTGAAATCCTTGTATTCATACTATCAAAAAACAATTTTGTTGTTTCATGATCACATCTGGAGGGGTAACACTCCTGAGCTCGGTGTAACACAGTTTGGCATTTCCCATGGCCAATCCACATAACCTGCACATCGTTGGACTGTGGGAGGAAACCACAGCACCTGAAGGAAACTCATGCAGGCAATGTGCAAACTCCACACAGACAGTTACCCAAGGGTGCAATCAAACCTGTGTCCCTGGCACTGTGAGGCAGCAATGTTAACCACTGAGCCACCATGCCACACAACAAGTCTTGAAAACAAGAGAGAAGTTAGAATTATTTGAAATACTGAGATTTTACAATACCTTAGAACATTCAAAGAATTTACAACAGTGACTACACTTCAAAAATACTTCATTGGCTGAAAATTATTTGGAATTTCTGGGGTAATGAATAGTGTTACATGAATGCAGGTCTTTCTTTCTTTCCATGTGATGGAATAAAGAAGTCTGGCTACAATTGTATAGTGCCTCGGTCAGACCACATTAGAATACAGTATGCAGTTTGGTGTCCATGTTTAAGGAAGTTATACTTTCATTGGAGGTATGCAGTGATGGTTCACTAAATTGAAATAAGGGGATTGTCCCAGGATGAAAGGTTGAGTAATCTTTTTCTATATGTCTTGCTGCAATTGTACAGGGTCTTTGTGGGACCACACCTGGAGTATTGTGTGCAGTTTTGGTCATCTGATCCAAGGAAGGATTGTTTTCTATAGAGGGATTGCAGGACGGTTTACTACACTGATTCCTGGGATGGTGGGACGGATGTATGAGAAAAGGTTGAATCATTTAGGATTATACTATCTGGTGCTCAGAAGAATGATGGGGACATCTCGCAGAAACCTGTAAAATTCTAACAGGACTATACAGGGTAGATGTCGGAAGAATATTCCGAATGGCAGATGGTGAATCCAAAATTAGAGATCACAGTCTGAGAATACTGAGTAAAACATTTAAGACTGAGATGAGGAATTTGCTACCACAGAAAACAGTTGGGGTCAAAACATTTTATGATTTCAAGAAGGAGTAGGATATAACACTTAGAGCTAAAAGGATCAAAGGATATGGGGGAAAAGTGGGAACAAGCTATTCAGCTGGATGATCAGCCGTGATCACAAAAGATGACAGAGCAGCTCAAGGGGCCGAACTGCCTACTTCTGTTTCTATTTTCTATGTTTCTGTGTATCTATGTGATCTGGAATTTAAATGAATGAGAAATGATCTAACTGAAACATAAACGTTTCTGAAAGGTTGATTCTAGTGGATGCTGAATGTTTGGTTCAGTGGGCTGGGGAATCTAACACATTTCAGAATGAGGGACCAACCATTTCACAATGAGACCAAAAGACCATAAAACATAAGAGTAGAAGTTAGACATTCAGCTCACCATTCAATGAGAACATGGCTAATGTAATAATCCTTACCTCCACTTTCTTGCTTTTTCCCAAAAAACCCTTGATTCCCTTACTGATTAAAAATCTCTCTCTCAGCCTTGAATAAACTTAACAGCCCAGCCTTGACAGCCCTCTGTTGTAAAGAATTCCATAGAAACATAACCCTCTGAGAAAAGAAATTCCTCCTCATCCCTGTCTTAAATGTGCCACCCATTATTTTGAGATTATGCCCTCCGGTGCTAGATAGTGTTATAAGGAGAAACAACCTCTCTGTATCTATCATTCACATCCATGAAGAATCTTGCCTTTTTTTTTAATAAGGTTGATTGTCATTATTTAAATTCCAGTGTATACAGGTCCAACCTACTTTACCTTTCCTCATTAGACAGTCCCTCTCTACCTGGTATCAGCCTAATCTCTGGACGGCTTCCAATGCCAGTATATCTTCCCTTAGATAAGAGGCCCTAAACTGTTGAAGTATTCAATCTGTGCCTTGTATGGTGTTAGTAAAACTTCTCTACTTTTATATTCCCTTTGAAATGAAGATCAGCATTCCATTTACCTTCCCTGTTACCCATTGGTGCAATCTTTTTGTGATTCATGACCGAGGATTCCCAACTCCTTCTGTTCTATAACTTTCTGCAGTACTTTTCCATTTAAATAGTATTCTCATCTATTCTTCCTCTCATTTCCCACATTATATTTCATCTGCCAAGTTTTTGCCCCCTCACTTAATGTCTCTATTTCGCACTGTACACTCTTTCAATCATCCTCACCGTTTCTCTTCTCATCTATTTTTGTGTCATCCACAAACTTTGCAATAGCACTTTTATTTTTCTCATCTGAGTCATTAACATAGATCATAAATATTTGTGGCCCCAGCACTGATCCCTGTGGCACTCCACTAGTTTCAGGTTGCCAGCCTGAAAATACCCACCTTAGTCCAGTTCTCCGTCCTCAATTAGATAGGCAGTCCTCTATCTATGCTGATATATCACCACACCATGTTCTCTTATCTTATTAAGTGGACTGATGTGTGGTCTGAAAAATTGCCTCATTCAAGGTGTTGTGCATATTTGGAATCTTGGATGTTTCATCATTGAATTCATTTATCACTGAGATAGACAGGTGCTTAACCTCTCAGGGGATATAGAGAGTGAGCAGGAAATTGGACTTGAAGATCAGGATCAGTGTGATTTTATTGAGTGATGGAGTAAGCTCGACAGGGCAAATGGTCTGCTCCAGCTTACATTTCATGTGTCTTGTATTTTATGTAAGGAATACTTCCACTCTGATCCATGAATCACAACGTCTTTATGGGTAATGTGGTGCATAGCATACATAACAATATTACCATGAATGCTGGAATTCTGAAATCAAAACAAGAAAAATCTAGAAATACTCAGCAGATCTGTTCGTTTCTATGGAAAGAGAAAGAGTGTTAACATATTAGATCAATTACATTTTGTCAGAACTGGGAAAGATAAGCAATGTAGTAGCTGTAGAATGTAAATATGTTTGGTTCTAAAGAAGTCATCAACTTGAAACGTTAACTCTGCTTTTCTCTCCCTAAATGCTGCTGGGTACTTCTAGCATGTTCTGTTTTGCTTTCTGCCATTATCCCTGTTATGTGGTGAGTTCTTGATCAATTTGTGTTTAATGAAAGTAACAACATAAGCCAGTCAAGTCATTGGACGAACCCTGTGATATAATAAGTTACAAATTCATTCTGACAGAGGCTGAGCTTGTACTCTTCTAACTCATGCGATAATATGTGGCACTTTTGAAAAAAAAATCAGGTAGAGGAGAAGTTAACGTGGAAAGATCCAAATGGAGTTCACTCTAAATAAAGAAACAGTATTGAATGAAGAATAGCTCTCACTTGTTTTGTGTTTGGCCTTCCTCTTATTAGAAACGCCTTAAGACTGGGAAAATAGCTTAATTTAAAAATTGGCTTGGATTAGATTCATGTTTCTTTGGAATCAAACAAAACATTCTACTCCTCCATCTTTTCTCCTTTGTTTCCCCATTTGAATTTTTTCATCCGTCTTTATATAATTAAACCCATTCATTCCAGCCTTGAAGAGACTAGCTGCTATTTCAACCATTTGTAATCCTAGAAAAATCCAGGGAACATCACCCTATCCTTGACCTAAAATGGTTAAACAAATTGGTCCAGAAAGATTGGTTCAGGGTGATGTGTTTCATTACTGTAAGCCAGTATCCCCTGTGACTGGTTAGCATCAATAAATTTGATGGAAATGTTTAAACACATGGTCGCCCTCTTTTAAAGAATTGCCATATGTTCTATATTGTTTTAACTTATAAGAGTGCTTCCTTTCGGTCCAAGGACCTTTCCAAGGATATTTTCAACATTCCTATCATCTGGAGTGGTTATTCACTTACAGCATGCATTTATTCCCATATGTATCAATATTACAATTAAACTGATGCTTTTACTGCAAGTTATTTCAGTTCCAAATTTATAGAATTTCAACATTTACAATTTTAAATTCATCTGATTTGCACATCCGTAATTCTATAAACTACAGTTTAGTTAACACATGGATGATTTAGCATTTGCATTTAATTCAACAACAAAACTGTAGAACTAGTATTTTCTGTTATTATTGATTATGCAGAGTCCACAAAGGGCGATATTCATGTGATCAAAAAGCACTGAAAAGGTCTTTTGGTCTGTCAAGACTATTTGAAAGAGTTATGAATGAATTTAACTTTGTTGCCATTTTCCCTTACCTCTGCAAATTTTTTACTTTCCAGCACTGTTTTTAGTCAATATTGCACTCTGTGGGCTTTAAAGAAACATTGTAGCAAACAAATAATACAATATCCTTGAAAGAAAGTGTCATTATTGACAGAATGCCAGCAAATTCAACAGAAAATGTCAGGTTATTTTTCTGCTGTCGTATGAGGAAAGAAAAAGAAATCATATTGTTTTATAGAAGCAGACTGTATACCTCACCCT
This sequence comes from Rhincodon typus, assembly GCF_021869965.1. Taxonomy (NCBI): domain Eukaryota; kingdom Metazoa; phylum Chordata; class Chondrichthyes; order Orectolobiformes; family Rhincodontidae; genus Rhincodon; species Rhincodon typus. The sequence continues at coordinate 76,569,865 of NC_063338.1, forward strand.
GCCATTCACTTCAAACGGAGAGAGACCGGGAGCGTATGTGCTAGTGGGGTCTGTTTGATTTAATGGTTCATCAAGCTTGAGTAGGCAAGTGACTGCTAACTCTGCTTCACTAATCATGAAGAGCAGGTCCACAAATCACCTGTCGACAACCTTGTTCTACCTTGTTTCAGGTGATTTCCTTTCTGTCTATTATTTCTGCTAAGAGACCCGAGCAAATTAAATACAGACCTTGTCAGTGGCTGAACAACCTAGCACTTTATCAGGGTAGCAGAGGAATAGCAATAAATCATTTCAGGTTTAATCTATTGTTATTGATGAATGTACAATTATTTGTCATCTAATATGTTGTAAATGATGACCAAAGAAATAGATCAACTTTTCTCTTTCAAGGACAGCAATGATGGATTGCTTCCTTAAGCTGTTATTACACATATAATGGACTGCACTCCGATGATGGCACAGTGAGCTTTTTTAATCATTACATTGTAATCGACTTAGGCCAAAATAGACGTATAGAGTACAAATCATAATTCAAATCCTTCTTTAGAACTTTGTCAGGAAAGACAGTTGAAATTTTTTTTATACACACAAGAAAGCATTGCATTTTATCAGTTACAATTGCCATCCTTCGAGATTTCATTGCTGAAAAATAGAGCAAGGCATGTTTTTCTGCAGTGAATGCCATTGATTACAGAGAGGCACCTACCGGATTGAATTGTAATTGATATTCTTTCTCCTTTTCCGAAATCCAACATGTGATAATGATGTTGTGATGCTCCATCGCATTTTAGACATGGGGAAGTTACTTAACTGGTCCCAGGTCTTAACTGTAAATGTCACCTAGCTTTCAGTGTGCTGAAAAATCACTTGATTCAATTCAAATTTGGTAAGAAAATTTCTAATTATATTTTTGGAGATATTACCTTGAAAATGTGGTCCCTGCTATAACTTGGGGGCTCGTGCGCTGGTCTGCAGTGAGGAAGCTGTTAAAAATGGCTTCCCTCAGGCCTAGACAAATACATCTGCCCTTGCCCTAAGATCTGGAATTCCTTTTCTAAACTTTTCCACCTTTGAATTTCTCTCTGCTCTTCGAAAGTCTCTCCAAAAAAATCTGCTTCAATGCCATGTCATCTGTCCAAATATTTCTTTTCATGGTTTGGTTTCAACTATTGTCTGATAAAACTACTTCAGTCATTCTTACTACTAAAGGATGAGGCAGCATGGTTGCTTAGTGGTTAGCACTGCTGCCTCACAGTGCCAAGGACCCAGCTTTGATCCCACCCTTGGCGGCTGTCTGTGTGGAGTTCTCTTCGTGTCTGCATGGGTTTCCCCCAGGTGCTCCAGTTTCCTCCTGCAGTCCAAAGAATTGCAGGTTAGGTGGATTGGCCATGTTAATTTGTCCCGTAGTGTCCAGGGATGAGCAGACTAGGTGGGTTAGGCATAGGAAATGCAGGGTTACAGGGATGGGGTGGGTTTGAGTGGGATGCTCTTCAGAGGATTGGTGTAAACTTGATGGACTGAATGACCTGCTGCCACACTGTAGGGATACTGTTCTAGGATATTATGTGATTTCAAGTTGTTGTTACAAAGCACTTTTGGATGGTTTTGTGGACAGGAAAGATGCTATATACGTGTAAGATTTTTCTTTAACAATATATTCAAGAGATGTAAAAATTATCCACGGAAAAATATAAATAACATTAGCTTGTCTTACTGTCCTTATTGCCCCCTTATTGTGGGTCCTCTTGTGCTGTACAGTGGACAGTTTCGATATATGATTTCTTTCCAGATCCCTACCATTGCTACTTTGACTAGTTAATAAGAGTTATTCAACACATCACAACCCTTTATGTGTTTCTCCCCAGAATTTTACATGTTCCCTGCAATTCTGTGGCATGGTGCCACTAACCATCTACATATGTCTTTGCTCACATCATACACTGTATCATAATAGCATTAAAAAGCTGTAGATGAAAAGTAATCGGCGAAAGCGTGGTAAGTTGAAGACTAAGCGTAAAGATAAATGATCCACAAAGTTTAGCTCTTGCCAATATTAATGTTTAAAGACTTAACGATGGAAAGAAGGAATGGGTGATGAACTGAGTCCAACAATAAGGTGGAGAAAAATTTATATCTGTCTCTCTCTCTTTCTTCATTGGCATTTTTGAGGCCCAGGTAATTTTAATTCTCTGAACTTGTTCACAATCTGCTTCACCATTGTTGCCTTCAGCTACAATCTTTATCCCTGTCTACCTTTCTCTCCTTTAAAATATTCTTTACAGCCTATTTTATTGACAAAGCTTTTGGTTCTCTGCAAAGACTGCGACAAACACTACATTGAACAAACAGGAAGGAAATTAACCACAAGGGTACACGAACATCAACTGGCAACAAAAAGACACGACCAATACTCACTCATCTCCTTCCACATGGATAAGGAGAACCACCAATTCGATTGGGACAACACCAAGATCCTGGGACAGGCAAATTAGAGACAAGCATGGGAGTTCCTAGAAGCCTGGTACTCCGCTAAGAAAGCCATCAACAAACACATAGAGCTAGATCCCATATACACTCCATTGCAAAGGAGAACCGGAAGTGAGGTAATCCAGCTCAACGGACACCAGGGTTTAAATAACAGGTGGGAAAACACAACGGTGCTTCATCGGAGGCTGCACTGACGATGTTACCCAACATCTGCGGAACAACGAACCAGCTCAGCCACTCAACCAACCACAACACCCACAACCCTAGCCACAAATCTACTCTAAAATCTCTTTTAAAGATTGTAATTGTACCTGTCTCTACCACTTCATCTAGCAGTACATTCCATATACACACAACTCTCTGCGCGAAAAAAGTTGCCCCTTAGGTCCCTTTTAAATCTTTTCCCTCTCACCTTAAACCTATGCCCTCTAAGTTTTGGATACCCCTACCCTGGGGAAATCAGCTTGGCAATTTACCATATCTACGCTCCTCATAATTTTATAAACCTCTATAAAGTGACCTCTCAACCTCCTAAACTCCAGGGAAAAGAAAACCCAGACAATCCAGTCTCTCCTTATAACTCAAACCCTCTGGTCTGAGTAAGTAACATCCTTGTAAATCTTCTCTGCACCCTTTCCAGTTTAATAACATTCTTCCTATATCACAGCAACCAGAATTATATGCAGTACTCCAAATGTGGCCTTACCAATGTCTTGTACATCCATAACTTGACATCCCAACTCATTTACACAATGCTCTGACTGATGAAAGCTGGCGTACCAAATGCCTTCTTCATCACTCTGTCTACCTGTGATGCCACTTTCAAGCAACTGTGTATCTGCATCCCTAGGTCTCTGTGCTTAAAAACACTCCCCTGGGTCCTACGATTAACTGTGTAAACCCTGCCCTAGGGACACTGAAGGAACAGCAATGCATTTCCAAGTCAGAATGAGGAGTGGCTCAGAGGAGAACTTGTAGGTGGTTGGATCCCATGTATCTGGTGCCTTTGCCCTTATACATAGTAGTGATCATGGGTTTGGAAGTTGCCATCTATGGAGGCTTGGTGAATTTTTGCCGTGTGCCTTGTAGATGGTTACATATTGCTGCTGCAGAGTGTTGGCAGTGGGGGGACTGAATGTGCTGCTATTGAAGCTGGTTGCTCTGTCCTGAATGGTATTAAGCTTCTTCAGTATTGTTGCAGCTGCACTCATCCAGGCAAGTGGACAGCATTCCATCACACTCCTGATTTGTGCCTTGTAGATGGTAGACAGGCTTTGGGGAATCAGGAGTGGGGTTACTCACTGCAGGTTTCCTGAGTGAAAATATTTTTCCTCACTTCACTATTGCCTCTTTTGCCAATAAGCTATGACCTCTTGTTCTTGTTTCTTTTACAGGCAGAAACAGTTCCTCCCAATCTACTCCATCCCATCTGCTCAACGATTGTGAAAATCTCTACCGTATGTCATAACAGTCAGAAAGTACGAGGCAGCAAGCATGGATATTACGAAGTCTCTTTGAGCTTCCATTGCAGCACTGAGATGTTGGATGTCTGTTCTATACTCAAAGCTGAGGTTGGGGTCACCAAATGCTCCACCGTTATCATATTTGTCAACCTGTCTCGTGGAGTTAGCTATCAATTCCATTGTAGAAAGGTAGGCTCCGAGCAATATTCCTTGCTACTTTAGACCCAAACTCTTCATGCTCCTGACAGTCTGGCAAGCCTATGTGCATGTTATAATCCAGCTAATGATACTACTGGACTAGTCAGATTCCAGATAGAAACCTGGCCTACAGTGGACTTTCACTGAAACATAAGCACTCAATGCTGCAGATATGAGTTTAACAATTAAACAGAAATGTATTAGGCAAAATAAATGAAGATTACAATAGAACAACTCAAGATAATTACATAAAGACAGTCTTAAAGATTCCAAAACATGGCAAAGTAAAATCCTATCTATTTCCTTCAACATCTCTTTACGGTACTCAAATACCAGAGATAATTCCCTTTTATCCTTAGCTATATTTTTGACTCAACTGTTTCTGTCAACTGCAGATCTTGAGAGCTTGATAGTCTTTTGCTTAATTATTCACACCTAGAAACATAGAGACATAGATCATAGGAGCAGATTAGGCCATTCAGTCCTTCAAGGCTGCTCAAATATTGAATATGATCACTGTTCATCATTCAGTGCCCTGTTTCCACTTTCTTCCATACCCTTTGATCACTTTAGTCCTAAGAACTGAATCTAACTCCTTCATTTTGCCTCAACCACTTTCTGTGGCAGAGAATTCCATAGGTTCATTGCTTTCTGGGTGAATTTTTCCTCATCTCAGTCCTAAGTGGTTTGCTGTCTATCCTTAAGCCGTGACCCATTATTCTGGATTTCACACCCATTTGGAACATCCTTCCTGCATTTAACCCATCCGATCCTGTTAGAAATCCAGAACATCCTTCCTCAGGTAAGCAGACCAAATATATGTACAATAGCACAGATGTTGTCTCACCAATGCTCTGTTAAATTGCGGCAAGACATCTCTGCTCCTATTCTTGAATTGTCTCGCTGTTAAGGTCAACATATCATTTGCCTTCTTCACTTTTGGCTGCACCTTAATGCTTACTTTCAGCGACCGTTGTACAAGGACACCAGGGTCTTGATGCGCCTTCCTCTTTCCCAATCTATCACAATTCAGATGGTAATCTGCCTGTTTTGCTACAAAAGTGAATAACCTAACATTTATCCACATCATTCTTCATCTGCCATGCATTTTCTTACTCACTCAACTTGTCCAAATCACAATGGAGCGTCTCAGCACTCTGATTTTATTTTTTTTCTAGCTTCAAACAATGCTGTTATGTTTTTAAACCAAACATTTCTGGTCTGGAATTTTCAAACTAATACACTTCCACCGAGGTAATCTCTTTTCTTACTATTCTGAACTATCTCCTTTTTCCAAGAGAAAATGTTCTTACACCCAAACATTTTCCAATGAGGTACAAAGTTTTCAAAGGTGAACCCACCATTTGTGGTTAACTAAAAAAATGAAAGCTAGGATTAAAATTAAAAGAAAAAGCATGTCATTATGCAAAGATCGGCGGCAGGTTAAAAGGTTGAAAAGAACATTAATAAAAAAAAGCAAAGAATGACTGAAAGATTAATAAGGGGGGAAAAATTACAGCATGAAAAAAAAACTTGGTATCTTACAAAAACAATGTGAGGTTTATAGATACTTTTAAAAAGACAATTCAACCAAATGAGTGTCATTCTTAAAGAAAATGACTCAGGGTAATTAATAATAGGAAATAAAGAGATGACAGATGGATTAAATGGGTATTTTGTATCACTCTTCATGTTAGAAGATGGACCCTTAATTGCCTGTTTCATGTCTGGAAAACAGATATGGGCATGCTGAAATCAAATCTCTGAACCACTGATAACCAACTTAGGACTCAGCTAAATAGCAATTATAAAGGAGAAGTTGGATAATTTAAATAACAAATGCATTCTAGGTATACACAATATCACAGTAAGCTGTGGCAATAATAAATATTCATAAATCTCAGTTTTCTTTCATTTTTATTTGGTTTGTCATGAACTGCAGATCACATCTGACTCATCAGCACCCTCTTTCTGTGAATCAGTTTTTTATTTTCACCATAATGATTTTCCCTTCAAAGATTGGTTTTTAACATGCATTCAATAGCAGGGCAAATACAGCATGGCCTTGTATTGTGAAATTTATTATTAAAGTCAATAAATAACTTAATATGGAGTATTTCAAGTGAGGACCACTGACTGCAGGAGTTTGGTTTGTGCTCGGTATTTGGAGTGTTCTTACTCAGATCAGAAATCCCAAATGCCTTGTGAAAGGGGACACGTTATCAAAGCCTGAACAGATCAGAATAAACATGAAAATATCAAAATAATAAAACCTTGTATGGCTTTCATCAAGTTTTAATATGACACATTTTTATGAGCTGAAGTATCTGATAATTTAGTAGCAACTTGTGCTGATATACGCACATCTGTGAGCTGTGGACCACGGCAACTAGCACTTTTAGAAGCTTAAATTTCATACAGGGTGCAGACAACTGGGTGGGGAAGAGGGATGAAAACAAAAAAACAAAACTGCTCAAATTACTCAGTAGGTCAGGCAACATCTATGGAGAGAAAGAGACTTAATGTTTCCAGTAGATGCCCTTCAATTTGAACTGGGAAATTCAAAATGTTTTAAATTTGACACAAGTGAAAGGGGAAAAGGTGCATAAAGAACAATAAGATAAGGTTTGTATTAGCATGGAAGACATAAGAGATTAATTGGCAAAAGGATTAGTGGAGCTTTGACAAAAAGAATAAAGAAGTAGAGTATATAGATAGAGTGGTTAAAAAGGTGTTTGGCATGCTTGCCTTCATTGTTCAGTCCTTTGAGTATAGGAGTTGGGAAATCACACTGAGATTGTACAGGACATTGATGAGGCCATTTCTGGAATACTGTTGTCCAGTTCTGGTCACCCAAGTACAGGAAGGATATTATTAAACTGAAGAGAGTTCAGAAGAAATTTACCAGGATGTTACTGAATATGGAAGATTTGAGTCATAAAGAAAGGCTGGATAGGCTGGGACTTTTTGCACTGGAGCATAAGAGGTTGAGAGGAGACCTTAAAGGAGTTTATAAAATAATGAGGGGGATGGAAAAAGTTGATAAAAGTTTTCTTTTCCCTAGGATGGGGGATTTCAAGACAAAGGGGACACATTTTTATGCCGGGAGGAGAGAAATTTGAAAATGACATGAGGGGCAAATATTTTACACAGAGGGTAATTCATGTGTGGAGTGAACTTCCTGAGGAAGTGGTGGATGTGGGTACAATTACAATGTTTAAAAGATAAGTACATGAATAGGTCAGGTTTGGAGGGATATGGGCCAGGAGCAGGCAGATGGGACTAGTTAAGTTTGGGATTATGTTTAGCATGGACTGGTTGGACTGAAGGGTCTGCTTCCGTGCTGTATAACTCTATGACTCTATTACCTAAATGGAGAATGACTGTAGAAAGCTGAGATGTGGTGGGTTCCAGGTGTCCCAGCACATGTTGTGAGCACACAAAAACAGCAAGTAATTAAGGATGCCACAAGAATGTTATCCATTAATAAGAGAGGAATTGAAAATAAAAATAAGGGTGTTATACTTGACTATTCAAAACATTGATGAGGTTACATCTCAAAACTTCACTGAGATTTGGTGTCCTTAGTTAAGGAAGGAAGTAAATATATTGGAGTCTGTTCAAAAGAGGTTTACTATATTGATACCTAGATATTTTATGAGGAGAGTTGAACAATCTGGGCTTGTTTCGACTGGAATTTAGAAAAGTGTGGGGTAACTTTCCTTTCATTTATGGGATATAGGCATCACTGACTGAGCCACTAATAATTCCCCGATTCTTGCTGTCCTCCAGAAGTAATGTTGAGCTACCTTTTGAACTGTTGTTGTATGTAGACTCAGGGAGGGTGGTTAAAGACCCTGAGCTTCCAGTTGCCTGCCACTTTAACACACCTCCTCGGCCAACATCTCTGTCTCAGGTTTGCTGCAGTGTTCGAGTGAAGCTCAGCGCAAGCTGGAACAACATCATCTTATTTTCTGCTTGGGGACCCTGCAGCCCTCCAGATTCAATATCAAGTTCAATAATTTTAGGGCCTGAACACTCTCATGCCCTAGCCCCCTACCCCAAACACCAGGCCTTGTAATCAATAGCCTGCCGTTAAATACTACTTATTGTTAGCAACTAACAGTCTCCATTAACAGCTGTTCATCCTTTGTCTGTCCAACTGTTCTTCTCTCTCTTTGGGCTCTATCCCCACCTATCATTTACTCCTTACCCCTCCACCCTATCTTCTGCATATAAACCAACATTTTCCTAGCTACCCTTTTGAGGAAGGGTCACCAGACCTGAAATGTTAACTCTGATTTTTCTTTACAGATGCTGCCAGACCTGCTGAGCTTTTCTAACTACTTTTGTTTTAGCTCTTGATTTACAGCATCCACAGATTTGTTTGATTTTTATTTAGGGTGGTTAAAGATTTTGACCCAATGACACTGAAAAAACAATGAAATATTTCCAATCCAGGATGTTGAGTGACTTGGAGGGTAACTTTTCCCAGCTGTCTGCTGCCCTAGCCCTACTAGATGGTGGAGTCATGCATTTGGAAGGCGTTGCTCTAAAGACCCTTGATGAATGTCTGCAGCAGATCTTGGAGATGGTACACATTCTTTCTACTGAGCTTTGATGGTGGAGGGCATGAGTGTTTGCGAATGTAGGACCAATCAAGAGGGCTGCTTTGTCGCAGATGATGCCAAGTTTTTTGAGTGTTGTTGGAGCTGCATCCATTCAGATACTAAACAGTGGACTGGCTTTGGGAAGTCTGGGTTGAGTTACGTCTTGATCTTGGAGCCACATTATCTATATGGTTTAATTTCTTGTCAATACTAAACCCCCAGGATATTGATAGAGGGAGATTCAGTAAAGGTAATGCCATTGAATGTCAATGAGCCATGGTTAGATTCTCTCCTGTTAGAGATGGTCATTGCCTAGCACTTGGCTGGTCTATATGCTACTTTGATATTATCCAGGTCTTGCTGAATTTGGGAATGGACAGTTTCAGTAACTGGGGAGTCATGAATGGTACTAAATATTGTGCAACCATCAGCGAACATCCCCACTTTTGACATTATGATTGAGGGAAGGTGATTGATGAAGCAGGTGAAGATGGCTGGGCCTGAACCATAAACAGTTCTGAATTTTCTTGACAAAGCCAATGGGGAAAAGATATTTCTCTTGTGGGTGAGCCCAGGACAAGGAATTACTGTTTAATCATTTGGGCTTGCCCTTTTTGGACTGAATGAGGAGATTTGTTTTTCTCTAAGTACATTATACAGCTTTGGAACTTTCTGCTTCAGAAAGCAGTGGAGTAGGATCTTGAATATTTTTAAGGTGGAGGTAGATAGCTTCTCCTTAAGCAATGGAATCAAATGTGATTGGGAATAGATGGAATTGTGGCATTAAAAAAAGACAAAATGTAAACAGATCAGCCATGATCTTATTAAAGGGAAAAGGGAAAAGGTGGAAAAAGGACCAAAAGGGAAGGCTTGTGTTCTGATCCCAGTCTTTATTATTCATAGACAAGGTAGATCTAAGACTGAAACTCTGGCTAAATAACAAAGTGGTTTCTCGCTGAAACACAAGCACCCAATGCTACAGATTTTGTTTTAAATATAAAACGGAAGTTTATTAACAAAATAAATTAAGATGAACCAGAATAAATTAAAGTATTTACTTACAACACAAATACAAAAACTTTTTAAGGTCAAAGTATACTACCATTAATCACAAAACATTCCTTTATAATTTGAAAAGAAAACAAAACTTTTGTATAACATCCAAAACACACCTTGTATAGTACCCAAAACACTACTCATACAATTCTCACACCAGAGGTATTATATTTGACACCTTAATAAGTTTAAATCACTTGTGACTTTATAGATTGGAACTGCAGATAGCAGATAGCTTCTTCCTGGAGCAATTATACACCTGACCATAAATCTACTAAGCTTTAAATAATCATGCCATTGCCTCATCCCAACACTTCTACTCTGTGATTAACACTAACTCTTAATTCCAAGATAATCTAGTTGCATTTTACCGTTCCTTTCTGTGGAACACTGCTCTATACAGCTATCTTTATTCAAGGGCTTTGCAGAACAACTCACATCTCAAAGTAAAACAAAGAATAAAATCATTGTTCTCTCTCCCTAGGCTATGGGTGTTTCCCTTATGCTTAAAAAAGTATTCCAGAAATCCCTAACAAACCTCAAGGCCCTATGATTTACTTTGCTAGGTCACAAAACAATCTAAGGTAAAGAAGGATCCAGACCCTTTTCTGAAGAAGGGTCCAGACCCGAAACATCAGCTTTCCTGCTCCTCTGATGCTGCTTGGCCTGCTGTGTTCATCCAGCTCTACACCTTGTTATCCCAGATTCTCCAGCATCGGCAGTTTCTACTATCTCTAAGGTAAAGAAAAATCCTTTAGTAGTGTACAAACATCATCGGTTCTAAACCTAGGCTTCAAAATCTGTTTTAAAAATAAATAGCTACAGAAACACTTACTAGTTAACAATTAACTTGAGAGATATAGAAATGCCACGTTGCTAATTCAAAATCTAAACAACCAAATGTGCAATAAATGATACTAATTTATTTTATTATTATTCTTTCCCAGGATATGGATGTCGCTGGCTGGACCAGCACTTATTGTCCATCCTGCAATCCAGATGCCAACTCGAACAGCTATAGTTCATAAACTATGCAGTTTATAATAAAACGGAAGGCAAAAGATAGTAAATGGTAAAAGGGTTGTAGGGCTTTGACAAGAAGAATAAAAAGATAGGATGTTACTGAAAGGGAGAACAAAAGCAGAATTCTGAGGTGACCTAGGTAGAAGGGTGCAGCTCCAACAACACTCAAAAAACTTGATGCCAACCAGGACAAAACAACTGACTTGATTGAAACCTTAGTCTAACATCATCCGCAATCACTACTTCTACTATTAACTCACAGAGGTAGCAGTGTGAACCTACAAGGTACACTGTAACAACTCAGCAAAGTTCCTTAGACTGCACCCTCTAAACCCACAAGATTTAACACCTAGGAGGTGAAGAGCAGGAGATAGATGGAAATGCCACCACATCCTTGGGTCAAAATCCATAACATCACTGTGGGTATCCCTTGTTGATTTTTGGCAGGGAATGGCATTTACGATCAAGGCTGCCTAATATAGGTAGTAGACAATCTGGAGCAATTTTCCAATAGTTCGTTGAATTTGTTAAGAAGCAACAGTTTAAATATGAGAGATTAATCAATTAGATACAGAAAAGGAAAGAACCAAGACGCCTGGAGATTGTCCACTGATACCAGAGGACAAACAGGCTGTTAGCATAGATTGTGTGGATCTCATTAAAATTGTGAAGGCAGCATTGTGCTTACCATTTTAAGTGTAAAAGAACTCTTCCCTGGGTTTTCTACCTTCTGTTCTCATTCATCTTCCATCTGAAAGAAGATTGTCCCCTGATGACCACTATTGAGGACTGCCCAATGAGGACAAGCTCATAAGGATGGCCTGATGAGGACTGCCCGATGAAGACCACCTCATATTCAATGATGTTCTATTTCCAAGGGATGGTAAGTTATGTTCTGTTCTGTCAATGAATTACCTGAATGCTTTTGATCAATGATCACGGGACAACTACTTATGACATTAGATGATCATTATCTCTTTGCCCACTTCCAATTGAAGGATAGTTCTCATTCCTTCTATTAATAACAACTTCTTATTTTTGGAAGCACTGCACTCATAATAGTTTTGTGTGACACCTGATAAATCTTTTTTTTACACTTGTGGAATGATATTTACTATCATAATACAGTTAAATAAGGTTTCGGGCTACATAGGAAATACTAAATATGGAATACTAAAAGCACACGGATTTAAAGTGTACTCCAAATTCCAGCAGTCCACACTTTGAGAAGGAAACATCCTGGATTCCAAAAGAGAAAAATATCTCAAATAAAACAAAGACCTGCAGAAGCTGAAGATCTGAAACGAACACAGAAATAGCTGGCGAAACTCAGGGGGTCTGCCACCCTCTGTGGGTAGAAAGCAGAGTTAATGGTTAATGGTTAAAAAAAACTGTGTGGTTCCAAGCATTTCCAAATTCTCCTTGTTTATTCTTTCTTACGAAAAATGCATACTTTTTTTTATCAAAAGTAACTAGCTGGATTCCGTTTCATCTTTCCTTCTTTTAAAAAGATGGAAAAATTCAAATTGGCAACAACAAATCTCAGGGTTTCCTTTGTGTACAACCTCAGTGCTGTTGGGCTGACAAGGTTGTGTTTATGGCCAATTAATTTCTTCCCAAACAATCTTTCCTGGGGAGATGGAGGACTGGAGGGTGGTTAATGCTGTGTCTTTATTTAAGAGAGGCTGCAAGGAGAAACCTAGGAACTATAGACCTGTGAATCTGACGTCAGTGGTGGGTACATTGTTGGAGGGGATTCTGACAGATAAGGTTTACATGCATTTGAAGAGGCAAGGACTAATTAGGGTAGTCTGTATGATTTTGCATGAGAGGAAATCGTGTCTCATAAACTTGTTTGAGTTTTTTTGAGGATGTGACCAAGAAGATAGATGAGAGCAGAATGGTAAACTTTGTCTACATGGACTTTAGCAAGGTCTTTGACAAGGTTCCCCATAGTAGACTAGTTAGTAAAGTTAGATCACGTGGGATCCAGGGAGAGCTTGCAAACTGAATACAAAATTGGCTTGTTGGAAGGAGTCAGAGGTTAGTTTTGGATGGTTGTTTTTCAGAATGGAGACTTGTGACCAGTGGTGTTCTGCAGTGAATGGTGCTGGGCCCACTGCTGTTTGTCATTCATATAATTGATTTGGTGGAGAATATATGAAGTATGTTTAGTACATCTGCAGATGATACCAAAATTGGTGGTATAGTGAATAATAAACAAAGCTATCTAAGTGTACAACAGGATCTTAATCAACTAGGCCAATAGGCCGAGAATTGGTAGATGGGGCTTAATTTAGATAAATGATACTTGTTGCATTTTGGTAAGATGAACAAGGGCAGTAATTACACATTTAATGGTAAGGCCTTGGGGAGTGGTGTCGAAAAGACAGACCTAGGGGTTCAGGCACATAGTTCCTTGAAAGTTGTATCACAGGTGCCTTCATTGCTCAGACTATTGAGTAGAGGAGTTGGAATGTTATGTTGCAGTTGTACAGGATGTTGTTGAGGCCGATTTTGAAGTACGATATATGGTTCTGGTCGCCATACCATAGGAAGGATATCATTGAATTGGAAAAGGTTCAGAAAAGAAGGATGTTACCGAGACTAGAGGGTTTGAGCTATAAGGAGAGGCTGGGTAGGCTATTTCTCACTGGATTGATTGAGTTTGAGGAGTGACCTTATACAGGTTTAAAATCGTGAGGGGTGCAGATAAACTGAATAACAAGGGTCTTTTCCCTGGGTTAAGGGAGTTCAAAACTAGAGGGTGTAATTTTAAAGTGAGAGGAGAAAGATTTGAAAGGGACCTGAGGGGCATCTTTTTCTCACAGAGGGTGGTTCATATCCAGAATGAACTGCCAGAGGAAGTGATAGGTGCAGCAACAGTTACAATATTTAAAAGACATTTGGACAAGTACATGAATAGGAAAAGTTGAGAGACATATGGGCAAAACACGGGCAAATAGGACTAGTTTAGTTTGGGAAACCTGGTTGGCATGGACGAATTGGACCCAAGGGTCTGTTTCCGTACTGTATGACTCTATATCCTTGGCTATTTTTATTGGTGAATTGGCTTGACAAGGTAAAAGAGAATGTCTTCCCTCATGGGAAAGTCCAAAACCAGAGGGCATAGTCTCAGAATAAAGTGGCACCAATATAAGTCTGAGATGAGGAGGCATTTATTCTGTCAGTGTTTTGTGAGCCTGGGGCACTCCTTTCCACAGAGAGCTATGGAAGCAGAGTCCCTGTGTGTATTTAAGGCTGGGATAGAAAGATCCTTGACCAGTCAGAGAATCAAGGGTTGTGGTAAAGGGCAGGAAAGTTGACATTAGGAATATTAGATCAGCCATGATCCAGTTGAATGGAAATGCAGGCTCCAGGAGCAAAACAACCTGCTCCTGTTCCTTTTTCTTATGGTCTTGTGGTTTAAAAACATCATATTTATGTATCCCCTTAAACTTTAACAAAATTCCCCATTGTGTGCTTGAACTGAGGCTGGGAACACATGAAACAAGGGTAGAAAACAAGGAAAGTCAAAAGTAACTTAAGCAAGAAGTCAGGAGGGCTAAAAAGGGTCATGAAAAGTCATTGGCCAACAGGATTAAGGAAAATCCCAAGGCTATTTATACATATATAAAGAGCAAGAGGGTAGCCAGGCAGGGGATTGGCCCACTTAAGGATAGGGAAGGGCATTTGTGTGTGGAGCCAGTGGAAATGGGTGAGGTATTAAATGAGTACTTTGCGTCAGTATTCACCATAGAGAAGGACTTGGTGGATGATGAGTCTGGGGAAGGGTGTGTAGATAGTTTGGGTCATGGTGAGATCAAAAGGGAGGAGGTATTGGGGGTCTTGAAAAACATTAAGCTAGATAGGTCCCCAGGCCCTGATGGGATATACCCCAGAATATGAAGAGAAGCAAGGGAGGAAATTGCTGGGGCCTTGAGGGAAATCTTTGTATCCTCACTGGCTACAGGGGACGTCCCAGAGGATTGGAGAATAGCCAGTGTTGTTCCTTTATTTAAGAAAGGTGGCAAGAATAATCCAGCTAATTACAGGCTGGTGAGCCTTGAGTCAGTGGTAGCGAAATTATTGGAGAGGATTCTTCGAGACAGGATTTACTCCCTCCTGGAAATCAGTGGGCATATTAGCAAGAGGCAACATTTTGAAATGTTAACTCTGTTTTTTCCTTCACAGATGCTGCCAGACCTGCTGAGCTTTTCCAGCAACTTTTTTTTTTGTTACACATCACTCTCGCTTGCAAGCATTGGGTTTCAGTAAGACTGTTCAAACCTGAGAGTTGTAAATGTTGTAGTATAGAGATATCAATGGCACTCAACAACTTGGGTACTGTTTCGTTTGAATGTTTTGAACCTTTATTATACTGCTAAATAATCGTCGGTACTCATAATGATAATGTCTGCTTGGAGATTCTGTAGATCAGGGTGTTTCTCTGGTGCTCAATCCATTAACAGTTCTCCTAACATGGCTTCTGGACCAGGCAAACAATCTATCCCAGCAGCAGCCAGTTGTTTAAGAAGTCCTTTAATTTCGACCTCCTTCCTTGCTATGACTGTACCATACAAGGTAACATCTAGTTTTGGCTCATTCAATTAGATTTCAATTATATCACTGTCCTTTTCAAAGTCAAAGTCAGATGCATTTTCTCCAGGTTACCATTCAAGGATATGCTTCATTAATGACCTTCCCTCTACCATAAGATCAGAAGTGGGGTTGTTTGTTGATGACTGCACAATGTTCAGGATCATTTGCAACTTCTCAGATCCTAAAGCAGTCCATGATCAAATGCAACAAGATCTGGACAATATCCAAGCTTGGACTGAAAAGTGGCAAGTAACATTTCTACCACATAAATGCCAGGCAATGACTATATCCAATAAGAGACAATTTAACCATCACTCTTTTACATTCAATGGTGTTACCATCACTAAATCCCCCTCTATCAATATATCATGAGGGTTACCATTGACCAGATACTCAACTGGAGTTGCCGTATAAATATACTGGCTACAAGATCAAGTCAGAGGCTTGGAATATTGCGGCAAATAACTCATATTCTGACTCCCCAAAGCCTGTCCACCTTCTACAAGGCACAAGTCGAGCATATGATAGAATACTTCCCCCTTGCCTGGATGGATGCAGTTCAAATAATACTCCCACACCACAGACACTCAGTAGCAGCAGTGTATACAATCTACTTCATCTCTGGTAATCATAGATACCTCATGATTGTGAGCATCTTGTTGGGAAGTTGACCTTCATAATTAACGACTTCTGCTCTTGGAAAATAACCAGGATCAGGGCAGTATTGAGAATTCCTTACAGTAGCCTTCTTGAACAGAAACAAGGAATGCATTTCTTAAAAAATTATTGCAACTGAAATGAAACTATTCAATAAACTCCTCCCAGCATCCACCTAAAGAGACCTCTATTCTGAACTAACTATTGTGAGTGAGCAGACTAAAAATTGTTGCCAGTGTCTTTCAAATTGTATGACATGTTCCAATCTCTGTACAATCATATAATTTTCAAAAAGAGATTTCAAATATCTAGTTATTAGTTGTAAGAATGGCCCATATCCTTGCTGTGTTGAGCAGTCGCTTCAATTGACCACCTTCAGGTGCTTTCCTCAATTTTTAGAGCATTTTGTAAATCCAACAACAGTAAAGGCTGTTCCAATGATTCTTCATTCCCCGATCATGTCAGAGTATATCCGGATTTTTTTTTTAGGTGGCCACAGGATACAACCCTTTACCTAGTCTCCCTTCCTCATCCAGCTGTCATACCTCATAAAGTCAAGCAGCTTTTTCACTCTGCTCATGAAACTGAACCTCTGCTACCTATTCAAACATTAATTAATGTACATTGATTTGTAGGGAAGCTCATATCCTGATCTAACAGCGATTTCCTCTGCCTGTTTCCCCATAGCAATATGAAACACATCAACTTATCCAAGTAGAAATATTAATGGTTTACTCTTGATCACAACATATTTTTATTATTAAAGTAAATGAACTGCTTTCAGCACACCAGAAAATCTATCACATTTTCTCAGGCATTGAGAGACTCGAGGACTTGTAATTTTATTTTATTCATTCACACGATTTGGGCCTCACTGGCCAAGGCAGCATTTATTGACCATCTCTAACTGCCAGAGGGCAGTTGAGAGTCAATCTCATTGCTGTGGGAATGGAATCACATGTAGGTCAGAATTTTCCTTCCCTAAAAAACATTAGTGATTCAGATGTTTTTTTTTCCTGACAATCAACAATGGTGTCATGTCATCATTAAACTCTTAATTCCAGACTTTGATTGAATTCAAACTCCACCAACTGCCATGACTGTATTCAAACCCATGCACCAGAACATTACCTGACCCTATGGTTTAATAGTCTATCAATAATACCACCAGGCCATTGCCTTCTCCTAGAGACTAGAAACATTGTGTACGTGCTGCACCTTCTTCTCACTAAATCAATCTAAGCTTTTCTTTGCTTTCCAACAATCAAACCAACCATGCTTATGACATAAGGCAGAACAGGACACACAGCCCTCTTCATTTACACTAAATATAAAGACACAGTCTGAAAACATCATAATCTTTTAAACCTTAAGATGTAACAAACATTGATCCTTTCACATGTCAGATATAAAATCAATTTGACATTTTTTAAAAAAGAACAAACATTACATTTAACTGTATGTTCATTTTAAAATGTCTACTGCTGGAATTTCAGTGCCATGAGCCAGATTCAACAATTAGTTATGGTTGGCTAAGCAAGCAAATTTATCTTGGGTCTATGGTTACAAGGAACAGTGCTACAGCCACTTCGAATTGATTAGCGTGTTCCAGCACAGATACTTCTATTTAATAATATTGGACTGCTGTGTGATATAACAAAATAGCATAAGTTCCTTTGTTAAAGTTTGTAATGAAAGCTCATTCATCTGAAATGTTAAACCTGTTTCCTGCTCCATAGATGCTGTCCATCTTGCTGAATATTTCCAGAACTTCCTGTTTTATTTTCACATTTCAAGTTTCCAGCGGCTGAAGTGGCTGTGTAAAAGTACATTGCTGTTGTTCCTTTACATACTTTCAAAAAGTCTTAGCAATCTGGAAAAGACAATTCAATAAAAGTGAACATAGGGCAGGATTGCAACAAGGTATGAATTAACTATTACACTGTTTCACATTATTATCCAAGACCAATTTCACTCTTCCCTCCAAGATTCATGATCCTGCAATTATGCTGGAAACTTTCCTGGCAGTACTGTTAAGTGTGAACTCCAGAACCTTTGTTATATGCAGTTTTCTGTTTTCTTGATGTTCAAAACAAAAGGGTGTCCTCATTTAAGGAATTCAGAAAGTTAGCATTCAGCTAATTCAAGCAGCAGGGAAGGCCAATTCCATGTGTAAGGTAATTTTAATTCAAGAATATATAGGTATACAATTTTACAGGGCTTTAGTGAGGCTGCATTTGGAATATGCTGTGCAGTTTTGCTGAATATTTAAGGAAGGATATTGAAGTATTGGAAATGGAACAGCAAAGCTTCAGTAAATTAGTGCCAGGGACAGAAGAGTTATCCTATAATGGGGTACTGAGTAAAGCATACTTATTTTCTTTAGAGTCTAGAAGAGTGAAAAGTGATTTCATTGAAACAGACACGACTCTGAAACAAGCTTAACAGGGGCATTACAAGATTGTTTTCAATGCTTTTGGAATCTAGAGAAAGGTGGTACAGTTTCAGAATAATGGGTCAATCACTGAGGGCAATGATGTGAAGAAATTTCTTCAGTGTTGTGAGTGTTTTGAAAATTATACCCTCTGGGTGAAAAGTTCTGTCATTAAATATATTTGAAGCGAGGATACGAAAATGTTTGGTCTCAAGAATAATGAGTCAAAAATATGAGGATCAGGCAGGAAAGTGGAACTGAAACCAGAGATCAGCCTTGATCATTATGGATGACAGGACAGTCCTGATGGGCTCTTGGGTAGAAGCCTTCTCCCATCTCCTGTGTTGATGTGGAATGCTGCTGGAAAACTTAATGAGTTTTATCCTCATTATTTGCATTACAATCATTTTAATGTCTAAATTGAAATCTTTGACTGGCTGATTCAGGACTTTCTAGCAGAACTAACATTAGATGAATTTACCAGCTTAACCCTCCACGAATTATTGTTAAGTGTTTGGCAACAAAAACATCTGCAAGTCAGATTATCATAGAATCCTTATAGCACAGAAGCAGGCCATTCAGCCTATTAAATCTACACTGAAACTCCACAGAGCATCCCACCCAGACCCACAGCCCCACCATCCTATCCCTGTAACCCTGCATTTCCCATGGGCAATCCACCTAACATGTACATCTTTGGACTGTGGAAGGACCTGGAGGAAAGCCATGCAGACACAGGGAGAATTATGGAGGACACAGGAGGACCACAGTCACACAATGGTGGAATTGAACCTGGGTCCTGGCACTGTGAGGCAGCAGTGCCAACTATCGAATCACCATGCTACTCACTGGGTTATGTATCAGCAACACATAGGAGTGCTAGAGACAGTTCATCAGCAAGATCTTCACTGCATTCTCTGAATTCAATGGAAAATATTTCAATAAATGCTTGTGTCCTTTTTGAAGTCAGCTCCAGGAGCATTCAGGCAAAACCCCTGCAACATCAAATTTATGGACTGTCTCGTATCTGAAGACCATCCTCCTAAACAGGTCCTGTTCTCTCAACTTTCAAATGACCAATTTTCTGGCAAGGACCAAGAAAAACAGACACTAGTTACACCTGTACAAGAGAAGTATGCTGGTTATCAACTTGCACTACTCCACAGTTGCACCATTATAAATGTTTCAACTCAATCACAAAAGTGGCTAATTAATCCCCTTTCTTACTAATATTCAGAGGAAAGAAGACTTTCATCAGGCTTCTTCAATAAACTTAAGATAATCCAATTTTTATGAAACAAAACTCAATCCTAAAAAGAAGTAGAAATATGACAAGTTCTTGACCCATGGGATTATTCTTGTGGTCAACTTTTCAGGAGTTATGAATTAGTCAAAAATACTGATATTTTTAAACTTATTGAAGTTTCAAAAATATTTGTTGAGAGGTAGATATTTGTCACTCATGAAGGTTTCTCTCTTAAGACCAACCAGGTTTGTGAGAAAGGAACTCAAATCTATAAAGGGTTGCAAAGCCAGGTTTTTTAACAAGTAAAAGTGTGATGTCACATCTCCCTAAAAGCTTTGCTCGCCTTTTCTCCAAGGTCATTTTTTTTTTTGTTTTATAAGCAGCAGATAAAGGATAATCCATTAAATCTTAAATTTATTTCCTAGAAATCAGATGCTAAAAAAACCTTTCCATGCAGAAAATGTCCTAACAGATCCATATCATCCAGTTTTTCAAAATGTTCAAAAGTATGAATATGTATTCCCAACTGAAGAATTAGCTGAGTAGCGGGGCACAGAAAGTGATTGTTGAAGGGCGTTTTTAAAACTCGAAGTCTGCGTCCAGTAGGATTCTACAGTGACCAGTGTTGGGGTCCTTGCTGTTCATAATATATATTGAATGTAGGATGGTTGAAGCTTGCAGATGATACAAAAGATAGAGGGCTGGTAAATAGTGAGGATAACCTTAGATTACAGAAGGTTATATATGAGCTGAGTGGCAAATGGAATTAAATTTGGATAAACGTGAGGTGATGCACTTGGGCAGAATAAACAAGGCAAGGGAATATAGTAGGATTCTGGGAAGCACCAAGGATCAGAGGGACCTTGGTATGCATGCCCACCAGTCACTTAATGTACCAGAACAGAGAGATAAACTGGTTTTGAAGTCATATGGAATACCCACCTTTATTAGCTCAGGCAGAGAGTTTAAGAGCAAGGAGGTCATGCTGGAACTGTATAAAACTTAGTTTAGGACACCACTGTGCGCAGTTTAGGAAGCCATATTATAGATGTGATTTCTCTGAACAGGGTACAAAGGAGGTTAGCCAAGATGTTGCCTGGGCTGGAAAATTTCAGTTACGAAGATAAATTGGACAGACTGGGATTGTTTTCCCTGGATCAGAGGAGACTGAGGGTTGGGGGACATGATTGAGATGTACAAGATTATGAAGAGCAGAGATAAGAAGAAAATTTCCCCTTGGTGGAAGGATCAATGACTAGGGGGCATAGAATGAAGGTAAGTGGCAGGAGGTTTAGAGGAGATGTGAGGCAATTTATTTTTTCACCCAGAAGGTGCTGGAAATCTGGAATTCATTGCCTGTCAAAGTAGTAGAGGCAGAAATACTCATATCATTTAAGAAGTTTCTGGATGCACACTTGCGATGCCAAGACATTCAAGGCTATGGGCCAAGGGCTGGAAAATAGGATTAGAGTAGTTAGGTGGTTGCTTTTAACCAACACAGAATGATGAGCCGAAGGGATTTTTGCTGAGCTGTAGATCTCTATGATTCTATGACTCTATAAATCACTGTGAAGTTCTCCTTGAAATTTGTCAGTGTTGGCATTAATGACTGGTGGGATCTTCCTACCAATCATTCAGAATGGCAACAGCTTGTCCATGAGCCACATCACACTTTGGAATCCCAAAACCTTAATAACGTGACAGAGAGGGAATGAAAGGGAAACAAAGGCTTCGCTTCAGGTCTGAGTTAATCAACTGACATCCATGCACCCAAAGATCTGTGCATTGAAAATATATTGGTTCAATCACATGAAGATCCATCATACTCACGGTACTGAGTAGATGTTATCCTAAAATTGATGCACAGCCACTGACAACAACACTGTCCCACTCAAAGATTGGCAGAAAACATAGGCATGTGGTTCCCATTGATCAATTATGGATTACATTTGTATCTTCCATTTTACAATATCTCATATATCCCACCCATCTGCACAACGTACTAGTCTGCAAAGAGTACAGATTGGTGTATATGCTGTTTCACCCACCACTATGAATCAGAAACAGACTGGAACATCCAATGCCAAGATAGTGAAAGAACAAATATTAAATTAGATTAAAAGTGCCGATCATATTAAACTCATTCCTTTAGGTCATGAATGAGATATGATGAATAAAAGCTGGGATCAAGGGCAAACCATGAATATTTCTGCCTAGACAAAGTTAATGTGTTTCACATTGACATGGGGAAGAGGGCGATGGAAACTATTGCCGAGATCAGGGTATGTGCTTCCCTACAAATGATTGTACATCTCAAATAGACAGCAGAGGGTTAGGGTTAGGGTTAGGGTTAGGGTTAGGGTTAGGGTTAGGGTTAGGATTAGGATTAGGGTTAGGACTAGGACTAGGGTTAGCAGACAGAAAAGGCAGCCTGACTTGGTGAGGTATCACAACTGGATGAGGAAGGAAGATAATCTCAAGTTAAAGAGATATGTTCTGTGAACACTCAAAAGAAATCCAGGAGATTTGGTCTGATGTGACTGGAGAAAGAAGAATCAATGGAGCAGCCTTTACCGCTGTTGCCAGATTTAGGAAATGCACTGGAAACCAAGGAAAGCACTTGAAGATGGCTACTCGAAGTGACAACTCAACAAAGCAAGGATGCGGGCCATTCTTACAGCTAACAACTGGATGTTTGACTCCCTTTTTGGAAATTATCAGTGCCTACAGAGATTGGAACGTATCATATAATTCCACTGGCAATTATTTCTTTAGTCTGCTCACAGAAAGTAAGTTACATGTTTTTATTTACCTTTCAATGATTAATTCAGAATAAAGATTTCTTTGGGAGAGTGTTGGGAGGTGTTTATTTAATAATTACATTCCAGCTACAACAAATTTTTAAAAATAAGGATTGATTCCTTGTTTCTGCTCAAGAAGAACTATAGTACAACTTCTCGATATTGCCCTGATCCTTCTTCCATAATGGATAAGACTGCAAGAAATAGGAGTAGGCCATTTGACCTCTTGAGCCTGCTCCCCCATTCAATAGGATCATGGCTGATCTCATATTCCTCACATCCCCTTTCCTCCATTTCCTGCCAATCCTTGATTCATTTGTGATCAAAAGTTTATCTATCTGTTGCAACCTTAAATATATATAAGAACTCTGTCCCAAAGGCTTTCTGTAGTGAGAAGTTCCAAAGACCAACAACCCTGTGAAAGAAGAAAGTCCTCCTTCTCTCAATCTTAAATTGGTGTCCCTTAATTCAGAGATAATGCCCTCGCGTCCGAGACACTCCCTAGAGGGGAAACATCTTCTCACCATTTACACTGTCAAGCCCCTTAAGAATCATATGTTTCAATGAGATCACCTCTAACTTTTCCAGAATCCAAAGAGTAGAGTTCCAACCTGTTTAACCTTTGCTCACAAGACAATCCCGGCACCAGGATCATCCTAGTGAACAGCCTCTGAACTGCGTCTAATGAGCTGATCTCCTTCCTTAAATAAAGGACCAAAACTGTTCACTGTATTCCAGATGTGGTCTCACCAGCACCTGGTAAAACTGCAGTAAGATAACATTACTCTTTTATACCAAACCCCTTGAAATAAGGGCCAACATTCCATTAGCCTTCCTAATTACTTGCTGCACCTACAGCCATAGAATCTCACAGCATAGAAACAGGCCCATCAGCCCACCATGTCTATGTCAACCAACAAACACCAGATTAAACTAATCCCATTTAGTTGCACTTGATCCATAGCCTACTATGTCCTGGCATTTAAGTACCCATTTGGATGCTTTTTAAATGTTTTGTGAATATCTCAACCACCTTGTCAGGCAGCATATTCCATATTTCTACCACCCTCTGGATGAAAAAAAAAATCATTCTGAGATCTCCTCTAAACCACTTGCTCCTCACCTTAAACTTTTAACCTCTGGTCTTATATGTGTCGGCCATGGGGAAGAAATTCTCACAATCTACTCTGTCAATACTTTTCAAAATTTTGTATGGCTCAGTCAGATCCCTCCTCAACATCCTTTGTTCCAAGGAAAACAAATCCAGTCTTCCTTCATAACAGAAACTTCTCATCCCAGGCAACATCTTAGAACAAAGAACGAAGAAAATTTCAGCACAGGAACAGGCTCTTCGGCCTTCCAAGCTTACGCCGATCCAGATCCTCTATCTAAACCTGTTGCCTATTTCCCAAGGATCTGTACCCCTCTGCTCCTTGCCCATTCATGTATCTCTCTAGATATATCTTAAATGACGCTATCGTGCCTGCCTCTACCACCTCCATTGGCAACACGTTGCAGGCACCCACCACCCTCTGCGTAAAGAACTGTCCACGCATATCTCCCTTAAACTTTTCCCCTCTCACCTTGAAATCGTGACACCTAGTAATTGAATCCCCCACTCTGGGAAAAAGCTTCTTGCTATCCACCCTGTCTATACCTCTCATGATGTTGTAGACCTCAATCAGGTCCCCCATCAACCTTCGTCTTTCTAATGTAAATAATCCTAATCTACTCAACCTCTCTTCATAGCTAGCACCCTCCATACCAGGCAACATCCTGGTGAACCTCCTCTGCACCCTCTGCAAAGCATCCACATCCTTTTGGTAATGTGGCGACCAGAACAGTACACAGTATTCCAAATGTGGTCCTATACAACTGTAACATGACCTGCCAACTCTTGTACTCAATACCCCGTCTGTTGGATGAAAGCATCCGTATGCCTTCTTGACCACTCTATCCACCTGCGTTGCCACCTTCAGGGTACAATGGACCTGAACACCCAGATCTCTCTGTGCATCAATTTTCTCCAGGGCTTTTCCATTTACCATATAGTTCGCTCTTGAATTGGATCTTCCAAAACGCATCACCTTGCATTTGCCTGGATTGAACTCCATCTGCCATTTCTCCGCCCAACTCTCCAATCTATCTATATTCTGCTGCATTCTCCGACAGTCCCCTTCACTTTCTGCTACTGCACCAATCTTAGTGTCATCTGCAAACTTGCTAATCATACCATCTACACCTTCCTCCAGATCATTTATGTATATCACAAACAACAGAGGTCCCAACACAGATCCCTGTGGAACACCACTGGTCACAGTTCTCCATTTTGAGAAACTCCCTTCCACTGTGTCCTGTTGCCCAGCCAGTTCTCTATCCATCTAGCTAGTACAACCTGGACACCATGCGACTTCACTTTCTCCATCAGCCTACCATGGGGAACCTTATCAAACGCCTTACTGAAGTCCATGTATATGACATCTACAGCCCTTCCCTCATCGATCAACTTTGTCATTTCCTCAAAGAATTCTATCAAGTTGGTAAGACATGACTCTCCCTGCACAAAACCATGCTGCCTATCACGAATAAACCCATTTTCTTCCAAATGTAGGTAGATCCTATCCCTCAGTATCTTCTCCAGCAGCTTCCCCACCACTGACATCAGGCTCACCGGTCTATAATTACCTGGATTATTCTTGCAATCTTCTTAAACAAGGGGACAACATTAGCAATTCTCCAGTCCTCTAGGACCTCACCCGTGCTCAAGGATTTGCAAAGGTATCTGTTAAGGCCCCAGCTATTTCCTCTCTCGCTTCTCTCAGTAGCCTGGGATGGATCCCATTCGGACCTGGGGACTTGTCCACCCTAATGCCTTTTAGAATACCCAACACTTCCCCCCTCCTTATGCCGATTTGACCTAGAGTAATCAAACATCTATCCCTAACCTCAACATCCGTCATGTCCCTCTCCTCGGTGAACACCGACGCAAAGTACTCATTAAGAATCTCACTCATTTTCTCTGACTCCTCGCATAACCTCCCTCCTTTGTCCTTGAGTGGGCCAACCCTTTCTCTACTTCCCCTCTTGTTCCTTATGTATGAATAAAAGGCTTTGGGATTTTCCTTAACCCTGTTTGCTAAAGATATTTCATGACCCCTTTTAGCCCTCTTAATTCCTCGTTTCAGATTGGTCCTACTTTCCCGATATTCTTCCAAAGCTTCATCTGTTTTCAGTCGCCTAGACCTTATGCATCCTTCCTTTTTCCTCTTTGCTAGTCTCACAATTTCACCTGTCATCCATGGTTCCATAATCTTGCCCTTTCTATCCCTCAGTTTCACAGGGACATGTCTGTCCTGCACTCTAATCAACCTCTCTTTAAAAGCCTCCCACATATCAAATGTAGATTTACCCTCAAACAGCTGTTCCCAATCCACAGTCCCCAGCTCCTGCCGAATTTTGCTATAGTTGGCCTTCCCCCAATTTAGCACTCTTCCTTTAGGACCACTCTCGTCTTTGTCCATCAGTATTCTGAAACTTACGGAATTGTGATCGCTATTCCCAAAATAATTTCCTACTGAAACTTCAACCACCTGGTCGGGCTCATTCTCCAACACCAGGTCCAGTATGGCCCCTTTCCGAGTTGAACTATTTACATACTGCTCTATAAAACCCTCCTGGATGGTCCTTACAAATTCTGCTCCATCTAAAGCCCTAACACTAAGTGAATCCCAGTCTATGGTGGGAAAATTAAAATCTCCCATCACCACCACCCTGTTGCTCCTACATCTTTCCATAATCTGTCAACATATTTGTACCTCTAGGTCACGCTCTCTGTTGGGAGGCCTGTAGTACAGCCCCAACATTGTTACTGCACCATTCCTATTTCTGAGCTCTGCCCATATTGCCTCACTGCTCAAGTCCTCCATAGTGCCCTCCTTCAGCACAGCTGTGATATCCTCTTTGACCAGTAATGCAACTCCTCCACCCCTTTTACCTCCCTCTCTATCCCACCTGAAGCATTTATATCCTGGGATATTTAGTTGCCAATCTTGCCCTTCCCTCAACCAAGTCTCAGTAATAGCAATAACATCATACTCCCAGGTACTAATCCAAGCTCTAAGTTCATCTGCCTTACCTACTACATTTCTCGCATTAAAACAAATGCACCTCAGACCACCTGTCCCTTTGCGTTCATCATCTGCTCTCTGCCTACTCCTCCCCTTAGTCACACTGACTTCATTATCTAGTTCCTTACAGTCTTTAGTTACTACCTCCTTACTGTCCACTAACCTCCTCAATTGGGTCCCATCCCCCTGCCACATTAGTTTAAACCCTCCCAAACAGCGTTAGCAAAAGCACCGCTTAGGACATCTTGTGCGTTAACTTGTGTTTTGTGCACTACACAGCCAAGCCCCTTTCTGTTGCAGCTTTCTGAAATTTTCCTCCATTTAAATAATGTTCTGTTCTTTTGTTCTGTCTTCCAAATGAACAACTTCACATTTGCCCACATTGTACTCCATTTGCCAACATTTTGCCCACTTATTTAACCTATCAATATCTCTCTGTAAACTCATTTTCCAACAGCAAGAGTTTTTAAGTAGACAGGCAACATTCCAACAAGACGTTCACCATCAAGGGGCATTTCCAGTCGCTGAATAATAAAGAGGGACCAGATCTGATTAAGGCCTAAGGTCAACCTCACTGTCTCTCTACCATTCTTTCTAACTTTAAGACACTCCTCAAAACCTGCCTTTCTGAACAAGCTTTCAGTTATCAGTTCCGCATCGCCTTTTGTGGTTTGGTGTCAAATTTTGTTTGATTATGCTTCTACAAAGCACCCTAGTTTACGACATTGTTTTTTTATTATAAATACAAATTGTTGTTGTACCAAAGCAATCAGCCAAAATTCTAGGGCACTGATGCAACTCTGAGCTTGACACTCATTTAAGCCAAATTCTGAAAATTTGTTCAAAAGTACAAGCACATTAAATCACTGGATAACATAACTTTTCTTCCCCCAAATTCAGAAGGCTGCCACTCCAACAAGGAAAAAGTCATTCATACTGCTGAAAATGATATCTCTTGTACTTCCGGCAATTGTGACCTTTCAATAAACCAAACTCTTTCTATGTGTTGAGCAGCTATGTTTTTCTCTTAGACTAATATATACACAGAAACATTGAAAATAAGTGCAGGGAAAGGCCATTCAGCCCTTCAAATCTGCACAACCATTCAATATGATCATGGCTGATCATGCAATCTCAGTATTCCACCCTTGCTTTCATTCCATACCCCTGGATCCCTTTAGCCACGAAGGCCATGAGCAGTTCCCTCTTGAATATATCTAATGAATTGGCCCCAACAACTTTCTGTGGGAGAGAATTCCAAAGGTTCACAACTCTGAGTGAAGAAATTCTTCCTCATTTCAGCCTTGAAATGCTTATCCCATATTCTTAGACTGTGACCTCTAGTTCTGAACTTCCCCATGATCAGGAACATTCTTCCTGCATCCAGCCTGTCCAGTCCCATCAGGATTTTATATGTTTCTATGAGATTCCCCCAATTCTTCTAAATACCAGCGAGTGCAATCATATTTGCTCCAACCTTTCTTCATATGTCAGTCCTGCCATCCCAGGAATCAGTCTGGAGAGCTCTCACTGGACTCCCTCAATGGCAAGAATGTCTTTCCTCAGACTAGGAGACCAAAACTTGTACTCAAGGTGTGAGCTCAACAAAGCCCTGTATAATTGCAGCAAGATATCTTTACTCCGATATGCCAATCCTCTCCCTAAGAAGGTCAGCATCCCAATAGCTTTCCTCATTGTCTGTTCAGTGATTCTTCCACCAATCAGATTAGGTAGATTGGCCATGTTAAATTGCCCATAATGTCCAAGGATATGCAGGTTGGCGGAATAGCCATGGGAAAGGCAGGGTTACAGGGATATGGTGGGGTTTGGGTCTGGGTGAGATGCTCTTCGGAAGGTCAGTGTAGTCTCAATGGGCTGAACGCCCTGCTTCCACACTGTAGGGATTCCATGGTTCTATGAATCACATGCAAGCATGTGTAAACAATAACATGAGCTCTTTATTTGAAGATAGTACCAAATGTTTTGACACATCATTCATAAATGCACAGGCCAACTTGATAACAGGAAGCTGGCAGTTGGGCAAGAAAAATGACACCACGTGCACAGAAAGAAATGATTTACAGTCAGTGAAAAACCATTCAAATTGAAGATTTTATCGGGCTTCCTGGGCTCATTGTGGAACCCAAAAGGAAGAAAGAATGTATTGAGTTTACATATGATGGCATCAATGATTTTTTTCTTAATGGCCAAGAAGAAACAATACACAGCAAGCCAAAAGTGGCAAATTTAACAGGAATAAAAGCGTAACTGATAACATGCTAAAATTCATCAATACTGTGATGAAGAATGGCCAGATCAAAAGTCCAATGAGTTGACTGAAAACATGTACTTTGAATTCCAATAACATTACACAATCATAGGGGACACAGTGGCATAGTGATAATGCCACTGATCCTAAGTGTCCAAAACCCCAGGTTAATTGTCTGCGGTCACAGATTTAAATGATGAGCTTTAAATTCAACAAAAAGTCAGGAATTAAATCAGGCTTAATTGACAATTTTTAAAAAAAAAATTTTGGCTCCTTTCGAAGGAAATCTGCTATCCTTACCTGGTCTGTCCTACATGGGACTCCAGAACAACAGTAATGTGGTTGACTCTTAACTTCTCCTTAAAATGGCCTTAACAAGGCACTCTAAATAAGAGGCATTAAAGGTTGGCCAATGGCACCGATAATCTGAGGATTAATTTTTATAAATGTACCAATTTTTAAAAAAATCTTTACACGTTTCACATACAGTATGATTTATTTTAAAAACAGTTCTAAGCACTGTTTCACATGAGGTGCTTTATTGCTTTCTAATGTTATCCAATTAGATTGCAAGTAATCTTTAGATATTGGAATTCAGTTAGTTTGTGAGTTGTAACTCCTGCGATTAATCAGAATCATAGGCGTCCCAACTCACAAACTAACTTAATGATTAACCAGAACTCCAGATCTCTCTGCTTCTCAAGTTGAGACTGGATATATTACAAGAAAATTATATGACAGATTATACAAGGCAATGTCCTGAACTAACTCTTGAGAGATGAAGGTTATAACTTATAGTCAAATGTGATAAATTTCCCATCAAATGTTCTTATTAACAAATATAATTATATTTTATTCATTGGCGTAATGTTGGAGCTAGAGTAGATTAAAAGCTTTAAGGCCAATATAGATCAAGTGCATAAATTTAGAAGCCACCAACCAATGACCTCTTTCTACTGTCACTTAATTTGCAAGTGCAACAATCAGAAGATTACAGTTTAAGGACAGCACTACGGAAGCAATTTTTCAGCAGTTTTAAGTACATGACAATATTACCTTTTCGGGTCATTTGAAGGATACTATCAATTTTAAAAGGGATTGTTCAGTGTTCTGATGCTCTCCTTTGCTCTACTGTTCAACAATAACTTACTTACGATATATGCTTCAATATTTTCCCTTGCCTTGTCAATGTTATGATAGATTATGATTGATGATCATAGTTATTTTTTCTTTATCAAAATAATCATTGAAGATAAGTTAGTCATCCAATTTTACTCCAAGGTAAAAAGGAAGCCTTCCTTACTTGTTGCATGATTCGTGTTTTGCCCTTATCCTGTCACATGGTTCCACCCTTTCACAATTACTTGTTTCAAAAATGGAGATTGGCCAATTCGAACTGTATTAATTTTGAAGAAGAGTCTTTGAACTTGAAACATTAACTCTGTTTTCCTCCCCACAGATGCTGCCAAATCTGCCGAGTTTCTCCAGCATTGTCTGTTTTTATTGCAGATTTCCAGCATCTTAGTATTTTGCTTTACTCGGATTAGTTCTGTAGTGGTGTCCTGGTATTACTTTCTGAGGACCGCAAGCAGAGATTAAAAAAAATCTCAACATTACCTTCAAAAATAGATTACAACAACCCCAGGAAAGCAAACAAAACAGCCATTTATATTTGCCTTATGAGACATGAAGACAAGGAGCTAGACTGAGTGTGCAGTGGTACACATGCTTTAGCTGCTGGAATGCCTCACATTCTGTCTTTTTATTGCTGTAGAGAAAATAAAATTAAATGCAAAAATGTGCAGTCAGCAGTAGCACTGATTTTGTGAATTACTGAATGGGGATTAATCACTTAAAGGAAAATGATGAATTTTTTAACAGAACCTGGAGCAATATCTATTCTCCAGAAATATTTAAATTTTTTGATTCTTTATTTCATGCAGTTTTAAGCATTGTGGAGGCTATTGTATCTGAGCAAAAAATAAAATTCTCCTGGAGAGTTAAATCTATTTCAAATATTGCAGGAACTGGCGCTCTGACGAACGCCAAGACAGGGCTGAAATGCTTTTCTGAAAATTTAATTTCGTAAACTTCATGCTAATTTATAAATTAAAACAGCATACAATTCAAAAATGCAGTACTCCAGATGCAAGTGCATCTTACATTCACAAGATCAAACTGGCTCAACCATGCATTGGTACCTCTTTCAGTACTAATGACAGAATTGAGGCTATATTAATTTATCTTACAAAAATTCAAAGACACCATTGCTTGGGGAGCAGAGTTCCAAAAACATATACTGTAAGGGGAAAAAAATCTTCCTAATCTCTGTCTTAAATGGAGGACCCCTTAATTTTAAACCACATCCCTTAATTTTAGTCTCTCCCGTAAGGATGGACATCCTTTCATCAGCCATACTATGAACAATTGTGGGACAGAAAACAGAAAAGGGAAATATGGCATTAAGTAAGCAAATCTACCAATTGCTTTGTCTGCTGTGGGCAAGATAGTACTTGTGCTCAGAAGCTATTTTGCCAACACTGGAGATTTGCGTAACTGATCTCAACTTTGGAGATCTGATCTGTCAGATCTCACTAGTCAGCTGCACAAACTGTTTTACCTTGGGAAACAGATAACAAGGTTACCAAAAGGAGCATGAAAGCTTTACAAGAAAGAGGGAATCATAAGAATGATGAATGATAGGGTGGATGCTGAAGGGATGTTGCCACTCGTGTGGTAGATGGGACTAAAACACAAC
Source organism: Rhincodon typus (assembly GCF_021869965.1). Lineage (NCBI taxonomy): Eukaryota > Metazoa > Chordata > Chondrichthyes > Orectolobiformes > Rhincodontidae > Rhincodon > Rhincodon typus. The sequence goes on from NC_063338.1 coordinate 76,601,596, forward strand.
TAAAGAATGAAAAATTAATTGGGAGGGAACTTTTCAGATGAAAATGTAAGAGGTCCAACAAGGGATAGTGCAATTCTGGACTTAATTCTGGGGTACGAAGACAGTCAGGTGTTTGAGATAGCAATATCAGTGATATCAATCACAACACTGTTACAGAAAAGGAAGAAAATAGTCTGCAAAAAAGGGTTTTTGATTGGGGGAATGGAGAACTTAAAGCAATTAAGAGGGAAAAGAGAGGACATGACAAAACATTTCACATAAGATTAGGGAGAATCCCAAGATATTCTAGATATTAATCAAGAGGGAGGGAATAACCAGGAAAAGAGTAGGGCATATCAGGAACCAAGGGGCAATCTGCATGTGAAGGTGAAGGGCACTGGTAGGGTGTTACATCTGCCCTCACTTGGGAGAAGGACAATATAGGTACAGAATTCAAGAACAGAGATTGTGATGTTCTTGAATAGTTTGACATAGGGAGTGAAGAGGTACTGGAGGTTTTGGTGGCTTAAAGGTGGACAAACCTCTATGTCCAGATGAGTTGTATCCTGGGTTGCTACAAGATATGAGGGAGGAAATTTCAGGGAATCTGACCCAAATTTTTAATTCCTCTCTGGCCGCAGGGGAGTCCAAATCGTCTGCACTGACCATATATCATAAACTGATCGAGTCCCATTTGCCAGTATTTGGCCAATATCCCTCTAAGCCCTTCCTATTCACGTAACCATCTAGATGCCTTTTAAATTTTGTAATTGTACCTGTTTCCACCACCTCCTCTGGCAGCTTGTTTCATTCACGCACCACAGTCTGTGTGAAAAAGTTGATCCGCAAGTCTCTTTTAAATCTTTCCCCTCTAGTGCCTATGTCCTCTAGTTTTGGACTGCCTACCCCAAGAAAAACATCTTGGCTATTCACTCTATCCATGCTCCTCATAATTTTTTAAACCACCATAAGGTCACCCCTCAGCCTCCGATGTTCCAGGGGAAAAAACCCCTGCCAATTCAGCCTCTCCAGAGAGCTCAAACCCTCCAATCCCAAGCAACATCCTTGTAAGTCTTTATTGAACCCTTTCCTACAGCATGTTTTGAAGAGTGAATGGTGACTCCATTGAAGTAAATAAGATCCTGAATGATCATGACAAGAGCACATGGAAACAATATTTCCCCATGTGGGTGAGTCAAGAATTTGGTTTAAAATTTGGGATTGCCTTTCTAGGACATAGATGAAGAGATTTTTCTTTTCTTTTAGAGACTTGCATGACTTTGGAACTCTGTCTCAGAAGGCAGTGAAGGTGGGTCATTGAATATTTTTAATATGGAAATTCTTGTTATCAAAGGCATCAAAGGGTATCAGGAGTAAATAGGAATGGGGATTTTGAAAACAAACAAATCAACCATATTTTGTTGAATAATGGAGCAAACTCAAGGAGTTTAATGGTCTACCGCTGCTCCTAAGTTACATGTTTATATTTTTCCCAATCACGGTAATATTTCTGCAGTCTCATGAAACCATAAGCTAAACCAAATGTGCCCACTATGCTATGAAAGCTCAAAGATGCACAGAAGACTGGAACGTACCACACAAGCGCAGAAGCTAAGCAAAAGGAAATCAGAGAATCCCTACAGTGTGGAAATTGGTCCTTTGGCCCAACAAGTCCACAATGATCCTCAGAGCATCCCACCCAGACCCATCCCCCTATAACCCACCTAATCTACACATCCCTGAACTCTAATGGCAATTTAGCATGACCAATCCACCTAGCCTGCACATCTTTGGACTGTGGGAACCTAGAGGAAACCCACGCAGACACGGGGAGAATGTGCAAACTCCACACGGACACCCGAGCATGGAACCAAACCCAGATCCCTGGTGCTGTCAGGCAGCAGTGCTAACCACTGAGCTACCATACAAAACTGGACCATACATTTGTAGCTTGTCTGTTTGTTCTTCCATGAAAGAGTGTCGCTTTGGTCCTATCTTGAAATTTTCATTTCTAAAGATTTTGGAGATTATGGTAACTCATTTTCCTTGGCTTCCCTCAATCTGAGCAGAAAATATACATTGTGGAGTGTAGATAAGTCTCAGATCAAGCTCAACTGTGATGGGCCTCCTTCCTCCACTAGTCAATAACTTATAAATACTTTATGTTGTAGGATCGAGCAAAAATTCTCATCGTCTAAAACACTGGACAAGACCGTAGACTTTTCCAATATATAAAATACTGGGCAAAATGCTGGTCTGAGGCTGCAGCAAACAGACAATAGAGCAAGCAGAGGACTATTGTCCAACCTGGAATTCCAATTTACACATCCTCTCTAAAAGCACAATCAATCAAAACTAACAGACTCTAGCCCCTCAGAGATAGTAGGGACTGTTGATGCTCGAGTCTGAAATAACAAGGTGTGGAGCTGGATGAACACAGCAGGCCAGGCAGCATCAGAGGAGCAGGAAAATTTTCTGAAGAAGGGACCAGACCCAAGACTCTAGCCCCTTGACAGTTTCTACACCTCAGGCTACCCAGCGCACACAGTATGGGACCTACAGAGATCCCGGATATTCAACTTCAATTGAAATCTATTCACACATACTCTTAACGATTGGGAAACCAATTGACTTCAGAAGGAAACACCAGAAACACAATGGACGACACAGATTTGAGAGGAGATAATAAGGCACACAGCTAGTATAAAAAGCGAAAGAACTGCAGATGCTGTAAATCAGGAGCAAAGACAGAAGTTGCTGGAAAAGCTCAGCAGGTCTGGCAGCATCAGTGAAGAAAAAATTCAGAGTTAACGTTTTGGGTCCAGTGACCATTCCTCAGAACTGTTCTTGGTTCTCAGTTTGGTCTCTGTAGTGTATTGTTGTGAACAGGAAAGTCCTGATGAAGAGTTTCAGCTCGGAACATTGACTTTCCTGCTCCTCAGATGCTGTCTGACCTGCTGTGCTTTTGCAGTCTCACACCTATAGACTTTGGCTTCCAGCATCTGCAGTCCTTATTGTCTTTCGGCCTCGGTAATTCTTGGTTCCAAAACTGCTTGTTGGGGGTGGGAGCCTGTTGGGAAGATGTTTGTGCAGAAGCTTGTTGTTGAAAAATGCTGTCTCTCAGGTGGGATCAGGGGTGGCAGTTATACTAGATGTGTGCAAAAACCAAGAGGAGAAACAAAACCAGAATCCTACAATGTCAAGATTTTGGATTGACAAACATATTGGCTGGAGGGCAAAAGCAAGCTTTAGGGAGATGTTGAGGACTGCATGCAAAATGAATTGTGTTAGCTGCTTCTAAAATGTTTTATGGCATTTATCGAAGAACTCGTCGTGTCATTTCTATACTTCAGAAAGATGACACTTATTAACATGCTGATGAAGATGATACAAGATTACTCAGAACTTATCTTAGCCATTGGTATAATTAAGCAAAAATTGGCTACTTAATATCTGCTATAAAATTTCGTAAACTAAAAAAGCACTTTAAACAGTTATAAACATTCAAAGATATCATTAACAATTATAGACGAGAAATAAATCACATACTAACGTTGAGTATAAAATATTTTAACACATCATAAATAGTCTCGTCAGACCATTGAAAATATTTCTTAGACACTGTAATTGGTAAATAATTTACCTATGCTTTTGTCTTTTAAATTACTTTGACGTAATCTGTTTTCAGGGTTCATCACAAAGTCAGAGGGAATCAGGAGACAGAGCAATTCTCACATTTTAATTCTTTGTGTTAATCTCAGTGCTCATCTATGTACACTACCCTCAACTCACAGGGCATCTACATTCCATTTCTAGCTCACAGAAAGGCCTCTTCTGGTCACTGCTTGTGGGCTTCTCTCGGGTTACTTCCTGCGGACATTCATCAAATGGCATTCTATAGAGAAAAGAAGATAATCTGACTTTTTTTTATCCTCTCAATGTCTTTGATTCTCAGGGCTTGAACATAAGAAATTATGATAATGCAATGTAGCTTTAGGGCCAGAGGAATGGCTCCCTTTGGCTGGATGTAGCCTGCAGAGTGTTGTTTACCTCCTGCTGGTTGAGATTCGTGCATTAAGTATATCTGGTTATTTTTGAGGTGTTGATGGAGTTTAGAACAATGTGGAACACAGTTACATACAGTGCTATCAAGGGAGAACACTGAAAAGGAAATGTAATTTAGCAGAAAAATAAAATGTGTTCTTGTCATTTCTTCTATTCACAGTTGACCAAAGGTACATAGGAGTATACTGCTTTCCACTTGGGTGTATATCTACATATTGTGAGTGTACAGCACAGCAATGTATTCAACACAAAGACTTTTTTTGTAAATATTCATTCTTGGGAAGTGGACATCAGTAGCTGGACCACTAGGCTTTGGAGCCGATCATATCGCTCAGCAATGATAAAGGAATGAGGGCTGAGTTGACAGCATGGAATGGGACACTGGTTGATATTTATACAAGTACCTCAGCTCCAGTTCCTGATGAACGTACTCAAGCTGCAGTTGGTTGATCAGCTAAGCACACACTTTAATATCCTAAAATGTTTTTTAAACATTTGAATAACATGATAGAACATTGTAACTTATCTTTTATTTTCTATCTCACAACTGCATGTTTTCTGCTAATATTTGCATATGTTTAACATCTTTAAAGTGAAAAATGTCCAGGATGCTTAATGAAACTATAACCAGACAAATACAGAACCTGAAACACTGAGGGGTTGAACAAAGGACTAGTCAAAGAGGTAGAGTGGGAAAGCTGAAGTCAGTAGTCTGTTTTTGAATGTTTGTGATTGGCACAAAAAGTTGTTAGTCAGAACAAAGATGGCAGAGTTCATGGCGGAGTTCTGAGGAAGGGTCACTGGACCTGAAATGTTAACTCTGATTCCTCTCCACAAATGCTGCCAGACCTGAAACATTAACTCTGATTTCTCTCCACAAATGCAGCCAGACCTGCTGAGCTTTTCCAGCAATTTCTGCTTTTGTTTCGCATTTCCAGCATCCGTAGTTCTCTCAGTTTTTACAGCAGAGATCATCATTGGTAAGAACAAATGGAACACTGGGGAACAAACATAAGATTAGAATTGTTCAATAAAAGTCCCATAAGAATATGAAAAACAGTAAGAATATAAGAATTCAGACATCTACTTCAGTTGTGATCCATGAGAAAAAAAATTGAACTTTCTAAAGAAGATCCTGAAGGCAGATTGCATTTGAAATGAGGTTACTTGTAAGAAGCTTGCTACATCGATTAAAACATTAATAAGTAAACTAAGGCATTAACTCTCATTGCCTAGATTTTTTTTTCACATTTCATCGAGCAAGATTATTATAATTATTTGAAAACTGAGAACTGTCAAGTGGTGTGAATCTCTAAGATTTCGGAAAGCAAGAATATTAGAATCTGGGCTAACTGTATTTGGAAAATAGATACAATCTGAATTTGCAACTGACGTTAAGATTCCAGTCTTGGCTGCCCCACTAGGGAAGGGGACAAGTGCCTCTTGTGAAGAAAGGGAAATTGTTAAGTGAATCATCCCAATGACATGTATATATTCTGACAGCTTATTGCTGAAAGACATTGGCAGCGAGTTAGAGCATAAACTACTTACATGTGGCATAGGAGAGAAAATCACATTAAAAATGTCAGCACTGTTTTCTCTAAGTGAAGGCAAATAAATATTCAATGACTTTTAATGTTTGTCATTCTTTAAAATATGGTCTCACGTTTGTATATTTTTAATTAACAAACCACTTATTCTCAGCAGAACACAAAACTGTGCCTGCTCAATGACATTCAATGCAGCATAGGTTCCAAACACCTGCTACACATATTAATCTTTCATCAAGAGCACCAATGTGCCAGCAGTCTGCATCTGGCATACTGAAATGATCAGTCCTCCCTGGTAGCAAATGTGTGCCAGTGCTCCCTTCACACTTAAGCTTGTTTACATGGAGGAAGTTGATTCCCACCGCATGGCTCCACTTACCTTCCCTTCAGGAACAAGTTCTGCTTCATTTACACTGTCACAGTGTCACAGAACTAGCCCGGAGGTGCATTATTGTTGCAATATCACATTGCAGTTCTGGCATTTATTTCACCGTGCATCTATTCTGCAATGTTTTGTTTTTTAAAACTGCTTGTTTACTTTTATGCTTTATCCACTGTTTGGATTGAAGTGCAATTGTGTACAAAGCTCTGTTCTACTCTGCTGTAGGCATGTGGCCTCTATCATGAGGGTTACATCCCATAGGCAGACATTTTAAGCTTCACTTCAATAACGTCCTTGTGTTGAACACACCACTGTGTTGTACACTCAAAACAAGGTATAAGTAGATGCACTGAGACAAGTGTCCAGATCTGAAGTTAAAAAGCACAGATGCAGTGTTGTGAGTTGTCACTGAAAAAATAACGAAGATCGCAGTGATCGCTTGAATGAAAATGGCTACAACTTTTCCCTAGCAGCTCCTGTTCAAATTACTGGGGCTGAGGAGAAATGAGAATTATTCCATTCACAATAGCAGAATTATGTAATAGTTATGGATTTGTTGCGCAAAGCAGCACTACACTTTTATCACTACTGGAAAAAGATTTTCAAAATGCGTTCCAGCCAAAATCTCTCTGAAAAGGAAAAAGAAAGACACGGTAGAATTTTTAATTACTTTGAAGGTACAATTTGAGCCTCAAGATATATCAATGTATGTATTCAACACGAGGGAACAAAGCAAAAAAAAGAGGCAATTGATCAAGAGGTAACATCATTGATTAAGCTTGCAGCAACCTGTGAGTTTGTGCAATTAAAGTGAATTAGAGACAGGGCTGTATTAGGAATCTGTGATCCACAAGTGAAAGCATGCCTGAAGAAAGGCAAAATTAGGTTCAGGAAAGCAACTCACTTGGGGAAATGCCAAAGTTGTGAATCTACACTTGGAACATATTCACGGCAAAGCAAATGAGGTATTACATTATACCAGCACGTACACAGGGCGGAACAATTACAGACAAAGATCTGGATGCAAATACAGTGGAAAACATCATATAAAACATACAGAGACATATCCAGCGTGGAGAAGTCAGTGTTTACACTGAAAGAAACTGAATCATTTTGCACATAAGTGTATAGCTAAAAAAGGAGCACAGCAAGCATGTGAAGATGACCATGAGAAAAATATCATCTGAAGATCCTGCTGAATCACCATACATTATTCAATAGATTGCTTCAGTTAATTTGATGGCAGAGTCATATTTTGTAACTGTTGGAATAGGGACTGCAGAAGAAGAGCATCAAGTGTCACTGGTGTGTCATACAATGTTATGATCTTTATGAACCTGGGCCAGCAAATGTCGCTCATCTCAGCTGAAGCAAGTCTACATCTGAAGCAAGGTGGATTGGCCATGCTAAATTGCCCCTTAGTGTTCAGTATTTAGGTTAGAGGGAATGGTCTGGGTGGGATGCTCTAAGGGTCAGTGTTGACTTGTTGGGCCAAAGGGTCTGTTCCCACACTGTAGGGATTCTATGATCTATGATCTTGGACTGGTAACACCCAAAATGCCAAAAGAGATTTGCAAAGTGTCACAGCACACTAAGCCATTGACTGTGGAGCAATTCCCAGGTGAGTAAAAATATATGTTTGCAGGATTACGCATTCTTCCAGGAGAATATTTTTCTTGAAATAAATGAGAATGCAAAACCAATTAAATATCAGCCAAGGAAAGTTGCAGCTGGCCCTAAGGTCAGACTGAAAGATGAGATACAAGAGTTGGAAAAGAAGGAAATAATTCAAATTTAGCTATGGGGGGAAGCTGTAGAGCTGTGGCAATGTCCTTTCCTCTGAGTCAGAAGGGCCAGGTTCAAGTCCCACCTTCTTCAGAGATATGTCCAATCAATTTAATTAAAGATATCTATCACCTAAATCTGGTAGACATTTTGGACTACTGCTAGCTGATAGTGAGCTGGCTGCATGCCAGTGTTAGCAGGGCTGTAAGACAATCATTCCCATTTGGAGGATATTGCTGTTCAATTCACACCCAGTGAAGGCAGTGGAAAGAGAACTTTTCATCCTTTATTTTTCTAACACCAACTGGAGTATGATTGACTTAATTTTATTTTTCAATTGTTTTGTTTCACGTGATCAGTCAATATCAAGCCTACAGCATGCCACTGTTATGTTTCATTATCTCAGGCTATTTAAAAGCAGAGGGGGTGTGTTCTGAAGTAAAGTTTTAAAAAGTAAATGCATTTTCTATACTTCAAAATCTGTTGAAATTACACTCTTGGGTTAGAACAGAGTTGTAATAATCATGGTGCGAACCTTGTCCCTTTCTGTGGATAGATAAAGATGGCCAGAGTAAAAATATCTGCAGTTTTGATATTAGTTGATGTGATTTTAATTAAATAAGTGAATATACTAGAAGACACAATACAAAAGCAAAAGAAATGGCTTTGGTGCTAAATAATGTAATCATTTTGTTGGTGTAGACAGTAGTTGCGCTATTAAATCGTGTAAGCACACACATATGCACTATCTGTCTCACGCGCACACACACAGTAGGAGCCATACACTGAGCGAAGTTAGGCAAATTAACAATGAAAAGCATTTATTTTATCTTTGAATTCAGAAGAATACTTCTGAGATTTATTGCTACAAACTAGCAGTGACAAATAAATCTTACATCGTAATTTCCTGTTGAAAATTTAATTAAACGTTACAGCTGCTTATCAGTAACTCAATTATAAATGCATATGTAAATTACATTAATTAAGATCATGATACTTGTGTAAATGTCAACCAGTTTAATGTTCTGTTATTAACTTCTAACCATTGATTTGACAGCAAAATGCCTATGATGAATTATGTTGTGAACAGTTGGTTTGTCAGTTCTGAATGCATATGCATGCTTTCACTCTCTGCAAACAGAATGAGACTGCAACCAATGACACTTCAGATTAAAACAGATGAATGCTTCCAGCACTTCTGAATTCAGCTTTTCTTAATCCTTAGTTACCTTCCCTCTGATATTTCTGTAGAGAGAATACTCAATGTAACTGACAGCCTACTGTTTCTGAATGCAATGTGTGTTATTTTATAAGCTGCATTCTGACCTTCTACCTAACGTGAACCTCAATTAGTTGTCACTGTGAGATTCTCCATGTGTATCTCTTTAATATGGCATAAGACTTGACAATAGACACGTTTAGGCTTGATAATTAATGAATCAGCAATGAATCCTTATAGGATTTTCATATTTAGCGTACTGAATGCAGACCTCAAATTTCATATAACCTTTTCAGGGTTAAAATATGTAATTTTGACTTTACATTATACATTGCTCTGGATATGGATATAGGCCAAATGCTGGCAAATGAGGCTAGATTGATTTAGGATATCTGGTCATCATGGATGGGTTGAACCAAAGGGTCTGTTTCTGTGCTGTACAACTCTATGACTGTACCAAAGAGTGGTAATCACAATCAGGTCAGAAATCACACGATACCAGGTTATAGTCCAACAGGTTTATTTAAAAACACAAGCTTTCAGACCATAGCCACTTTGTCAGGTGAAGTGAGCAGGTGAAGAGATGAAGGGGCTACGCTCCGAAAGCTTGTGTTTTCAATTAAACCTGTTGGACTATAACCTGGTGTCATGTGATTTCTGACCTTGTCCATCCCAATCCAACATTGGTACCTCCACATCACAATTACAATGAGATCATCACTTCACTTCTATTTTTTTTCCAGTCAAACTGAGCTCCACATTTCCAGCCATGAATTCCGATTCCAGCACCATCAGAAGTGTGGAGTGTACTTGAAATGAAACATTTCCCTTACAGTGCAGAACAGACAGGAGGATGTCAAACCACACTGCCTTTTACAGCATCAAATGTTTTGTTTTCTGAATTTAATTGTCCAGCAGCTCAGCCAGATACTTTGCCAACTCCTGCATAGGTGCGAGGATGTAAGGTAAGTGTGGTTAGGGTAGTAGTTGGTTAAGGGTTAGGTTGCCAAGGAGCCAAACGAGTAGAGTGCCAGTTGGGCATCATACCAGGGGATAGACAGCCAAGGTGAAGGGTTGGATAGTGTGTCAGTAAAGTGCACTTAGGCTAAGTCAATGTCAGTGTTTGTGAATGGGATCAGGTTTGGTGATGGGGAGTGGGGGATACCGTGCCTGGAAGGAAAGGGGGTATTGGATTCAGCAGCAGGGGAGGATGGTGTCCAGTCTGGTGGAATTGGGGGGAGGGTGACTGCTTCATGGGATGCCAGACCAATGGGGAGAACGGATATCAGGACTGGAGTTGGGTGGGAAAATCCTGTTGGTTTGGGAGTACTGATCAGGTGGAGTGTTTGTCAGAAGTCTAAGGGTTGTAAGGAGCCTTGGGATGTGTAGTTGGGAGCTATTTTTTACTTAATCATTCATGGGATTTGGGCATCGCTGGCTTGGCTAGCATCCCTAAGTGGTTTGGTGAGTCAGAGGGTCAGCTTAATAGTTATTAAGGAGTTAGATACAGAGTGGAATCTTCCCAAGACCTGAACAACAAAGGCCACAGTGAGAAATTTGGGAGGATCATATGAGAGGTCCAGCCAGGCCTTTCTCAACATCAGGGGCACCAAGTCACACTTTCCAATTGAGCTCCAGACATGGAATGAGGATTTTCACTCATGAGCGGCAACAAGTGTATTAATAGGGATTATTGCTCGTTGTCATTCTCTTACTGGTTAATCTCACCTCACTAAGAGACATTTTCTCATTCTTCCAAACACTAAAAAGCAACCAGATGCTGAAAATTCCGGATACGGACATCAGAGTGGGTAGGTGGCACCTGCAGCTCACTGCTTGCTGCTCTGGACCTCAACATGGCATCCGGTACCAACGTTTCATGGTATGGTGCATGGGCAGTGACTGCTCATACCCTACACCAATGAATGTGGGCGTCCAATAGTATCAACTTTTTCACATCATCATGGCAGATCTCTCTATACTTCTGTACTTTAATGTTATACTTCTCATTGCAAAGCTGCTTCAAGTACTCGTTGCTCACAGGGACAGGCACACAGCTCACGGATTGGACCAGGCTGTGTCTCAGATCTGCTTGCTTCCTTCCTTAGGGCTCACTCACTTAGCAACTACCTGGATACTTACAGATCCCTACCTTGCTTTGACTTGCCTTTTATTGCTTTGCCCTTCCGTTGTATTTAAAAGGTTCACAGTCCCATTGTTCCTGTGTAAGCAGTCAAGGAATTGGCAGATCATCAGTTGGGGAGCTTGTCAGGGCTGTCCATCAAAGTCAGTCAGAGCTGAGGGACAACAAAGTGAATGTTATGGGTGAGCATCTATGAACATTGTTTGTAGGAGGGAAGTAGGAGGGCTCACTGCTGGGGATTAGAGATAGCAACCTAGAATGCGGAGGGCTGAAGGACAGGAAAGGGGACAATTCAATACATAAGTAGGGGAGCTGGTACTCACAAAAGGAGTAGTCAGGGGCAGCACAGTGGCTCAGTGGTTAGCACTGCTGCCACACAGTGCTAGGGACCCAGATTCAATTCCACCGTCAGACAACTGCCTGTGTGAGGTTTGCATTTTCTCCCTGCGTCTGTGTGGGTTTCCACAAGGTACTCCAGTTTGCTCCCACAGTCTAAACATGTGCAGGTTAGGTGGAATTGCCCATATTGTTCAGGAATGTTTGCGTTAGCCATGGGAAATGCAGGGTTAGAAGGAAAGGGTAGGGGGATGGGTCTGGGTGGAATGCTCTTCAGAGGTATGGACTTGTTGGGCTGAGTGGCCTGTTTCCACACTGTGGATTCTGTGATTCTGTGACATGGAACACTGTGGGAAGTGATCACTAACACCATTGTTTCAGCAGGGGACTGTGAAGCATGATGGCATGATAATGGGGTTCAGGGTGTAAGGAGGAAAGCTGGAATTCCACTTTGTAGTGGTTGGTGGAAGCACATTCGATAAAAGCAAAAATCCTGCAGATGCTAGACAAATGAACACAGAGAATGCTGAAGAAACTCAGCAGGTCTGGCAGCCTCTGTGGAGAGAAACAGAGTTAATATTTTGTGTCCGGTATAACTCTTCTTCAGAACTTTTACAGTCATAGAGCCATAGAGTAATACAGCATGGAAACAGGCTCTTCAGCCCAAATAGGTCCATGCTGACCATGGTGCCCATTCATCTAGTTCCAACTGCTACATTTGACCCATATCCCTCTAAACCCTTTTCATCCATGTACATATCCAAATGATGTTAAATGTTGCTATTGTATCTGCCTCAACCACTTTCTCCAGCACCCCATTCCATATACGCACCACCCTCCGCATGATGATGTTGCTCTTCAGGTCCTTTTTAAATCTATCCCTCTCACCTTAAACCTATACCCTCTGGGTTTCAATTCCACATCTCTGGGAAAAAGGCTATATGCATTCATCCTATTTATGCCCCTCATGATTTTATACACCTCAATAAGGTCACCCCCCTCATTCTCCTACGTTCCAAGGAATAAAGTCCTATTCTAGCCAACTTCTCCCTATAACTCAGGCCAACAAGTCCTGGCAACATCCTCGTAAATCTTCTTTGCACACTTTCCAATTTAACTATGTCTTTCCTATAAGAGGGTGACCAAAACTGTACACAACACTCCATGTGCGGCCTCATGAATGACTTATACAACTGTAACATAATGTCCCAACTCCTATAACTCAATGTCTCGATTGATGAAGGCCAGCGTGCTAAATGCCTTCTTTACCACCCTGTCCATCAATGAACTATGTACTTGTACTCCTAGGTCCCTGTGTTCCACAACATCCCTTAGAACCTTACCATTTACTGTACAAGTCCTACTTTTGTTTGACTTTGCAGAATGCAACACCTCTCACTTATGTGTGTTGAACAGCATTTGCCAATCCTCAGCCCACTTCTCCATCTGATCAAGATCCCTCTGTAATTTTTGATAACCTTCTTCGCTATCAACGATACCTCCTAATTTTGTATCATCCGCAAACTTACTAATCATGTCTTGTACATTCACAGCCAGATCATTTATGTAAATAACAAACAGCAAAGATCCCAGCACTGACCCCTGTGGCACACCCACTAGTCACAGGTCTCCAGTCTGAGAAACAACCTTCAACAATCACCTTGTGCTTCCTACCATTGAGCCAATTTTGAATCCAATGAGCTAGCTTTCCCTGGATCCCACGCAACCTAACTTTTATGACTAGCCTGCCATGCAGGACCTTGTCAAAGACCTTACTAAAGTCCACATAGACAACATCCACTGCCCTACCCTCATCCATCCTCTTTGTTACCTCTTCGAAAAACTCGAAAAGATTTGTCACACATGGCTGCACAAATCCATGCTGACTATCTGTAATCAGTCCTTGACTAACCAAATTTTGGTTGATCCTATCCCTCAGTATCCTTTCCAACTGATGTCAGGCTCACTGGCCTGTAGTACCCTGGCTTGTCTTTGCTACCTTTCTTAAACAATGGAACAACATTAGCCACCTTTCAGTCTTCTGGAACTTCACCAGTGGTTAAAGATGAAGCAAAAATCTCTGCAAGGGCCTCTGCAATTTCTTCCTTAGCCTCCCACAATGTCCAAGGATGGACTTGATTAGGCCCAGGGGGTTTATCCACCTTAAAGTGCTTTAAGGCTGCAAATACTCTCTCTCTGGTAATATGCATGCAGTCTTCTGGTGGGGTTCAGAAGAGATAGGCTATCTCAAGAGTGCTGGTTATAAAGGGAAAGAGAGGGTCAATGGGGGCACTGGATGATGAAAATGAGCATGGCATTTATGGTGCCAGTGCCACCTGTGGTGTCTCCCATGATCTACCATTTACTACAAATGCAAAATGGTCATGAACATGCCCAGAGTGGGTGAAGTCATTGGTCCACTTGATGGCCACAAATGTGGACTTCATCTCTGTGTGATGATTGACCTTTCAAGAAGCATTTGCATCAATCAGGTACCTACAGAATGTAAATTGAAATCATTTGTAATCATATCATCGTACACGAGGAATGTTTGTTGTGTACAAGTACGTGGGATGCAAATGCTAGTCACAAGTAACATCAATCATGTCTTTTGCCCTTGCAAATTGCAGCTAGATATCCTCGTGCAGGAAGAGTATTCACAAGCCTAATTCATTAAGGCACCCACAGGCCACAATATACAGAAATAATGCAGTCTCTTAGGCTGCACATCGAAATGGAACGGATTATCTCTCCACGCAAACTGTAAGCATAATATAAGACTCTCTTATATGCAATGATGCCTTTCATGGAAATCAGGGTCTAGGAGCAGAAGGGCATAGAAAACTATGCTGCTGTCTTGTCATAGTCCCACTCTCCCATGACTTGTAATGGTTTAATCTGAAGGTTACCACACCTCAGGTAAGGGGAGAGTTTGAGGAGTTAGGACTTTTATGACAACCTCAGCTTGTGCAGAATTGAATCCATGTCGTTGGCCTCACTCTGCACAGCAGATGTACTGTCCTGCTGACAGAGTTAACCAATCTCCACTATTTACCACGAGACTGGTGATGTATTTATCGGAATAAGATCCAATGTCAAAATACCAAGATGAATCAATGCATGGTCCTCCATGTCGGAATGCTCCGTGGAGGTGTATGTTAAACTGTCATTTGTAAGGATTGCAAATTTTGACTGTTCACATTGCTAAGGACATGTTCTGTTTCCTTTGCTCCCAACAAGGTTTCACAACAAATGTAACTGATAGATCCAGTCCCAGGAGATGTGAAATCATTGTTGCTGTAATGCAATGAAGGTGCAGGGAAAAGGATGAGGAACACACATGCCAGCAACTCCAGGAGCAGCAACAGGCTCCAATGGAAGCTGAATATCATCTACTTGAGGAGGTCACAGCTGAAAGGTCCCTCAGGATACCCACAAGGCACAGGAGTGGCAGAGATTTTCATCCTCAATGCCATTTTCTACAAATGAGAACGATGTACATTGAGCCTGAATTATGACTGAACTATACCAGTTGCTAGATAGTGACTTGAGGATTGAGGGAGTGCATGGCCATCCTATTGAGGTGGCTGTCGAGGTGACAGCTTCGTTGAACATTTATGCAGTTGGCTCTTTCTAAGAAGCCACTGGGGACTTGTGTAGGATCTTCTCAATCGTCCACCCACAAATGTATTAAGACTGTTACTGATGCCATTTTTACTAGATCACACTACTTCATCCTGGTCAGTAGGATTCAGAAGCATAGCGGGTTTCCCCGTCACAAAGCACACTGAGAGGGCCATATATGCAGCTAAGTTTATTAATATAAAAGGGTTCCATTCCATCAATGTCTAGTCTCTTTCCACTGTGACTGTGACTGGTGACTCTACTACACAACTCTTGACTAATGTGGAACACAGATACAATGCAGCCCATCCTTCAACTAGGGCTTGGTTGAACAGAAAACAGGCCTCCTGAAGATAAGGCTCCAATGTGTCGATCAGTCTTAGATTAGTACTCTAGACATAATTTGCTGTATACAAATTCAGTGACAAAAACAAAGAACTGCAGATGCTGGAAATCTGAAACAAAACCAAAAATTGCTCGAGGAACTCTGCAGGTCTGCCAGCATCTGCAGAGAGAAAGCAGAGTCAACATTTTGGGTCCGGTGACCCCTTCTCTCATCATAGATGCTATAAACGTCAAGTGCTGTGCTCTGCACAACTGGAGAAGGCAACAAGAGGATGTGGTGGATTCGAAGGAACTGGAAGAGCAGGAGCTGCCTTCCGAGGAGGAGGATGAGGACATGGAGCAGGAGGAGCAGCACTCGGTGCATGATTAATCCCAGTTGTGTCAGACATTTCAAGCCAGACAGGACCTAACTGATACTCACTTCCAATGGAGGAGAGCTGGATGCAGTGATTCATTATTGACTGTAAAATTGTTGGCACTCATCATGTAAATGGTTTGCTTGTTTTCCAAGAGGCAAGTGCAGCTTCTATCTGTTCTTGGTGATTGTGAATAGAAGTTAATATTTCAAAGTATTTGATGATCACACATTCATCACTGATGAGATGCTGAGACACAGTACGCATTCGGAAAGTGTAGTGTTGATTTAGAAAGGCTTGTAGAAAGAGTTGTGGCTAAGGACCATTGAACTGTGTGGCTTGATGTTTTAACCTCAACTGGGTTAGGAATGTGAGGTTGTATATGCAAGGAAGTGTCAGATGTGTTACCGTTAAACCATAAGAAATATTGGTTTGCAGCTATTGTGCCACTACATTGCTGGTGAAAGGCAGCTCTAGCCTGCCAACACTTGATAGGTGCGCAGCTTTGGTTCCAACATGGCATTGGCTTCACAGATGCCAGCATATGCTGAGATATCCTGGCAATGGTATTTCTGGCTATTAAAATTGGGAGAATTGAGCTAGCAATGGATGAGAGGGCACTGTAAGGGATGAGGTAAGTTATTAATCAGGTGAGATGGGGATGATAGTGTGAGAAAAATTGCTGGCCCATGCAGAAAGGGACCCTCCATGACATTTGACAAAAATGACACTTAGTCCAAAACACTGTAAGATTCAGGCCCATGTTTTTAATTTCTTAACCATTCTTGAATATCTATTAACTTAACTGAAGCAAATTCTTCAAGTTCTCTACATTTAAGGGATTCTTCTGGAAGCTTCCAAATGCAGGGGAATTGCCCATTGGAATCTTCAATTCCCTGGGAAATTCCAAGGGAGACTGCTGTGTCTGGGATTCTGCAGGGTCCTGAAGACCTCTAGTCTCCACTGCTGTGACGACTATCTGGCCGTTGGAATGTTTTGGCGATTGAAACCAGTAGATTAAGAATCAAGAGGGTGGCTCTATGCATTTTAGATATTTTCTGATCACCCATTCAGAGATAATATCATGTTTCGGGCCTAGACCCTTCTTCAGAAATGGGGGAGGGGAAGGGGGTTCTGAAATAAATAGGGAGAGAGGGGGAGGTGGATAGAAGATGGATAGAGGAGAAGATAGGTGGATAGGTGGAGACTGACCTATCTCCTCCCTACCTCCCCACCTACACTCACCTCTACTGGCTCCATCCCTGTCTCTTTGACCTGTCTGTCTCCTCTCCACCTATTTTCTCCTCTATCCATCTTCTATCCGCCTCCCCCTCTCTCCCTATTTATTTCAGAACCCCCTTCCCCTCCCCCATTTCTGAAGAAGGATCTAGGCCTGAAACATCAGCCTTCCTGCTCCTCTGATGCTGCTTGGCCTGCTGTGTTCATCCAGCTCTACACCTTGTTATCTCAGATTCTCCAGCATCTGCAGTTCCTGCTATCTCAGAGATAATATCATTCACCTTGAGAGCAGGTGAGGGACTTGAACCCAGGCCTTCTAGTTCTGTGCGCATTGGATGTTCTTTTTCTAATTAACCTGCTCAGAGATGTTATTATGCACCTTTGGAGCAAATGGGACTTGAACTCCTGGTCTCCTGTCTCAGAGGTAGGGACGCAGATACTAAGACACAAGTAATCTATCCTGTGCACATTTTACTCAGTGATCTCAAACCAAATTCACCTGAGAAGTATTGCAGAGTAAAACATCCTAACTGTGGTTTGAGAGGAAATTAGAACTGCAAATCAGTGCACTAGCCTGCATGAATATGGTATTGTCAGAGTGACCAGCAAATGCTGTTTCAACCCCTGGTATTCTGAAGGCTTGGAAGCTCCAGACATTCAACATAAAATCACACAACACAAAAGGAAGCTGCTTGGCCCATTGTGCCGATGTCAGCTTTCTGAAAGAGTTCCATTAGCTTGCTTTTTCTTGCCTGTAGCTATACAAATTATCCCTTTAGAAAAATGTACAAAACAGTGAAGAGTACAGTAATAGACATATAGGGAACTTAGACAGATGGGTGAAATGAGCAGAAACATAATGGACAAAATTTCATGCAGAAAAGTGTGTAATGATGCATTTTGTTAGGAAAAATAAGGACACACCATATAAGCTAAATTGTGCTATTCAGTTTGTGTGAGAACAGGAGACCTGGAGTGTATACACATCTTTGAACATGACGGGGAATATTTGGATATGAAAAGGCTGTGAAAGACGAATGGGATTTTTAAAAAATTCCTTCATGGGATGAGGGCATCATTGGCTGGACCAGTATTATCGTCCATCCCTAATTGAGAGTCGACCACATTTCTGTGGGTCTGGAGTGACATGTACACATTGTGATCCAGTTTATCTAGTCTTTCAAAAGTATGAAATATACTCTAACTTCCTATCCCTGGATGGACTATTTTTAAATTCTGAAGACTTCTGCCATATTTTTAATGCGATTTTTATTCAAAGCTGGTCACATGGCAGAAGGAATAATCTGACAAACACCTTGGGTTCAATTTCCATCTTCCACTGAGTGTTGGGTAATGTTTTAGCTTGGCTTACCCATTTCAGGAGAAGCTGCCCATGAAGTTGGGATTCCACTGAAGGTGGTTTGGGAGCCAATGGGAGTTAGACACACCACAGCCAGAAGGAGCTGAAGGCAGCTCTATGGGATGCTAGGTGCCAAGTTAAGACCATAAGATCCATGAACAGAAGTAGCCACTCAGCCCATCGAGTCTGCTCTGCCATTGAATAAGATCATTGCTGATCTGAAAATCCTCAAATCCACTTTATTGCCTTTTCCCTATGATCCCTAATCCCTTTACTGATTAAAAACAGGTTGAATATACTTAATGATGCAGCCTCAACAGTCCTCTGCAGTGAAAAATTCTACAGATTCATAACCCTCAGGGAGAAGAAATTCCTCCTCATCTCCATCTTGATGGGGTATGCCCTTAATCTAATCCCCCTGATTTTAGACTGTCCCAGAAAGGAAAACAACATTTCTGCATGTATTTTATTAAGTTACCTAAGAATTTATTATTTCAATAAGCTTACTTTTCATCCTTCTGTAGTGCAGTGAGTACAGGTTCAATCTACTCAATCTTTCACCATAAAACAGTCCCTCCATACCGGGGATCAGTCTTCTGAGTGAGCCTTCTCTTTGCTGTCTGCAATACCAGTATATCTTTCCTTAGATAAAAGAGACCCAAAGTGTTCACAGTATTCCAGTTGTAGTGTGACTATGCCTTGTATTTTTTTAGCAATATCTCCCTATTGTTGTACTCTATTCACTTTGAAATAAAGGCCTGCATTCCATTTGCCTTCCCTATTATCTGGTTGCACTTATGTATTAGTTTTTGTGATTTATGCATGAGGCTCCCAAATCCCTCTATCCTGTAGCTTTTTAGAATTTTTCCCCATTTATATAATATTCAGCTACCCTATTCTTCCTATTCACAGGCATAACCTGACATTTACCCACACTATATTCCATCTGTAAAGATTTTGCCCACTTGCTTAACCTGTCTATATTCCTCTGCAGACTCATTGATTCCTCCTCAACACTTACCTTCCCATCAATTTTTGTAACATCTGCAAACATGGCTATTGCACTGATAGTTCCATGTCCTCGTTCAAGTTATTTATATATTGTAAATAATTGTGCTCCAGCACTCCCTATGGCACTCTGCTAGTTACAGATTCACATCCTGATAATGGTCCCCTTATTCCAACAGTCAATCTTCTAGCAGTTATGCCAATCCTCTATCCACGCTAATGTACTACCTTCAATACCATGGGCTCTTAACTTATTAAGTAACCTAATGTTGTACCTTATCAGAAATCTTCTAACAATCCAAATATCTTACATCCGCTGCTTCCCCTTCATCCATCCCGCTTGTTCCCTCCTCACAGAATTTTTATAAATTCATTGGCATGATTTCTCCTTCGTGAAGCCATGGTGCTTTTAAGCAGTTTAAGCAGGCTGTTTAAAAAGGCCTGTCTCAGTGCTCTGGAACATCATCACAGTTATAATAAAATGGTAAGGGCTTCTAGCTCTCAACTCTCATATTTTCTAAATCCACACAGACTGCCCTCTGCTTTTCCATCCGTGCCTTTGGCCTCATTATCCTATGTGCCAAGCTATGGCACTCACATACACATTTACCTACTGTACACTTGGTACCAATGAATCTTATAATAACAATAAAATGTGACTAAAGCCTTTAAAAATCCAGTCATTCAGTCACAGGCCAAAAGGATCGATGATCGAGACATTTTAAAGTATCAAAAGCAGAAACTGCAAGTATTTGAAATTTCTTTGTCTGTTTAAGTAACTACTGTAGAACTGACAGAACAGCCACAATGGAATAATTGATCATCTTATGTGCCATAAATTACATTTTTTTCAATCTGTATTTCAAACTATCAGTAAAAAGAACAGAAACAAAAAAAAAGCATTAAAATTCTGAGACTTGGGGAAAATTTGTTTTGAGAATTAATTGAAAAGCTCAAAGTATTACAACATGGTATTTGTTAATAAAATGTTCCTGACAGCACTTGAGAATGAATATAAATACATGCTTCCACCTGTCAACCGATGATTGTAGATAAAAAGAAACCCCAAATGATTGAAAACACAAGGATAAACTATACTGTGCAGACGAATTCAGGTCATGATATTGGTGCCTTGTACAAGTTATCTATCACAAATGGAGAAAAAACAATTGCCACTTTAGACCAGAAAATCTCTGGATTATAACAAATAAAGTCTGTAAATTCATGGAAACAAGCTGTTGATGTTTTAAACATGAAATATTTTGGATTTTGCTTGAGTGAAAGCCTGATTTGTCAATTACCCCTTGACTGTGTTAAACAGAAGGCATAAAAGCAGCTTCTTTTCAGATAAAAGAGATAGCACATTACCAATCAATTCAAAATTTATTTCTTCAATTTATACATGGGACAGATGTTTCAAACAGTGGCACAATATGCACAATGCTTTCAGTAGAATGGATCATAGGCTTAACACAAGTAAACCCATAAACTTTCGTCAGCAATTATTAGTTGATAGATCAAATAAAAAAAGACGATTAAATTGTTCGTTGAAAGGAGTTTATGGTTACTATAAGTTCATTTTCCCTGCTTTTTCCAGATCCAGTCTTTTTCTTTTAGAGATATTAAACAAATTTATATTACAAGTCATAGCACAATTAAAACAAATACCTATACAAGAACAGTGAAGAGAGAAATTTCAATGAAGTATTCTAATGCCTATGTTGCCTTTCCTTTCATGCCTAAACAATTCAAAAAAATCAGTCCTGCAACACTCAATCACTCTTCAATGGAAATCTACCAATTCCTTTTAGTTGAATCTAAGTCAACAATATTTTGTGAGAATTTGTTCCACATGTCCACTACATTTTTCTTCGAACATTTAATCTTACTGGAGATAACAAGGAGTAGAGCTGGATGAACAAGCAGCATCAGAGGAGCAGGAAAACTGACGTTTCGGGCCTAGACACTTCTTCAGAAATGGGGGAGGGGAAGGGGATTCTGAAATAAATAGGGAGAGAGGGGGAGGCAGATAGAAGATGGATAAAGGAGAAGATAGGTGGAGATGAGACAGACAGGTCAAAGAGGCGGGGGTGGAGCCAGTAAAGGTGA
>NC_063338.1:76623495-76657234 GCF_021869965.1 Rhincodon typus
TCATCTAAGGAGTCGGAGGGCAAGTTGAAATGGTTCGCGACTGAGAGGTGCAGTTGTTTGTTACGAACTGAGTGTAGGTGTTCCACAAACTGGTCCCCAAGCCTCCGCTTGGTTTCCCCGATGTAGAGGAGGCCACATCGGGAACAGCGGACACAGTATACCACTTTAGCAGATGTGCAGGTGAACATCTGCTTGATGTGGAAGGTCTTCTTGGGGCCTGGGATGGGGGTGAGGGGGGAGGTGTAGGGGTAGGTGTAGCACTTCCTGCGGTTGCAGGGAAAAGTGCCGGGCGTGGTGAGGCTGGAGGGGAGTGTGGAGCGGACAAGGGAGTCACAGAGAGAGCGGTCCCTCTGGAAAACAGATAAGGGTGGGGAGGGAAAGATGTCTTTGGTAGTGGGGTCAGATTGCAGATGTGTCGGAAGATGATGCGTTGGTTCCAGAGGTTGGTGGAGTGATACACGAGGACGAGGGGGATTCTGTTTTGGTTGTTATTGTGGGGAGGGGGTGTGAGGGATGAGTTGCGGGAAATGGGGGAAACACTGTCGAGGGCGTTCTCGACTACTGAGGGGGAGAGGTTGTGGTCCTTGAAAAACGAGGACATCTGAGATGTTCGGGAGTGGAATGCGTCATCCTGTGCCACACTACAACTACGCCTCTACATGTATGGCACACTGACCTCTACATCGCCGAGGCCAGACGCCAGCTCTCTGACACTTCCTCCTACTGCCCGCTTGATCATGACCCCACCCCAACCACCAAATCATCATCTCCCAAACCATCCACAACCTCATCACTTCAGGTGACCTCCCACCCACAGCCTCCAACCTCATCGTTCCCCAACCCTGCATTACCCGTTTCTATCTCCTTCCCAAAATCCACACACCTGACTGCCCTCGTTGACCCATTGTCTCTGCCTGCTCCTGCCCCACCAAACTTACCTCTACCTATCTCGACTCCATTTTCTGCCCCTTGGTCCAGCAACTTCCCACCTACGTCCGTGACACCACCCACACCCTCCACCTCCTCCAAAACTTCCGATTCCCTGGTCCCCAACACCTCATCTTTACCATGGATGTCCAGTCCCTGTACACCTGCATTCCCCATGCAGATGGCCTAAAGGTCCTCCGCTTCTTCCTGTCCCGCAGGCCTGACCATTCCCCCTCCACTGACACCCTCATCTGCTTAGCTGAACTCGTCCTCGCCCTTAACAACTTCTCCTTCCATTCCTCCCACTTCCTACAGACAAAGGGGGTGGCCATGGGTACCCGCATGGGCCCAAGCTATGCCTGCCTCTTTGTAGGATATGTGGAACAATCCCTCTTCCGTAGCTACACTGGCCCTAAACCCCACCTTTTCCTCCATTATATCGATGACTGTGTCGGCGCCACCTCGTGTTCCCATGAGGAGCTCGACCAGTTCATCCACTTCACCAACATCTTCTACCCCAACCTTAAGTTCACCTGGACCATCTCTGATACCTCTCTCTTCTTCCTGGACCTCTCTGTTTCCATCTATGGCAACCACCTGGAAGGCGATATCCATTTCAAGCCTACCGACTCCCACAGCTACCTATAGTACACCTCCTCTCACCCACCTTCCTGCAAAAATGCCATCCCCTACTCCCAATTCCTTCGCCTCCACCACATCTGCTCCCAGGATGACGCATTCCACCAGCATTGACACGACTAGTGCTATTTTTCAATTTACTCCATGTCCCAGAGCAATTCTGTGGCAAAGCATTTCAAGACATGTGTACAAAGTGGGGAATAACCCATTGTCACCCACTATCCATGCTCAAATTGTTTCGCATAGCGTTTCATATCCAGTATGAAATCAACAATCATTACACGTCGAGCAATAAATCAAGATTTTTACACTGCACTGCTACATTTCCATGCAACATCAATGGAGAATGGATTACAGCCCCTGAACAACATCACCCAGCAACCAATTGTCTAAACATTCTGAGACACAGGATATTTTTCTTCAAAGAGCTCATCTCCTGACTCTCCAAAGCCTATCCATTATCTACAAGGCACAATCAGGAGTGTGGTGCAATGCTCCCCACTTGCCTGGGTGGATGCAGCTCCAACACTCAAGAACCTTGACACCACCCAGGATAAAGCAGCCCACTTGATTGGCACCACATCAACAACCATCCACTCCCTCCACCACCGAAGCTCAGTAGCAGAACTGTTTTTGATTTATAAAATGCACTGCAGAAATTCAAAAATCCTTAGACAGTACCTTCCAAATGCATGAGATAACAAGGTGTAGAGCTGGATGAACACAGCAGGCCAAAAATACTGCTTGGCCTGCTGTGTTCATCCAGCTATACACCTTGTTATCTCAGATTCTCCAGCATCTGCCCTTCCAAATGCATGATCATTTCCACTTAGAAAGACAAAGACAGCAGATACACTGGAACACCATCACCTGCAAGTTCTCCTCCAAGCCATACACCACCCTGACTTGGAGATATATCACCGTTCCTTCGCTGTCCCCAAGTCAAAACCCTGGAATTCCCTCCCTAAGGGCATTGTGGGTCTGCCTACACCACATGGGCTGCAGCAGTATAAGAAAGTAGCTCATTACTATCTACTCGAGGGGAACTTGATATGGACTATAAATGCTGGCCAGCCAGAGATTCCCACACCCATGAGTGAATAAAATAAAAGATAGAGAAGAGTGAGAAATATTTGATGAGCATGTACAGCATTAACAAGCATTGAACATTTAGAAATTCAAACACTTAGATACCAGCAAAGGTTTCTAGAATATGCAACCAGCCCAGATCATTAGTGATCATGATACTGCGTCATGAAGGAACAAAAGCCAATTCTGAACAAAGTACAAACATTCCAATCATGCACAAAGAGAGTAAGGAAGAACATTCCAATGGTGATGACTGTTCAAAGAAGCTGAGTGACAGCAATTAGCAGCGAAGACAATGAAGTTGACAACCAGAGAACAATGTACACCTCTCCAGATGGTATACAATTACTATATCACGACCAGTTGTTAAACATCAAAAGTGTTATACTGAAGTTTGAAACACCAGTCTTGTAAATTCTGTTTTACCTGTTTGCACTATTGTCTATGCGGCAACATATACTTACATACATAGGTAATACATCAATTTGGAGAATTTTTCACCTTTGAAAAAAGAGGATGTTCTGTTATGTCTTACAGTCATTACATCAATATATCTTTAAGTGACATATTATGTCTGTGTGGGTCCTATGTAATCTCTGTTTCTTAGCATGTGATCTAAGGGATTAAAGATCCATACTCCATCTTAAATTGTAGCATGTCACACAAATGGAAGCATGCTACTGCTAGCGAGCACAGAAGTAGGAGAACAGAGCAGCTGAATGCATGACTCAAGACTGGATGTAGGAGGGATGGTTGATATTTCTGAACCATTGGGAAAGTTTATGGGGAAGATAGAACCTCTACAAGCAGAACGGTCTGTGCCTGAACCAGAATGGGAGTAACATCCTTGTGGGAGGGTTGTTAGCATGTTGAAGTGGAATTTAAATTAGTTCAGTCAAGGAAGTGGACACAGTACATTAACAAGAGCGACACAATGTAAATTAAGAAAGGAAACAAGCCAGAGTGAGTTCAGCCAAGTTGTGTCTCGAGGCAGTTAGACAAGGTTGGATGGGCCTCGACTTTAATTCCAAAAGTATGAAAGATAAAACAGATGAGATAAGGAGTCAATAAACACGGAGCTGGACAAACACAGCATCTGAGGATGATGAAAGTCAACGTTTCAGGCCAAAGTGTGTCCAGGCCAAAGTGTGTCCTGTGTGACCTGTTGTATTTGTCCAGCTCCACGTTTATTGAGTTTGACTCCCAGCATGAGTACTGTGTGTAGTTCTGGTCACCACACTAAAGGAAGAATGTGATTGCACTGTAGAAGACGCAGAGGAGATTCACAAAGATGTTGTCTGGCATGGGGGATTTCAGCTATGAAGAGAGGTTGGATAGGCTCAAGCTGTTTTATTTAGAGCAGAGAAGGTTGACAGGGAAATTAGTAGAAGTGTATTAAATTATAAGGGATATGGATGGGTTCAATAGGAAGCTGCTGTTCCCCTTAGTTGAAGGGTCAATAACAAGGGGCATAATTTTAAAATGAAAGGCAGGAGGTTTAGAGGGGCAGAGGATGGTGAGGGTCTGGAATAGGAGGCTTGTTGAGGCAAGAAACCTCACAACCTTTAAAAAGTATTTGAGTGGGCACACGAAGTGTAATAACATTCAAGGCTATGGACCTTGTGAAGGAAAATGGCACTAATGTAAGTAATAGTATATTTTTGATAGTAGAGACTTGATGGGCCAAAGAGCCTCTTCTGTATTTTATGACTCTATGAATCATTGATACTCTTCGTAACCGATTAGCTTAATATTAGGCTGGACACTAATATTCCTTTCAATGTGATATTTGTAAATATTAGTGAGATATAAGACGTGTGTTGCTTTCTTCAATGCTACATTATCTAAGCCTAGTTGCTTATGTTACAAGTGATAACGTAACCATATATGCATCAGATAAGCTGTTGTCATGAATCACCACTATCCATAGGGAGGCCTAGATAAACCAATAGTGCTGCTCAGAAAGAAGCTTCAGGATTTCAAACCAAGAGACAGTGAAGGAATGACAATTGAGCTGGCCTGTGGCTTGGAGGGGAATCTGCCGGTTGTGGTGTTTCCATGCAGCTGTCGCTTCTATCTGTCTGTCTTACCTTTTTTTGAAGGTGCTGCTGATAGAGTCTTGGTGAGTTGTTGCAGGGTATCTTTTAGACAATACACTCTGCTGTCACTGCTGCGTTGGCGGTGGAGGAGTAAATGCTTAAGTGTAATGGATCAAATGATCAGGATTGTTTTGGAGAATGTAATCTTTAAAGTTTGGATGATATTTAAAAGAGGTAATAGGGACCTGACTGGCAGCTGAACAGCCTCATGTAAGAAGACCAACAATCGTAAGTGCCACTTGGATACTTAACTGAACAATGGTAACTCTTTCTTGTGCTGAGGAACCCGAGCAGGCAGTGTTTACTGCTCATACCAGAGGCCCAGTTTTGTTGCCAGGTCTCAGATGCAGGATGGGGTGTTGATGTTGCAGGATGTAGGGGCAGTGGTATCCATAGCAAGGGCTGAACATGGCTGTCAATGACATTTCATCAGACACTAAGTGGTCTTCAGTGATGGACACTACTTGCAAGCACCTCACACTGTTTTTATGGCATGTTTATCCTAACGTAATCCTCTTACCCATCATTGGGTTAATACTCAAGGTGGCAGAATGAGGCTATTAGGTTTCTTAATTGCCAGCAGGCTGGGAAAGCCATCCACAAATCTTCCCGCCATTGACTTAAAAAGTCTTGCGATGATTGGTACACACCCACCATCTGATTAAATGCCTCTTACCATCAAACTCATCATGGGGAAGACAGCAAATTCCACCCTTTGTTGCTAACTTTCTGTCTATTCTGTCTGTTAAAGTTAGCATTCAAAACGATTCTAACATGCTGGACTGGTGTTATTAGGAATTCTAGCCCTTGTTGCTCACAGGCATTTCCCCCAGAAATGCCATTAGACATCATACAGAGTGAAATTTTCTTTGTAACTTGCAGGACATCTCAAAAGTTTGGTTTCCAGTGCTGTATCTAAAAGTCTTGTTGCAAAATTGCAAATAAAAATAATAACTCTGAAGGCAATATTGATAATTGAATGAGAAAATTGACATTTTGATTAGATCTACAGTTGCCAGCATTATAGGCATGCTAATGGAGGATGTTATCAATTATCTAATGATACCTTAGCTTTTGTAAATCACAAGCTAATCCTGAATTCATTTTGCTATCTCAAAGTTTCTAGGTAAAATTGGTAAGAGTGAATGAATGACTCATTGTCAGGATACCTTTCCATCAATTATTAGTTAGACGATCATGATTTAAATCTTTACCTTTTTAGTTATGTATTTGTGTTGTTGGGATCTATATATTCAATACACTCTCAATCTAAAGCACCTAATAACTCTGAAAATGTAATAATCACGTAGAAATATTGTGAAGTTTAGTTTTACGTTAAAATTGAAAGGAATTCACTAAAATCTGTTGTATAGTACTCAGCTCCAGGAACTCCAGGAGCAATGATTCTTGCATAGATGTAAGCTGCTAAATGCAATATAATTTAGAGTATGAATGACCATGCATAATCCTTTAAAGATTTTGGAAGGACAAAGTAGCACAGAAATTAATAGCTACTGTCATCTTCAAAGCTACTAGTAATGCAAGTGAAGTTATAAATTGAGATTTTAATTCACATAATATCTCTCTTAGATTAAGCAGAATTTGTCTGCTATGGCTAGATCTTTGCTTTTCTGTAAGTCCCAGAGATAATTCAGTTCCAGGTGGTAATTCTGTATGGAAGTTAGTAAATTATTTCTCTGTGATTTTTCTTGTTCTTTAAGAATCTCTACCCAAAAATAGAATATTGCAAGGTAGAAAGAGGTTATTCTATTCTTCAGTACTGTGTCAATACGTAATCCTTAATCCTCTTAGTCCAACACCAATCTTCTTCCCACTCACTACCTTTTAAGATTCCTATTTTGTTTATTGCAGTTATAAAATTCCAAAGCAGGAGGGTTAGTGGAGATTGTTTCAATAACGGTCTGTAGCAGAGAATTCTTGCAGCTATTAAAATCATGTTTGCAAAAAAGCAAATGTTCTATGTTTGGGCAACTTTATCATGCTGTTGCTTTATTGAAGTCAATTCAATGTCGATAGGCAATATCGTTGGTTCTAGAATTTCTAACTGAAATCTTAGGTGATCTCTACTCTCTAGTTATGAGCTTCATTGTCTAACACTCATTTTGCTATTAAACAGACCTGCCATGACCCAGATACAAAAATTCCAGTCCCACAATATGTAATTCAAATATATATGCACACAAATGTCCAAAAGTAGAACTTGTGCTAATGTTTAACCAGAATAAAGTGGCTACAGCTGTCACTGAATTTACGCATTTATTTCATTTGTAATAATGTGTTGAAAAAACTTGACAGAAATAATACCAATGTTTGTCTAGGATAGAATAGTCTTAATAAGAAATCTACATTCTAGTCTCCAGTTTTCAGATTAATACCATGATCTAACACTCAGCAAAAGCAGTGAAACAAAGAACTTAATCCAGTTAGTTAATAACACCACTACAAAATATTGCCAGTTCATTTTATACTTTGAAATATTACTTGACCTTCAGTCTGGCAATCCATATAAAACTGCTACATGATAAAACCACACCACCAGGATTTGTAATAATTTTATGATATATTTTCATGCACAGTATAGGAATGTCTTATTAGGAACTTTCAGTCAATACTTTTAAAAATTGGGAACAAATAAGCTGTTAAGGTGACTGCCACAAATCATGTGATTATTGGCACTTGGACTACAGTATCAAGTCTCCAGAGAAGATTTAATTAAATATGGACATAGGCGAGACTGCCTTGCAGATATCAACGGAACTTAGACATTATTATTTTAGAATGAGCAAAACAAAAAGAAAATTATGCGTTTCCAGACTCTTTTCTCCATTGTTGAATACTGGGAAACAGGGAAAATTGAAAACCCAGTGGCCACTATCAACTTCTCTTTGCAGTTGGCCTGTGCCATCCAAAATAATCAAGGTGGGCCTCAGAATTATTTATGGTCATGTGATTGAAACTGATTTCAGGGATTGCACCCTCATTCCTCTAGGAGCTTATGAAAATTTGTTGCTTAACTGTTTAATTGGAATACACACTCCAAGGGTAAGAAAAGGAATATCTTTCCATTGTGAAGACCGTACTATTTTATTTCTCAATAATTTTGATTGTGGAGTAAAATGGGAATGTTTTACAAATGAAAAATTGTTGAACAATTGCTGCAGATTTTAAAGGCAATAACCTTACACCTAATGTGTGTATTGTTTACACAGTTGTTTGTTCAAATAGTCATGGAAGTCTAGTTTGCAGACAAGGTAGAGACTAGGGGTGGCTATGAATGGATCTTTCACTGGCAACAAGTAGCTGATTTTTCCATGGACTAGTGACCATTTATCAATGACAAAGGCCTTTTGCTTGTCAACAATTATGTGATTGGCTCACAGGCAGCTGAACAACCAAGGGAGTGAATGATTTGGAAGAAACCATTGGACTTGTGGATGAGAAAGATCATTTTTTTCTGTAGTGAAAAGCCCATCAAGCCTGATGATAGCCTTTTTTTTTCCTTGAGTAGTTGCTGTAAACTGTGACTGTTACCCAGTAAGCATTACTGGTTACATAACATTAGAAGTTTAAACCAGCCACCCTGTACCTTCTATAAGCAAGTGGCTGTATCTGGAGGAGGAGAGTCAAAAACAACATATCCTAATGAGAGAACAGGACAATACTAGCAGACTCTGAACAGTGACAAATTGAATAGTCTTTCCAAGACTTTCTCTCCACTCATAACTTGTGTGTGTGTGTGTGTGTGTGTGTGTGAGTGTGTGTGTGTGTGAGAGAGAGAGAGAGAGAGAGATCGAGGTATATGTCAATGGCTCATAATTACTTAAACGTAGCTAGAATCTATTTATTTGTAATAAATAGTCATTCTTGTTAAGTACAGAAATCTGGTCCATGCCTTCTGTCAACATTGGGCTGAAAGACAGGTAAATTGGGGAAATGTGTACCTTTGTAAAATCTTTCACTTTTGTGACCACTTCAGGAGTATTGTGGCTTGATTTCCAGTGTGCATATACAGTGAGGCATATACATTTTGTCCATGACAATAGTTTTAAAAGTCATTAAAGATCCTTTGTAAAAGCAAAATACCGCACCATATAGGCTGTTCACAGATATCCATTACAAGTCTACCAACTCCCACAGTTCCCTTGACTACACCTCCTTACACCCTGCTTCCTGAAAGGACTCTATATCATTCTCACAGTTACTTTGTCTCTGTCACACCTGTTCTGATGATGCCATCTTCAAAAGGATGCCTCTAGCATGTCCTCCTCTTCCTGAGGAAACTAACAGCTCCCCCCATTCTCATTGAAAGGGCCCTCTTCTGTTTTTGACCCATCCCCCACACTTCTGCCCTCACCTTTTCCCATCCTTCCCAGAATAATGATAGAGTTCTACTTGTCCTCACCTTCTATCCCACCTGTCTCTTCATTTAAAGAATCATCTTCTGCTTTTCCATCACCTTCAGCATGATACCACCACCAAACATATCCTCCCCTCCATTGTCAGCATTCCACAGGGACTGTTCTCCTCTGTGACATCCTAGTCCACTCCTCCATCATACCTAATACTTCCTCACTCTATCATAACATCTTCCCATACAATCGCAGATGTAACACTTATCGATTCACCTCCACCTTCTTCACTGCCCAAAACCCCAGTAATACATTCCATTGAGCAACATTTTATTTGTATTTTTTTCAATCTATTTTATTGTATTTGCTGTTCAGCATGTGGTCTCAACAGTGACGAGCCTAAATAATAATTGGATGACGACTTTGTGGAACACCTGCATTCTGTCTGTTGAGATGACCCTGACCTTCCCTTTGCTTGCTATTTCCATAAATCACCTGCAAACGTTTCTATCTTTGGCCTACTATAGTGTTCCAACAAAGCTCAGCAAAACTTGGAGAAACAACAACTCATTATTTGCTTAGGCACATAGGACCTGTCGGTCTCAATATTGAGATGCACAACTTTACAGCATGACCACTGTATTTCATTTATCTTACATCACCCCCCATCCTGGCCATGTCTTGTTGACTTTGCTCTTAGCAGACCGGATCATAAGAACATAAGAACATAAGAACCAGGAGCAGGAGTGGGCCATCTGGCCCTTCAAGCATGCTCTGCTATTCAATAAGATCATGGTTGATTTTTTTGTGGACTCAGCTCCACTTACCCATCCACTCACTATGACCTTTAATTCCTTTACCTGTTCAAAAATCTACCTTTGTCTTAAAAACATTCAACGAGGTAGCCTCAACTGCTTCATTGGGCAGGGAACTCCACAGATTCACAACTCCTTGGGTGAAGAAGTTAATCCTCAACTCAGTACTAAATCTGTTCCCACTTATTTTGATGTTATGCTTCCTAGTTCTAGTTTCACCCACCAGTGGAAACAACCTCCCTGGTTCTAGCTTATCTATTCCTTTCACAATTTTATATGTTTCTGTAAGATCCCCCCTCATTCTTCTAAATTCCAATGAATACAGTCCCAGTCTACTCAATCTGTCCTCATAAGCCAACCCTCTTAACTCTGGAATCAACCTAGTGAACCTCCTCTGCATCGCCTCCTGTGCCAGCACATCCTTTCTCAAGAAAGGAGACCAAAACTGTGCACAATAATTCAGGTATGGCCTCACTAGCACTCTATACAGCTGCAGCATAACCTCCCTATTTTTAAACTCCATTTCTCTGGTAATGAAGGACAATATTCCATTTGCCTTTTTATTTACCTGCTGCACTTGCAAACCACATCTTGTGACTCATGCACAAGGACACCCAGATCCCTCTGCACAGCAGCATGCTATTAAATCATTGTTTAAATCACCATTTAAATAATAGTCCAGTTTGCTGTTATTCCTACCAAAATGGATGAACTCATATTTGTTAACATTGTACTCTATCTGCTAGACGCTTGCCCACGCACTTAACTTATCTATATCCCTCTGCAGGCTTTCAGTGTCCTCTGTACACTTTGCTCTACCACTCATCTTAGTGTCATCTGCAAACTTTGACACACTACAGTATGTAAATTGTAAACAAATACGCTCCCAATACTGATGCCCGAGGATCCATTTTCTACTTTTCACAACTAACATTTAAACACCCTTAACGTCTCTATCTGGCCTTCATCACTGTTAACACCCGCTTTGTCTTTTGCTTTAGGCGCCCTCACAATTTCTAGAAGTCAGTAAACCAGGAAATCAGAAAACAAAAAGAAAGGACTCTCTCACTCTGACTGCTGCCACTCAGCCACTATCAAAAGGGAACAGAACAAAAGATTTCCACTAACCTGCAAAAACAAGAATCCAAAACCCAACTGTTCAACTATGGTCATTCCATTAACTTGTCTTCATAAACAGCCTAGAGAGTCTTATGCACATATCTTTTAACTTTTACTTCTTCTGGACTCACTTCTCATTTTTAATCTGTGCATATGTTGTTATGTTATTATTTCTTCTTGAGTTCCATAACATTAATCCACTCTTCACTAAACTCAAGAAAACTTTGTTAAATTGGCTCATTTTAAACATAAACTCATTTGGTGTGGGTGGAAGGTATCCACAAAGGAGGGGATTCTTTTATAATTTAACCTTATAGTAACAAACTGAGAGGGATTGTGAATAAAGAAAGGGAGCCAGTTTCTCCCACCTAATCCAAGAACTTGACAATTTGAGATATGTGGAACTGTAATGACTCCAGGAACACTCACTGGGTTTGATCATAATGGAACACAGCTACTACCTTAGCATCTACCAAATGGCAAGGAAGCCCATTCAACCCAGCCAATTACTATCCCTAAAGCCTACTCTCAATCACCAGCAAAGTGATGGAGGGGATCATGGACTGTGCTATCAAGTTACACTTAGCAATAACCTGTTCATGGATGCTCAGTTTGGGTTCTGCATGGCAGACCCAGCACCTGGTCTCATTAAAGCCTTGGTCAAACATGGACAAAAGATCTGAACTCAAGAGGTGCAGTGATAGTCATGGCCCTTGATGTCAAGGCAGCAGTTGACCTGTCGTGACATTAAGAAGCACTAGTAAAGCTGAAGTCACTAGGAATCACAGGGAAATCTTTTTACAAGTTGGAATCATACCAAGTACAAAAGGAGATGTTTGTATTTGTTGGACATCTCAGTCTCAGCACATTGCTGCAGGAATTGCTCAGGGTAATGTTTTGATGGCCTTCCCATATCCTCAAAAATGGGGATGTTCACTGATGATTGCACTAAGTTCGGCATCATTTGCAACTGCTCAGATACTCAAGCAGTCAGTCTCCATGTAAGGCAAGAGTTTAGTTCCACCTGCCTGCGCTTGGCCTATATCCCTCCAAACATTTCTTATTCATGTGCTTATCCAAATGTCTTTTAAGCATTGTAACTGTATCCATATCCACAACATGAACAACATGCAGGCTTGGAATGATAAGTGCAGATCTACAGATGACAGTTATTAATTATCCAATAAAGTTTTTGTTTTTACACATTACCTGGTATTGAGTCACTGATTCCCGCAAGGTTTAAGGCACAGCTTCAAAATTAAATCAGCCTCCGGAAGGTAAAATTTGTACCACACAAATGCCAGATAATAACCATTTGCAATAAGAGAGAAGCTCACCATCTGCACTGACATTATACGGCAGTGCCATTTCTGAATTCCCAACGATCAACATCTCAGTTTACCATTGATTACAAACTCAATTGATTTGACAATATAAATACCATGGTGACCAAACCAGGTCAGAGATTATGAATTTTGTGGTGAGTAGCACACTTCCTGTCTCCATAAGACCATAAGACAAAGGAACAGAAGTAGGCATTCAGCCCATCAAGTCTACTCCACCATTCAATGAGATCATGGTGATCTGATAATCATCAAATCCACCTTGTTGCCTTTTCCCCATACACCTTGAATCCCTCAATGATTAAAAATCTGTCTATCTCCACTTTGAATATACAGAATGACTCAGCCTCAACAGCACTCTGCGGTAAAGAAGTCCACAGATTCACTATCTTCTAAGATAAGAAATGCCTCCTCATCTCTGTTTTAAAATGTGCAATCTCTTATTTTGAGATCATGCCCTCTGATCCTAGATTCTCCAACAATGGAAACTGTCTTACAGCATCTCAGCTGTCAAGTCCCTACAAATCTTGTATGTTTCAATAATGTGGCCTGTCTGTATTCCAACAAGTACAGGTCCAACCTACTCAATCTCTCCTCATAAGTCAGTCCCTCTATACCTGGAATCAGCCTAGGGAACCTTCTCTGGACCGCCTCAAATACCAGCAAATCTTTCCTTAGATAAAGGGTCCTAAATTGTTCACAGTATAATTGCTGACTTAATACATTGCAAAGCTTGAGCAAAACTTCCTTACTTTTATATTCTGTTCCCATTGATATAAAGACCAATATTCCATTTACCTTCCCTATTACCTGTTGAGCTTGGATGCTAACCCTTTTGTGATTCACACAAAATGAATCACAAATCTTTCTGTTCCATAGCTTTCTACAGTCTTTCTCCATTTAAATAAGAATTCAGCTCCTCTACTGTCCCTGGAAAAGTGCATAACTTCAATTTTTGATCACTCATTTAACTTGTCATATCCCTCTGCGGACTCTTTTTGCTATCTTCACCACACATCTTCCCACCTATTTTTGTGTAATCCACAAACCTGGCTGTAATATGTTCACTTTCCTCATCCAAGTCATCAATATACTTTGTGAATAATTGTGGTCGCAACAATGATTCTTGTGAAACACCACTAGTTACAGGTTTTTCTCCTAAAAATGTTTCTCTTATCCCAAGTCTCTGTCTTCTAATAGTTAGCCAATCCTCCACTAGTACAATATACTACTTCCAATACCATGGGCTCCAATTTTATTAAGGTGCCTAATGTATGGTACATTATCAAACACCATTTGAACACCTCCCAAACCCTGTCCACCACCCTACAAGGTACATATCAAGACTGTAATGTAGTTCTGTCCACTTGCCTGAATTGATGCAGTTCCAACAACAATCAAGATATTATCTGGGACAAAGCAGCCACCTGAACTGTCACCTCATTTACCATCTGAACATTCACTTCCTTCACTGTCAAAGCATCTGCATGTACCAGCCACAAAATGCACTGCAGCAGCTTCCATATTAATGACCTCTACTACCTAGAAAAGCAAAGGCAACAGGAACTAGGGATTGCTTCACCATTCCTTCATTTTGAATGAGTCAATATCCTAGAACTCCCTCCCTGACAGCACTGTGTGTTTACCTATCCCACTGCACCCCACTCCCCGGAGAATGCAGTGGTTCAAGAAGATGGCTCATCACTACCTATGTAAGAGCAATTAGGGATGAGAAATAAATACTGGCCTAGCCAATTGTTCCCACACCCTTTCAATAAATAAAATGAAAATAATAACCATTTAAGGTAATGCTCCTACAGCTGGTATTTTTCTCACAACTAGGGACAGCAGCGCCAAGTCTCTAAAGTGGCAGGTGAAAACTAGTTTGGGGATGATGCCAGGTCAAGTGTCCTGTGCCTATCAGAATTATCCCTGACTTTCCCACCCAGGCCTACCCTAGGATCTCTCATCAGGGTCTGCCAGCTTGGCTCTGGTGAGGCTCAGACTCACTTGTACGTCCAGGCTCCTGTCTCCTCCAAGGCCACCTGTTGTGTAAAAGATGGGACATCCGCTCTGTTGGGGGAAGACCCAACCCAGTTAGAGGTACAACAGCTGTTGAAAAGAGGCAAGGGGAACCTTCCAAATGCAGCTGAGCTTGACTCTAACTTTTAGATGAGGTGGGGTGGGGGAGCAAAGCCTGCACCACCACCACCGCCACCTCCAACCCGCGCCCCCCCCCCCCCCCCCCCCCCCCCCCCCCCCTCCCATTCAAATGGAGCTATAGTACACCGGTATGTTCATTTCTAAGTATTGTGGGTTTTTTTGGCTGAGACTTTCCTCTGGCCTAGCGCTACAGCATTAACTTAACACAAGGTAAAGGACACCTCACATTTAAGAAAATGGCTTAACTTATAATTTCATCAACAGAACAGAAATCAAGACTACATAAGACATCATACATCCTTAAGACGTTGACCTGACAAGCTCAGTTATTTGTTGATATGATATTTTGTCAGGTTTACTCAGTCGATATGTATTAGTGTTTTTATTTATTCATTGGCTGAGGGCATTGCTGGCGAGACCAACATTTATTGCCCATCCTTAATTACCTAGAGGACAATTAAGAGTGGGTCTGGAGTCACATATAGGGCAGTCCTGATAAAGACGGTAGTTTCCTTCCCTAAAGTACATTAGTGATCCAGATGAATTTTTACAACAATCAATTCATGGTCATCATTAGATTCTTAATTCCAGATTTTTACTGAATTCAAATTCCACCATCCGCCATGGCGAGATTCAAATCCAGGTCTCCAGGTCATTACCTGTGTCTCTGGATTAGCTGTCCTGTGATAATACCATGACATACAAAGACAAAGACACAAAGAAAAAGAAACAGTCAGTAGCAGTGAATAAGTTTTAGTAAAAGGTAAAATAGCTTGGCATTAAAATCGCCATGAAATGAAAAGATATACATATTAGTTTTAAGCTAATGCCAAAGTTGGAGATCCAATCCCTATATTTTAAGTGGCTTTCTTCATCCTCAATGAGAAATAACAAGATTATATTAGTCTTTAAAAATACTGTGTTTTTATGTCGGTGTGCAAACTCCAAGGATGTTAATGAAATGTAAAATAAATCATAAACCTTAATTACACATAAGCTTTAGGAAATTGTCAGCTCAAAATTACATGAAACACACATTAATGCATATATTTTCCTTTCCAGCTGTGCACTATAACAGAATAATGCATTCATTTCTGCCTGGCACAGAACAGGGAAAAAATGGTGTTTGCCAATAGCCAGAAATCAGATACATTGTTGCCAATCAATGGTCAATGCTGGCAGGAGAGAAATATCAGGACAAAGATTCATGGACACTTTGGAAACCAAGCAAGAGACTGGTAGTCATCATGCCATGATCTTTGTATTTTCCATACAAAAAAACCACGTCCTAGTGACACCCGAAGTGCATTACACAACCACTCTCATTTATGTTGCAGTCAAATGTAATAGATTAAACATTTCAAATAATCCAACAAATAGGAGTCTAATGTTTGGAAACAAAACTCTGTTTCCCTCCAAAGACGCTTCCTGTTCTACTGAGTATTTCCAGCATTTTCTGTTTTTATTTTTGATTTCCAGCATGGGCAGTATTTTGCTTTTGTATTTTGGCAACAGATGGGACACATTTGAGCAGGAATTACCAGGATAGAAAAGAATTATCGACCAAAATTTCCTGATTAGATGTTGATCTGAAGAGTCAGAAAAAAAAGCCCCATTTAGCAATGAAGGAGCAAATTACTGCAGATGCTGGAATCTGTAGTGAAAATGGATGCTGCCTGACTGGCTGTGATCTATAGTTCCCTGGTTTTTCCTTACCAATTTTCTTAAATAGTGGCACAACGTTAGCCAACCTCCTATCTTTTGGCACCTCACCTGTGGCTAACAATGATACAAATATCTCAGCAAGGGGTACAGCAATCTCTTCCCTCACTTCCCACAGAGTTCTAAGGTACATCTGATCAGGTCTGGGAGACTTATCCACCTTTATGCTTTTTAAGATGTTCAACACCTCCTCCTCTGCAATATGGACATTTTTCAAATTATCGGTATTTATTTCCCCACATTCTCTATCTTCCATATCCTTCTCCACAGTAAATACAGATGCACAATACTTGTTTAGTATCTCCCCCCATCTCCTGTGGTTACACATATGCAAGTCAAACAATGCCACAGTCAGAAACAAGACTAATCAACCTTGAACTGTTGGCAAATGGAACTAGATTTATATAGAATATCTGGTCGGCATGGATGAGTTAGACTGAAGGGTCTATTTCTGTGCTGTATATCTCTATGACTCTATGATTCATCACACTGTCATGCCATTAGATGTTTGTACTTGATATGATCTTAGTTCTTATAGTATAAAGTGTTAATAGCTGCTATCCTAATTGGCAGCATACACTAAAAGTCATTTCAGATGCTATTAGTGAAGTAACTCCACAGAGGCCAACATCCCATCACCAAGTCACCCTTTATTTATATGTGCATAGTACTTGACGCTGGTCTGGTTTCCTCAAAACCAGCTCTCAGAGTGAACAGAACCCCAGCCAGGGCTCCCTGATTGGACCAGATTATAAGCATCAATCATTGAAGTCATATTCTATGAAGTCCTTCTGGCTCACTTTGTTACAATCACCACAGTTAGATGCCAATGGCTGGAAATTGAGAGAAGAAGTTGCTAATGGATTCCTGCAAATATCAGTTTCTCTGTATAATCAATAAATATTCACAAGTTTGCACCAGCTAGGACTCTCTTCTACTAAGGGCACTTAGAGATTGATCATGATAATACTACAGTTTTGGACATATTCTGTCACTTTTTAGTGGAGCCACATGTCATCAGTTGGGTACTGTTCTCAAACTTTCAATCCAATATTCAGGATGGGTAATTCATTACTTGCACGCTAGTCATGAGTAACTTCCCTCTTCCCTGCAGTATGTATTCATGGAAGAATTAACAAGTGATGGCTGGGGAGGGTTCTTCACACTTTCTATTTTATAACGATTCCATGTTCCTTCCGCAGCATGAAATTTGCAAGTTCAGAATAGGTGTAGATTCTGTGTTCAAGCAGTGTTTTGCAGCATTTTGGCTGACTATCTACATTGCAGTGTCTGGTCATCTTCTTCCAGCATAAAAATGCAACAAAAAAACCCCAAAAGAACAACAGAGGCTAGAAATCAGAGACAAAAACAAAAATTGCTGAAAAAACTCAGCAAGTCTGCAGCATCTGTAGAAAGAAATCAGAGTTAACATATTGGGTCCAGTGACCTTCCTCTGAATGTATGGTAGCTAGGAAAAAGTTTTTTTTATGCACAAGATAGGGTGGGGGGAAGAGGGTAAGGAGTAAACGATAAGTGGAGATAGATCCCAAAACAGAGAAGAACAGTTGGACAGACAAAGGTGTGGAATAAATCAGCCTAAGAAAACGAATGACAGGTAATGGGAACTGTTAGCAGCTAATAATAGGTAGTGTATAATATCAGACCATGTGATAACAATGCCTGGTGTGTGGATTCGGGGTAAAGACATGAGAGAAGGTGCCTCAAACCCTTCAATTCAATGTGTAAATCTTTGTTGCTTGACACTTAATGATCGTTAACTTGGATGAGTGTACGGTACATACTGTGAGACCATTTGAGCATTAATAGTAGTATGATGTGACATGGATCAATTCCTATTTTGTTATTAACAAATGTTCCTCAGAATCAAGTTGACATTTGTCTGGCTATATCAGTCTCAGATGACTGAGGAGCCCAGTGTTGGGTCCACAAGTTTATTCAGCAACGGGGGCATGTTGTTTCACGGGGAAATGAAATTTATATCTCCAGATTGCCTTCTTCCTTCCTTTGCCATCATCATTATACCGCGATGAGTTGCTGAGTCTTGAAGCAAGTTGTGCCTTGGTGGATCAGGAGCTGTGTTGTCCTCCCAGTCGGTGGTGTCAACGTTTCAGTGCTTTTGGGGAACCATGAGCCTATCCTTAATTTTTTTTTTCCTTTAGCTGCCCTTTTCAGCTTTGGTTAAAGAGTTGAGAGAGGTGAGCTCGCCAATAAAGTTCTTTTGAACCTGGACACAATTCATCACAGTTGCTTCATTAGGAGCAGAACTTTGAAGGAGACAGAATTTCATAGCAGGCCCTCGCATTGGTCCAGCAGTCCTCCTATTCGATCATCAGGATCTGGTGTAAGCACTACAGATCGAAGCTCTCAAGCATTTTAAAATGATGATTGTGGACAGTTCAGATTTCATTGCTACATTGCAGGTTGTTCTACACAAAAGCCTTACGGACCAGAATATTTCACTTCCTGGTGTCAAAGAAGCATTGGTGCATTGGCACAGTTGACCTGGGGATAGAAATTTTTATTAATAGTAATGCTCACCATGTAGTATATATGTCGTGCAGTAGTTTGCCAAAGTCTTGACTTAAGTTTCCACTACTAATTTTCCAAGCAATGAGATATTTAGAGAAGTAATACATCATGAGGAAGCATTCTTTTCCTTGCACTATGAATAGGCTTGTTGCTGCTTTTGTTAAAGGAATGTGGATTTGGAGTCTCCCTCTACTACTGAAATGTTTGTCATGCCTCGTACACATTTATGAATCATTGAATATTCTGATTCATCCCTGGCCCATACACTGATTCACATGCTAGCTACCTTATGCATGTAATGCATATGGGGCAGTGGAGTGATACTTTAATGTAATGCTTTTGGTAATTGGACTTGTTTGTCTTTGAGAATGACATTTCATGGTACTCCAAGTTTGTCCTTGTATGGCCAAAATGAACAAATCTTCTCAGGTGCTTCTTCAAAACCATTCCATATTATCCCTACAGTATCGAAGCGGGCCATTCAGCCCAACAAGTCCACACCAACTCTCTGAAGAGTATCCCACTCAGACTCACTTCCCTACCCTATCCCATGGCTAATCCACCTAATTTACACATCCCTGGACACTACGGGCAATTTAGCATGGCCAATCCACCTACCCTGCACATCTTTGGACTGTGGGAGGAAACTGAAGCACCTGGAGAAAACTCACACAGACACAGGGAGAACGTGCAAACTCCATACAGACAGTTGCCTGAGGCTGGAATCAAACTCAGGTCCCTGATGCTGCGAAGGAACAATGCTGACCACTGAGCCACCAGGCTATCCTTGAATGTTGATCTTGTACAACTCTCACAATTGATCATCTTCAATTACAGCTGCTCACACTGGCTCTGGCCAAAGTGTAACATTGAGAATGTCGACTTTGATTAGACCACTAACATGTCAATCAAGCGGAATATCATAATATTGTGATCTTTATGTGAGTTGGATCATCTGACTCAAACATCTGTCAAACATAAACATCCTGATACCTGGCTTATACTCACTTCGAAGTTATATCCTTACACCTGGACAAGTCGAAGTAGCAAATGTGGCAGTACACTTTTCAGTGGTTCATGGCATATCATTTCCAATGGTTTATAATCTGCTTCAATATTAAATTTCTGGCCACACAAGTGTGTGTGAAATTGCATGGTGCTGAAGTCCAGAGTTACTGTCTTGCATTCTACACTGGAATAATTGGGTAATGCAGATGACAGGTTTTTGAACAAAAGGCTTCTATTACACAAAAGAAACGCAACTAGGCTTTTTTGCAATACATCCACTTTGAACAATTTATTTTCCATGTTGTAATATTGCAGACACTAAGATTATAGCGACAGATCCTGTTTGAGAAAATTAAAGATATGTTTGTGGCCAAATTGCCACATAGCCACATAGAGGATATCTCAGCAAATTTCTCAGCAGAAATACCTGGCCCACAAAGCTTTGAATATACAGCCAGAGGAAATTAAATAAGTCTGAGATAACATTGCAGATCCGCATTATTCGGTAAGGTAAGCATTCATTTAACATCCTTAATCTCAAATGGATCAAGACAGATTCCATGGGCAGGGTAAATGGAGCAAAGAAGTTCATTTGATTGATGCTGACCTGACACTTTGTGCTGTTAAATACTAACCCTTGCTGTGTAACACTGTTGTCTTAGTAGATAAAGACTGCCTTTGTTGTAGCCATGACCACTATCAGTATCTATACAAGTACAATCTGATAAATTCTCATCCGTGTGCTGCTGAAATATCCTTTGGCTAACTGATAGCCAAAACGATAACTCTCAAACAGTGTCATCCAAATGACGTCCTAAATTTCACAAATCTCTTGGTATTATTCTGCTAAATGAACCAAACTAGTATCCATACTTAGCATCCTGCTCCTCTGATGCTGCCTGACCTGCTGTGTTTCTCCAGCTCCACACTGTTTTGACTCTGACTCTAGCATCTGCAGTTCTTGC
Organism: Rhincodon typus; assembly: GCF_021869965.1. Taxonomy (NCBI): domain Eukaryota; kingdom Metazoa; phylum Chordata; class Chondrichthyes; order Orectolobiformes; family Rhincodontidae; genus Rhincodon; species Rhincodon typus. Next base: position 76,644,305 of record NC_063338.1, read on the forward strand.
TGTCTCCTAGCATCTAGCTTGAAGTTCATTTTTGCCGGCAATGATATTTTGTTTGGACAACTTCTTTGTGAAAGGTTAAGGCACCGTGGATCTAGGTGTTCTCATATGATGCCATTGTTCTTTTTTGTGCATGCGATGGATCTAAGTCTGTGTGATGGTCAGTTTTCCAAATGATACCATTTTACTCCATCTCATTCGGTTCTGGTTATAATTTCTCTGGAACATACACACTGCACTTCCTTGGAGAATTAATAAATGTCATACTTAAAATAAATAGTTTGCTTCTATTTTCATTACAGAGAAGTGAATATCCCTGGTCCTGACTCCATATTTAAAAGGCTGTTGTGATCCTGATCAGGCACTGTTAGTCTGAAGCTGCCCTGCATGGTTCATGCCATCAGATCAGGGGAAAATCAATGCTTCTCTTTATAGACAGGAATCTTGAGGTCCAGATGAATATGGTGGTGCAGAAATAGGATGTCCTTTTGCCCTAGGACTGGCAGAGAAGACAAAATAACAGTCCACGCTAGCCAAATCTGAGGGTACCACCAGGTCAGTGCAGGCTCCACAGTTGAGAAAAAAAAAGCAGAAATGCCACAAGACATCTCCACTTTGCCATGATAATTGCCACCATCTTTTCTCTGGTGCCTCACACAGATTCCATCTCTGCTATTGCACTCACCTCCAAATCTTCTGTGATACTACTTTCCTTCTAATTTTGCTACTTTGATCATCCCTGATTTGAGTTCTCCATGAGGTACACCTCATGTACACCTTGAGGTGTACCTCAAGGATCTGTTTTGGGGCCACTGCTGTTTGTCATTTTTATAAATGACCTGGATGAGGGCGTAGAAGGATGGGTTAGTAAATTTACGGATGACACCAAAGTTGGTGGAGTTGTGGATAGTGCGGAAGGATGTTGCAGGTTACAGAGGGACATAGATGTCATTAGCCTTTTTTACCACCCTAGTTATTTGTGTGGCAACTTCCATGGAGCTATGGACATGAACGCCAAGATCCATTCAGACATCAATACTGTCCAAAGTCCTACCATTAACTGTATACATTTACTTAACATTTGATCTCCCAAAGGGCAGCACCTCACATTTACATGGATTAAACTCCATCTGCCATTTCTCCACCCATATCTGCAACTGATCTATATCCCGCTGTATCCTTTGACAATCTTCTACACTATCTACAATTCCACCGATCTTTGTATTGTCTGCAAATTTACTAACCCAACCATCTGCATTTTCATCTAAGTCATTTATACATATTGCAAATAGCAGAGGTCCCAGTACAGATCCCTATGGAACACCAGTAGTCATGGACCTCCAGCCTGAAAAACGCCCTTCCACCACTACCCTCTGGTTTCTATGGGCAAGCCAATTCTGAATCCAAGCGGCCAAGTCACCATGGGTCCCACACATCTTCAACTTTTGATGAGCCTACCATGAGGAACCTTGTCAAAAGCCTTACTAAAATCCATGTAAACAACATCACTGCTCTACCTTCATCGATCACCTTTGTCACCTCCATAAAAAATTCAATCAAGTTAGTAAGACATTACCTGCCCTGCGCACAACTATGCTGACTGTCCCGAATGAGGCCATGCTTTTCCAAATGTGCATAAATCTTATCTCTTAAGAATTCTCTCGAATAGCTTCCAAACCACCAATGCGAGACTCACCAGTCTATATTTTCCCGGATTATCCCTATTTCCCTGCTTGAACAGAGGAACAACTCTAACTACTTGCCAGGCCTCCGGGACCTCTCCAGTGACTAGCCCTAGTCAAAGCCCTAGCAAGCCTCTCTCTTGCCTCTGTCAGTAAACTGGGATAGATACCATCGGGCCCTGGAAACTTCCCCACATTAATGCACTTTGAGTGATCCAAAACCACTTCTTTGCTGATCTCAAAATGCCATAGCATATGAGCATGCATCACACAAATCTCACTATCCTCCATATCCTTTTCCTGGGTGAATACCAATGCAATGTACTCATTTAGGATCTCACTCACATTCTCTGCCTCCAAGCAGAGGTTTTCTCCTTTATCCTCAAGTGGTCCCACTTTCTCCCAAGTTATCCTCTTGTTTATAATGTATCTATGGAATGCCTGGGGATTCTTTTTAACCCTCCTAGCCAATGTCAGTTCATGGCCCCATCTTGCTCTCCTAAATCCCTCCTTGAGTATTTTCCTGCTTTCTTTATATTCCTTATGAGCCCTGTCCAATTCTATTTTCCTAAACCTTACATATACTTCTTTTTGCCTTTTGGCAAAATTCACAACCTCTCTCCTTTTCCAAGGGTCCCTTACCTTGCCATCCTTGTCCATACTCCTTACTGGAACATGCCGGTTCTGAACTCTCATCAGCAGGTCTTTAAACAACTCCCGCATGTCAAATGCAGACTTACCTGATAACAGCTCCTCCCAATTAACACTCCCTAATTCCTGCCTAATATTGATGCAATTTGCCTTCTCCCACTTTAGTACCTTACCATAAGGTCCTGACTTGTCCTTGTTCATAGCTATCTTAAAACTTAAACAGTTGTGATCACTATTTCCAAAATGCTCTCCCACTGAATGTTCAGTGACCTGGCCAGGCTCATTTGCCAATACAAGGCCCAGTATGTCCCTTCCTGTAGTTAGACTATCCACATACTGTTTCAAGAAACCCTCTTGAATGCACGTAACAAATTCTGCCCTGTCTAAGCCTCTTGCTCTCAGGGAATCCCAGTCAATATCAGGGAAGTTAAAGTCACCCACTATAACAACTTTGTTTTTATTGCACCTTTCCGTAATCTGCCTACATATTTGCTCCTCAACCTCTCGATTGCTGTTGGGGGGCCTATAGTATAATCCTATCAAAGTGGTTACATCCATCATATTTTTGAACTCTACCCATATTACCTCAGTGGATGAGCTCTCCAGAATGCCCTCTCTGAGTGCAGATATAACTTCCCTCCTGATTAGCAATGCAACTCCTCCACCTCTTTTACCTTCCTCTCCATCTCACCTAAAACAACGAAGCCCTGGAACATTGAGCAGCGAGTCCTGTCCCTCTCTCAACCAACTCTCTGTAATGACCACAATTCAGGCTCTAAGCTCATCTGCCTTACCTATAATACTCCTTGCATTGAAATAAACACACGTCAGCCCATTAGTACCATCGTGTTCACTTACCTGTCTCTGCCTGCCCTTTCTTTCTGATTTACTGGCCCTAACATTTACCTTCCCCTCAATCCCTCCACTTGCTGACCTGTTGCTCTGATTCCCAGCCCCCTGCCACCTGAGGTTTAAACCCTCCCGACTAGCACTAGCAAACCTCCCTGCGAGGATATTGGTTCCCCTCCAGTTTAGGGGCAATGTGTCCCTCTTGTACAGGTCACCCCTGCCTCAGAAGAGGTCCTAATGATCCAAGAACCTGAAATCCTGCCCCCTGCACCAGCTCCTTAGTCACATATTCATCTGTCCTATCTTTCTATTTCTTTCCTCACCTGCATGTGGCACTGGCAGTAACCCAGAGATTACTACCCTCGAGGTCAAGCTTTTCAGCCCCTTTCCGAGCTCCCTGTATTCATTCCCCAGGACTTCATCCCACTTTCTACCCATGTCGTTGGTACCAATGTGCACCACAACCTCTGCCTTCTCACCCTCCGCCTTAAGAATTTCGTGCAATCATTCAGAGACATCCTTGACCCTGGCACCAGGGAGACAACACACAATTCTCGAGTCTTGAACGCAGCCATAGAAATGCCTGTCTGTGCCCCTAACTAGCAAGCCTCTGACTCTGCTTGGATCTTGCCTGACCAGCAGAGCCAGTTGTGGTGCCACAGGCCTGGCTGCTTCTGTTATAATCCCCTGAGAGGCTATCCCCCTCAACAGTATCCAAAATGATATACCTGTTAGAGAGGAGAATAGTCACAGGAGATTCCTGCACTACCTGCCTGCCTCTTTAAGTTAGTAAGGTGAAATCACATGGGATACAGGGGAAGCTAGCCAATTGGATACAAAATTGACTCGAAGGTAGGAGATAGAGGATGGTGGTAGTGGGTTTTTTTTTTAGGACTGGAGGCCTGTAACCAACAGTGTGCCACAGGGATTGGTGCTGCTTCCACTGCTTTTTGTTATTTATACGAATGATTTGGATATGAATCGAGGAGATGTGGTTAGTAAGTTTGCCGATGACACCAAATTAGGTGATGAAGTGCACAGTGAAGAAGATTATCTCAGAGTACAACATGACTTTGATCAAATGGGCCAAGGAGTGGCAGATGGAGTTTAATTTAGAGAGTTTTCTCTGAGAAGCGAGGTAAGAGATCGCAGGTCCTTTGGTGATCATCTTTTCGTCCTCACTGTCCACGGGTACAGTGTCAGAAGATTGGAGAGAGGCAAACGTCAAAAAAGGGAATAGGGATAACCCTGGAAATTACAGGCCAGGTAGTCTTACTTCAGTGGTGGGCAAATTATTGGAAAGGCCTCTGAGAGATAGGATTTATGATCACTTGGATAGGCACAGTTTGATTCGGGATAGTCAGCATGGATTTGTGAGGGGTAGATCATGCCTCACAAACCTTATTAAATTCTTTGAAGAGGTGACCAAACACGTGGATGAAGGTAGAGCAGTGGATGTGGTACACATGGATTTAAGTAAGGCGTTTGATAAGGTTCCCCATGGTAGTCTCATGCAGAAAGTCAGGAGTCATGGAATAGGGGGAAATGTGGCAGATTGGATTCAAAATTGGCTGACCCTTAGAAGACAAGGGGTAATAGTGGATGGAAAATATTCAACATGGTGCTCAGTTACGAGTGGTGTACCACAAGGATCGGTTCTGTTTCCTCTTCCATTTGTGATTTTTGTAAATGATTTGGATGTAGCAGTGGAAGGGTGGATTAGCAAGTTCAGGGACGATACGAAGGTGGGTCGTGTTGTGGACAGTGCGGAGGGCTGTTCTAGGTCACAAAGGGGCATTGATAGGATGCAGAGCTGGGCTGAGAAGTGGCAGATGAAGTTTAACCCTGAAAAGTGTGGTGTGATTCATTTTGGAAGGACAAACTCGAAAGCTGAATACAGGATTAACGGAAAAATTCTTGGCAGTGTGGAGGAGCAGAGGGATCTTGGGGTTCATGTTCACAGTTCCCTGAAAGCTGCCACCCAGGTGGATAGAGTTGTTAAGAAGGCATATGGTGTGTTAGCTTTCATTAATAGAGGGATTGAGTTCAAGAGCCGTGAAATTATGCTCCAGCTATACACAACTCTGGTCCGATCACATCTGGAGTATTGTGTCCACTTCTGGTCGCCTCATTACAGGAAAGATTTGGAAGTATTGGAAAAGGTGCAAAGGAGATTTACCAGGATGTTGCCTGGAATGGAGGGAAGGTCTTACAAGGAAAGGTTGAGAGAGCTAGGGCTTTTCTCTTTAGAATGACGAAGGATGAGAGGTGACTTGATAGAGGTGTACAAAATGATCAGAGGTATAGATAGAGTGGACAGCCAGAGACTTTTTCCTAGGGTGGAGGTAGCTACTATGAGGGGACATAGTTTTAAAGTGAGTGGAGGTAGATATAGGGGAGACGTCAGAGGTACATTCTTTACTCAGAGAGTGGTAGGGGCATGGAATGCATTGCCGGAGAGGGTAGTGAAGTCGGCCTCATTAGCAGCTTTTAAGCGGTTATTAGACAGGCATATGGATGATAGTATAAGATACGGGTGGAGGTTAGATAGACCTTAGGTTTAGGGTAAAAGTTAGGCACAACATCATGGCACACCATGTGCTGTACTGTTCTATGTTCTATGTTCTAAATGTGAGGTGTTGCATTTTGGTAAGGCAAATCAGGGCAGGACTTATACGATTAATGGCAGGGCCCTGGGGAGTATTGCTGGACAAAGAGACCAAGGTGTGCAGGTGCACAGTTCCTTGAAAGTGGAGTCACAGGTAGACACGATGGTGAAGAAGGCATTTGGCACACTTGTCTTTCTTGGTCAGAACATTGAGTATAGGAGTTGGGAGGTCATGTTGCAGCTGTACAGGACATTGGTTAGGCCACTTCTGGAATACTGCATTCAATTCTGGTCGGCTTTCTATAGGAAGGATGTTGTTAAACTTGGGTGGGTTCTGATAAGATTTACAAAGGAGTTGCTGGGGTTGGAGGGTTTATGCTTTAGGGAGAGGCTGGACAGGCTGGAACATTTTTCCCTGAAGCATCAGAGACTGAGGGGTGATCTTATAGAGGTTTATAAAATCATGAGGGGCATGGATAAGATGAAGAGCCAATGTGTTTTTTTCTCAGGTGTGGGAGTCCAAAGCGAGAAGGCACAGGTTTAAGATGAGAGGGGACAGATTTAAAAACGACCTGAGAGGTAACTTTTTCACGCGGAGGGTGGTGTTCGTCTGGAATGAGCTTCCAGGAGAAATGGTGAGGGGAGTAAAATTACAACATTTAACAGGCATCTGGATGGGTATATGAACAGGAAACATTTAGGAGATAATGGACTAAATGCTGACAAATGATTAGGTCACATTGGGATACCTGGTCGACAGGGATGAGTTGGACCGAATGGTCTGTTTCCGTGTTGTATGACTCTATGACTCTATAGCAGCTGACTATTTTTCTTGATCTGACAGTTACCTGACATTTACAGAAAGCAAGCCAATGAGTAAATGAATAGTTTTACAACAGGAGGCCAAACGTTAATTCCCATCCAAGCTACATAACATTAGGATGTGGAAGTGTCTTCCCATTCATTTAGTGCTGCTAAGTCAAAATCTCAATCTCCACTCCTCACAGAACTGTGCATGTACCTACACCATTGCAGCAGCTCATGAAGCAGCTCTCAAGGAAATTTAGGGATAGGCAATAAATGGGTGACACACGTACCTCAAGGTTAAAAAACACATAATGCATCTTGGAGATTTTCAATTTAAATACAAGTTTATAACAAATTAACATGAGGAAATTGTATAATATCAACGTACGAAATGAACGTTATGGTCTCAGTGTTATAGTCCGGTATTAGAATACATCCGTGTTTAGATCTGTAACATGGAAAAGGCCATTCACCCTATTACTCCAGTGTTAGCAGTTGAAGGGAACTAACCAGTTAGTCCTATTGTCCTTCTCTGTTCCCATTGATCTTGACTAGGTGCAGCAGGTAACTAAGAAGGCAAGGAATATTGTCCGTTATTGCTAGAGCATGGAGTTTAAAAATAGGGAGATCATGCTGCAGCTGTGCAGGGTGTTGGTGAGGCCACACCTGGAGTACTGTGTATATTTCTGGACTCCTTACTTGAAAAAGGATGTACTAGCACTGGATGGGGCGCAGAGGTGGTTCACTAGATTGATTCCGGAGTTGAGAGGGTTGGCTTACAAGGAGAGATTGAGTAGACTTGGGACTGTACTCATTGGAATTTACAAGAATGAGGAGGGATCTTACAGAAACATATAAAATTATGAAGGGAATAGGTAAGAAAGAAGCAGGGAGGTTGTTTCCATTGGTGGGTGAAACTAGAACTAGGGAGGCATAACCTCATGATAAGGGATAGCAGATTTAGGACTGGGTTGAGGAGGAACTTCTTTACCCAAAGGGTTGTGAATCTGTGGAATTCCCTGTCCAATGAAGCAGTTGAGGCTATCTTGTTGAATGTTTTTATTGCAAAGGTAGATAGATTTTTGAACAGTAAAGAAATTAAGTGTTATGGTGAGCAGGCGGGTGAGTGGAGTTGAGTCCACAAAGAGATCAGCCACGATCTTGTTGAATGGTGGTGCAGGCTTGACAGATGGCCCACTCCTACTCCTATTTCTTAAGTTCTTATGAGCATATTCATTTTCAAATGTTTTGCCATTCCCTCTTGAAACCTATTATCAATATACTCCAAACCATAACAAAACACCGCCTAAATGTTCTGGTCACTTCCCCTTCATCTTGATGTACAAATAGTTAACTGGCTAATATTAACTTCATCCTTCCTTTACTTGAATTGAGGGGGAGATCACTATTTTTTTAAAAATCGAACTGAGCTTCTTTTCATTAGCAGATAGGTGAATTTGATGTTGACTACATTAAGAATTTGCAGAACAACATTGTTGGCTGTTGTTCGGAGGCTCCACGACTTTCCAATAAATAATTTGCAGTATTAAATCTGAGTATATTTAAAGAAACAGGGACATGGGACTGGAGATAGTAGGAACTGCAGATGCTGGAGAATCCGAGACAACAAGGTGCAGAGCTGGATGAACACAGCAGGCCAAGCAGCATCATAGGAGCAAAAAGGCTGACGTTTCGGGCCTAGACCCTTCATCAGAAATGGGGGAGGGGAAGGGGGTTCTGAAATAAATAGAGAGAGAGGGGGAGGCGGATAGAAGATGGATAGAGGAGAGGATAGGTGGAGAGGAAACAGACAGGTCAAAGAGGCGGGGCTGGAGCCAATAAAGGTGAGTGTAGGTGGGGAGTTAGGGAGGGGATAGGTCAGTCCAGGGAGGACGGACAGGTCAAGGGGGTGGGATGAGGTTAGTAAGTAAAAGATGGGGGTGCGGCTTGAGGTGGCAGGTGGGGATAGGTGGGAGGAAGAACAGGTTAGGGAGGTGGGGACGAGCTGGGCTGGTTTTGGGATGCAGTAGGGGGAGGGGAGATTTTGAAGCTTGTGAAATCCACATTGATGCCATTGGGCTGCAGGGTTCCCAAGCGGAATATGAGTTGCTGTTCCTGCAACCTTCGGGTGGCATCGTTGTGGCACTGCAGGAGGCCCAGGATGGACATGTCGTCTGAGGAATGGGAGGGGGGAGTTGAAATGGTTCGCGACTGGGAGGTGCAGTTGTTTATATGGGACTAACTAGCTGGAGTACTCTGTAAAAAAGCTGTTGCAATCTCAATGGGCTGAACGGTTTCCTTCTGTGCTCTACTATTCAATGGTGGCACATAGCCAGGCATGTATTATTGCAAATTGTTTCTGCTTATTTTAATAGAGTTTTGACCACAGTATTAGCAGTTTCAGGAAGTTGATACATGGTACAATAACTCAAGCAACTTTAAAATAAACGCTTGGACTGCCTCCTGCCCACTTACCATTAGAGGGCACTGCAATACCACTAAATAGCTTCACTGGCCCCAACAACTCTCGTGTGTTATCTTCTCCGTTCTCACTGTCCAAGGCCCCAAACATCTTCCAGTTGTAAAAGAGGTTTTCTCATTATCCTTCCAACTTATTAGAAGTGTGCATTGCTCAAAATGAGGTCAGCTACATAGTGGGGAGAACAAATGCAAATTTACTCCTCTATTCAGTTCACGAGCATAATGCCAGTGTTTCCAGTCACCAGTAATTTTAATTTCCCACTTCATCGTCAATCTCTGTCCTTGGCCAAAGTAAACTCGGGACAACACCCTCATCTTTTGATTGGGCTGTTTCTTTTTACCTACTTTTCTAATCAACCTGTTCAGAGAGTTTTTTTTAAAATTTAACCTATGTTTCTAATCAACCTGCCCAATGATGTTATTACACTCCTCTAGGGACAAGTGGGACTTACACCTGGGCCTCACAGTCCAGGGGTACGGACACTACCACAGCATCACAAAAGAGCTTTCAGAGATGCTATTAGCTTTCTGGAGCTGAACAATTTCAGTTTGGAACCTTGAACCCCATTTCATCATTTATGTTTATTTTTCTCACTGGAAGCAGCTGCTAGTGATGAGTACTTATTTCATTAACACCTCCTTTCGACATATAAACAGAAAATGCTGGGGTTACCCAGCAGCTGGAAACACATTTATTGACGGAAGGAGAAAAGTTAACATTTCTGGTCATTGTCAGAACTTTACAACTGCAAGATCTCAACACATCTTTCCTTTCATTACTTGTCTTGTTTTTTTTTGTCACGCATTCTCATCATAGTCAGTTAATCTTACCTATCTGTTGCCCTGTTGTACCTTCCTTTTATTTGTTCTTATCCCTTCCCACTTTCTCTGTAGACTTGACTTGTGCCTGTTAGATCTCTAACTTTTTCCAGTCCTGATGGAAGGTAATCAACTTGAGATGCTGGTGAGTTTAGACATGGGAAAATAGGTCAGATGAATGTGTGGCTCAAGAATTGCTGCAAGAGGGATGGTTTTAGATTCCTGGATCACTGTAGGAAGGTGGGACATGTACAAATGGAACAGTCTGCAACTGATTCGCACTGGGACCAACATCCTTGCATGTAGGTTTGTTAGTGACATGGGGAGGAGCTTAAACTAGTCTGGCAGGGGGAGGGGACACAGAATATTGATGAAACAGAGATACGTCATGCTACAGCAAAGGAAGCAAAGCCGCAGTCTGTTCAGCTGTATTGAGTGTCAAGAGAGTGAGGCAAGGCTGGATGGTCTTCACTTTAATGTTAGGAGTGTAATAGGTAAGACTGATGAGTTAAAGATGTGGATTAACACATGAAAGTACGATACTGTTGCCATCACAGAAACATGGTTGAGGGATGTGCTAGACTCACTATTCCTGGGTATAAGATCGTCAGGCGAGAAGAGAGTGTAAAGGGTGGTGGTGTAGCACTATTAAATAAGGCCTATTAATTAATTGGTGTAGCACTATTAATTAATTGGGTACAGCAAATACAATACACAAGATTGGAGGAGGTACAGGTGAAATGCTGCTTCACCTGGAAACACTGTTTAGGCCATTGGATGGTGAGCAGGGAGAAGGTGATGGGGCAGATGTTACACCTTCTGCATGTCACCTGTGCTTCCTCCAATCTCATGTATTGTATTCGCTGTACCCAACGTGGCTACTCTACATTGGAGAAACCAAATGCAGACTGGGTGACCACTTTCAAGTCTGGCAGGAGACACACCATTGTTCTGCCATTCTCACATTCCAATCACTTAATCTGAACTATCAACATCCCTTCTCCATCAGCACCCTACACCCACTACCACCCTGTACCCAATCACCACCCTCCCCGCCAACTACAGCATAAATGCTGTCCCCTCCACACTTCACGCCAGCCCTGATGAAGAGTCATCTAGAATCAAAACGTTAGCTTGCTCCCTCTCCATGGATGCTATCTGACCTGCTGTGATGTCCAGCATTTGTTGTTTACAGCACAGATTCCAGCATCTGTAGTAATTTTTCCCTGGATTTGAGGGAAACTTGATGAGATGGGTTAGAAATTAGTTTAGTAATAGGACACAGGGAATAGTGGTAGAAGGCTGTTTGAGTGACTGGAGTCCAGTGTCCAGCAGTGTGCCATAAAGATCAGGGCTGTGACCCTTATTGTTTATTATATACATAAATGATATGGATGAAAATGTGCAGGACATGTTAAGCATATTTGCAGATGACACCAAGATTTGTAGAGTGGTTAATAATGAAGAGGATACTTGTAGGTTACAGGAAGCTATAGATGGGCGGACCAGTGGCAAATGGTATTTAAGTCTGATTTGTGTGAGGTGATGCACTTTGGAAGAAGAAACAAGATGAGAGAGTATTTAATGAATGGCAGGACACTGGGTAGCTTAGAGGAATGGAGAGATCTTTGGGTAATTTCTCACAGATCTTTGAAGGCAGCAGAGCATGTGAATGAAGTAGTTAAGAAGGCATATGGGACATTTGCTTTCATCAGTTATGGCATTGAGTACAAGAGCAAGGAGCTAATGTTGAAGTTTTACAGAGCATTGGTCAGGCCACAATTGGAGTACAGTGTGCAGTTATGGTCACCTCACTACAGGAAGGATATGATGGTACTAGAAGTGGTACAGAGGAGGTTGACCAGGATGTTGCCTAGGATGGAGAAATTGAGCTATAAAGGTGACTAGATAGGCTTGGATTGTTTTCTTTAAAGCAGAGAAGACTGAGCATGGACATGATTGAAGTGTATAAGATTATGAGGGGTATGGAAAGGATGAATAGAGAGCAGCTGTTCCCCATGATTGAGTGGTCGATCATGAGAGGGCATAGTTTTAGGGGAAGGAGATTCAGAGGGGATTTTGGGGATAGAAACTTTTTCACTTAGCGGGTTGTGGGAATCTGGAATGCACTGTCTGGAGAGGTAGTTAAGGCCAGAAACCTTGCAAACTTTAAAAAATATTTGGATGAATAATTCAAATATCATAACATTCAATGATATGGGACAAGTGCAGAAAAATCGATATTAGTGCACTTTTAGTAATAGTTATTGTCAGTGCAAACTCGATGGGCCAAAGGGCTTTTTCTGTGCTGTATGAATCTATGCTAACTCCATTTCTTCCCCCATCCCTTCCTCATGCTGCTCTTTGGCAGGTTGAATAGTCCAGCAAGTTATTCTTTTTGAACTGTATTGCAATCTGAAGAGGATTCAAATTAATCTTGTATAAAAACAAGAAAGTCATCATCACCGCTGCTCTCAACTAGAGTCAGAATGATACTTTAAGCATGTCATCAAAAAACAAATTAAGACCGGAGCACATAAGTGAACTAATCAATTAAAATCCAATATGGAATCTGTCATTTTAACTAAATAAGACAAACAGAATCTATTTCTAAGTCTCGTGCTTGGCTTGTTCATAGCTTATTTATTGTAAATTTAATTGTAAATATTTATATTTATTAAGTCCCACACTCAAAAACATAAGTTTATATGTGTATAGCAACACAACACTTGCCAAATGGGAAAAGACCCATAGCAAGAAATGGATTTCTGGCACTACCATGTTGAGGACAATGGCCCTGTGCATCTCAGTCACAGGCTGAAACAAGTGACCAAGCTGCCTCTGCTTTCCCTCCCAAGGCCACAGGGGGAACACTGCATGAAAGTAGCCAAGAGTGGAGCCCAGCGCTCTAATGGTGCACTGAGCGGATCACCGAGCTGCATACACTTTTTTTTCTTTTGAGGCACGTTATAAATATTGACATCTGAAACAAAGGGAATGCAATAGTGTAGTGTTAATATCACCACACTAGTAACC
>NC_063338.1:76657634-76683856 GCF_021869965.1 Rhincodon typus
CTATTTTGCCATAACATATCTTCAGAATATTATCTGGGAGTTCCAGTTACTAGTCTGGTGATATTAACACTATACTACTGCATTCCCTTGGTTTCAGATGTCAATATTTATAATGTGCTTCAAAAGAAAAAAAAAAGTGTACACAGCTCAGTGATCCACTCAGTTCCTATTACCTACTGCCAAACTGGTGCCTTTTCCCCATATGCCTGCACACCATTTCTATCCAAATAACCATCCAATGCCTTCTTGAATGCCTCAATTGAACCCGCCTCCATCACATTTCCAGGCAGCATGTACCACACTCTACTTGTTGTGTGAAAAAGTTTTTTCTCCCATCACCCTTACTATAAATGTTAAAACATGAATCAAAATCTGGAATAAAGGCATCCATGTCTATTTGCAGTCATGTAAGTATCATCAATTGTCATTAAAAACACACCTGGTTCACTAACTTCCATCAGGGAAACAAATCTGCAGCCTTTACCTGGTCTGCATTACATGTGACTCCAAACCTGTTATGCTATGTTATGTTTCACAGCAAGTATGTGATATACCTTTAAGCCACTCGCTCACCTTATCATGGCATGTGACGTCATGGTATAAATATCACAGCCTGCCACTTACTGAGCTCTGCTCTCTTGCAGTGAGACAAACTGAGGGAAATGTATTGGAGTACATCTGGATTGCTTAACTGGAGTCCAAATATACAAGCGTCTGAGATTGAATATATATGTACATACATACATGTATAAATAGCAGTGTGTGTTAGTGGCAGATTGTAAGTATACCTCTCCACTTCATGTCATGGTGGTGCTTCATGTCACAGATCTGCAGCAATATGATTGATGACATTTAATTTCCATCTCAATGATAATGAACAGGCAATAAATATTGATCTAGCCAGTGATGTGCATACTCCATGAATGAATTGAAAATGTGTTAATGTCCTTTCATTTACAGTGGTACAGGAGAAGATGGATGAAATGGTGAAAAAAAAGAGCAAAGATTCACGAACATTGATAGTAAAACTTCTGAGCACATGTGAACCCTTCATTGCAGAAGGGTTGAATTGTTTCGGGCTTCATCTTCAATGAAAATCTTCTCATAGGCAGCTCAGTGTGAGTTCCAGATCATGCTGTTACTCCCCTGTCAAAGTGGTTCAGCTCAACTGAGCTTTGACATTGAGGTCTTCCTGATAAGATCTTCAAGCTGTGCATCAGCCTCAATCATTTTCTCATGTAGGCAGGCACCCGAGCTCTGCATTCTCCTCCTCCTCTTTTACTCCTCCTCCTCCTCTTCCTCCAATGAGCTGTGTTCATTCAGGACTGTCCCTCTTCCATATCCATGTTTCTCTGGAGGCCCATGTAATAGAGAGTGTAGCCGACAGCTATAATGCATGACTGTCTTGCAGGAGAGTTCTGCACAGTGCCACTCAGCTGCGCTAAGCAACAGAACTTCATCTTCAGAAACCCAATAGCCTGCTTGATGTTTATCATGGTGAGCAAGCAGCATTACTTTTGGTGCTGTGTGCCTCTGTCCTAGGTTTTCATCCAGAGATGAGTGACCATCTTTTCAAAGGACATCCCTTTTTCTCAAAAATCCATTCACAAATGTTTTGGGGGCAGAGTGGAGAGCTAAAGCAGTCTGAACTGGAAAAGATTAAAGGAGTCAAAGGCAGTTCCATGGAGGAAGGGCTTTCTGTAGTCACAGACCAGTTGAACATTAAGGAATGTAAACGCATCCTACTGATGAATTTGGTTGTTCATTTACTGGGATTTTGATGGCCACAGAGGTGTAATCAATGATGCCTTGCAGCTAGGGTAATCCAGTTATTGGAGACTAAACTTATTGTCATCTTTTCCTGTGAGGCTGACTGTGTCTGGATTTGATTTTACTACCAAACTCACGAAAAGGGGGTCAGTGATCTACTAGGTGCCCTAGTGAGCAATCTTGGTGAGATACAATTAAAGTCCATAGCCGATTCTGGGAAGGAGACAGAGGTAAGGAGGTTCAAGCTCTATTGACAGGGCAAGGCATTCAGTGCAAAAAGATATGAGGTTTTTTTATCAATGAGGTTACAGATCTGTGACCACCTGCCTGATGAAACATTTATGCTCAGTCTTCCCACAGACCAACTCTGTAAATCTGGAGGTCATGTTAATGTTTCAGCTGCTACTTTGTGCACAGTTAACCATCTAGTTGCATTTGACAGTCTTGATCCCTGCTCTTTTAGCCTCAGGATACTAGCAATCTACATTTTCCTTTTACCATCTGAACACTTTACACTGCACGCTAAATACTTTGACCACCTCAGTGAATGTTTACCCTTTCATGGTGTTTACCTGATTCCCTGAGGTGGTCGTGATCATTTCCCCTTTGTATGTCCACCTCCACTCAGCTGCTTTGCCCCTCCCACAAAAAAGTACCATGCACGCCACACAAATTTTGAACAGAATGTTTAAAAATAAGTGTGCAAAATGTCTTAGTTGTCATGGTTAACAGACCAGTGGGATCTTGCAGTTACATTCCCCCTCACACTGCTAAAAGTCACCAAGAATGATATCAGCAAATCAATGTGCTGGCTGACACTGGCATTTTACCTCTACCTCTCTGTTTTCCAAAATTCCTCCAATCTCAGCCATCTGCTTTTCTTCCTTCAAGTTGCTCAGTACCTTCCCATTTACAAGTCAAAGATTAAGTGATTCATTTGAAATTAAACATCTCCCACATTCCATGAATTTAAAAAAAAATTATAAACCTTTTCAAATTAACAATCATATTTACTTAACTTGAGGCTCACTTTTTATAAAGTGCATCTTTACCTCTTTCTGTAGAAGCTGTCCAGTCTCAAGTCTCCTTCAGGCAAGTTCCTCCATTTTATAACTCTGAGACATTGCAATCAATAAAATCTGTCTGCTTTAGTATTGGAAATCAATTTCCTGTGAGTTTCTAAGGATTTTCTGTGGATGAGAAGCTATCCATTAAGTCACTGTTTGTATCTTATTAAAAATTCAAAAGCAAGATTCTACGATTGAAAATAAGTGGAGAACATATCTCCTTATGATTGGGATCTTTGTTGGTTCCTTCCTTGCCTTTGTTTTGGTTTTTAACCAAAAGAACTATAAATGCTGGAAATCAGAAGCAAAAACAGAAATTGCTGGAAAAGCTCAGCAGATCTGGTGGCATCTGTGGAGAGAAATCAGAGTTAACATTTTGGGTCCAGCGAACCTTCTTCAGAACTTGTTTTGGTATATTTGTTTCCAAGGAATAGTATTTTTTTGTTTTCATGATTCAATCATTAAGGTATGAATTTTCCATTTTGCTTTCAATTATATGCAGTAATGTAATCTTTACAAAGCTACAAGCTTAGTCATGTTATGGAGACATAGAAGCAAAGTTATTACATATGATTAAAATCTTGAAGACTAATGCTTGCAATTAGTCACATTATAGAACAAATAAGCAATAAAATAATAGGATATTGTGAAATGTTCAAATAGGAATTGCAGCATTTAATCTGTTGTATCACTCTGATCCTTTATCACATAAATTTAAATATTTAAGGGGTCAGTATGGGAATGAAAACCTTTTGCAGAATCCAGTAGGACAAATGTGGAAATACTGCTCAACTTGATGACAAGGCCTCATAAACATAACACATTGTTACATTGTTTCATTGTTACAGGTTAGAAGCTCCTTTATAATTAGTCAGATACACAGTATCGATCACTACCAAAGGTTTTGGAAGTGCAGGTTTAAGGACAGGTTGAGAAAATAGGTGTGTTGCAAATGCTTGCTTTTCTACCTTTCCTCATTACATCATCAAGGCACTTAAAATTACTTTTTGTAAACCTAAAACACTGTAGATGTTGGAAATCTGAAATAAAAAACAAACAAACTGCTGGAAATATTCAGAAAAAAACCCCAAAAGAACTGCGGATGCTGTAAATCAGGAACAAAAACAAAGTTGCTGGAAAAGCTCAGCAGGTCTGGCAACATCTGTGGAGGAGAAAACAGAGTTAACATTTTGGGTCCAGTGACCCTTCCTCAGAATATTCAGAAAGCCTGGAAGCATCTGTGGAGAGAGAAACTGAGTTAACATTTCAAATTGAGCATGCCCTCTTTAAAAATGAGGTTAATTTTTGTGACCAGTGTGGTAAATGCAGCAACCTATCTTCACCTTCTAAGGCCCAATACAAAGCAATGGTATCCAAGAGTAATTCATCTGTTTCATGTGACTTTGGATTGGATTGGATTGGATTTGATATCTGCAGAAATAGAGAACACAGGCACAGAAAATACCACCACCAATCTGTGCACCAGTTCCCTAACTCCATCCCACTACTTCTGGGTCATTACACAGAGGCAGGAAGAATTGGCTGCAGGTGGGTTACTCTCACATGAAGGGAGTAGCCAATCCAGCTTGTGAAGGGCCACTTGAATCTAATTGAAAAGTGGGGGGAAGGAGGGTTTGACTGGGAATTTCCAGTCTGCCTCATGGTTCTCAGAGGAATAAGGGTATTTTCAGTTTCATGGACATGGACATGGACTCCTGAAAGCAGAGCAGGGAGCCCACCAAGTTTAGAGGGCACCACAGTGGCCAGTCTCCCCCACTGTGCTTGCCTGCTTCAGAGGTCAATATTTTATTTGCGACCGTAGATATCGGCAACACCATCATCAGGTGAAGTGTTGCAGTCTGCGAGAATGAAGGTCAGAGATACCTCTCTGAATGTGGCAAAAACACACATCTGTCGCACAGAAATTCATTCCAAGTACAAAACAAGCAACCAGA
Organism: Rhincodon typus; assembly: GCF_021869965.1. NCBI lineage: Eukaryota > Metazoa > Chordata > Chondrichthyes > Orectolobiformes > Rhincodontidae > Rhincodon > Rhincodon typus. Next base: position 76,662,427 of record NC_063338.1, read on the forward strand.
CTGTAACAATTTCTCACATTAAATTTTAAACTAGTTATAAGATCCATGAAAACAACGGCAACGGTTTGTAAATTTCTTTGCCATCAGCGCTTTTGATGACTGTTAAGTATGTAGCACACAAGTACAGCGCAATGTTGTCTGAAAATCAAACGTTTCATAGAAACTCAGCGTTCTCCCACCAAAGAAATTTATAGCTTGATTATAATTGTTGCTGTATTTCCAAGACCTTACAACTAATTTAAAATGTAATGCTATTACAGTAGCCATTTTTATGTTAAGAGTCAATAGTGAGGGGGTGTAGTACAGTGGTAGAGCAACCGACTGCACAGCAGGTAGTCTTTGGTTCAAATCCAGCTATTTCTTTTAATATTTGCAGCATTCAAAAGGGCATTTGATAATTATTTGGACAGAAATAGCGTGCGAGGGTATGGAGAAACAGCAAGAGATTTGCATGCTGTAATGATGCTCGATTGGAGAGCTGGCGCTTGCATGATGGGCTGAATGGCCTCCTTCTGCACTGTTGAGATACTCCAGGTGGATCTTCCCAGCTCCTGAACAATGTGGGCCACAAAGAGAAAATTGGAAGAATTGCATGAGATGGCCAGCACAGTGTTTCTGATATCGAAAGTGAGTTTCCAACCAAGTGTTGGACAATGAGATATGAATCTCACTAGTGAGTGATGAGTGACCTTTTGGCATGCATTAAATCCTCATTCTGATGTCATTTCATCTCATAGTCAGTTTTACATTCAACCACCCTAAAGGTCCCTATTGGAAAAGTGGGTGCCAATTTCCATCTGTCCGACATGCCTGGGGCAATTAACAGATCCCTCACAGGGCAACTGCAAACTGACAATGCTTGACCGTATATGCTGATGGGCTCTGGAGTCAGTCCTAACAATGGCCAACGTGTCAAGCAATGGTGAGTGGGTAAAGGCAAGGAGGCGTGCCCCACTGAGGCATGGTGCATTGTCAAGCTTCAGAAGTTAGCGAGAGAAAACCTGTTAGGCCTCGCAGAGAGAAACTCTCCTTGCAACTTGCCAAAATTGATACTTGACCAATTCCAGTTAAAATTCAGCCCTCTGCTCTCAAACATTGAAGAGGTTGCACAGAAGACTCCACACCTACTGTGGCATCATGTTTTGAAGCTGACAAGTCACAAATTTGGTCCTCCAGCTTTGGGAGTCTATCTATTGGACAATGAGACTGCCCGCTCACCCTTAATTTAGTTGGCTACTCCAGGGAAAAGTCAATGACCAACTGTTTCCTGCACAGTGCAAGCTTCCAAACACCATTTGATCCTAGTCGCAGAATTCAGAATCCTCCAGGAAAGATCCATCTAGTCATGGCTTCAAAACTTGCATTATCGTGTATTTTTTCAACGGCTCCTGTTAAAACAGCCACCTTACTAGAACATGTAAAAATGCTGAAGTTTACAATGAAACTTCTTTTACCACTAGGTGGCAGCGTATTTCCCCTGATGTGTTAAAGTCTTTCAGAGACAGCAAGAACTGCAGATGCTGAAGTCAGAGTCAATGTGGTGTGGAGCTGGAGGAACACAGCAGGTTAGGCAGCATCAGAGGAGCAACAGAATCAACGTTTTGGGCCCAAAAATTTGAGTCTGATGCTGTCTGACCTGCTATGTTACTCCACTTCCACACTGTATTGACTTCCCCTAATGTGTCTCCCTGTGGCAGACAAGGAGGAAAACATTTGGAGAATAGGTTCTAGGAACCGGTGAAGTCAGCTTCTGTAATCAAAATGCAAAGCAATCACAACAGACTGTGGTGTTACAGAAATTGGGAACTGGTTCTCCCAGTAAAGGAAACTTCATTGAATAACAAGGCAAAAGTTTGGAATGTCGAAGTTTGTCAAGTCAAATAAGCAGCCATTAAAATGCCAATTGCCTGCTTTCTTGAACAAGAAAGAAAAATGTATTTATTTTTCTACAGTACCAATGTGAAAGATGTATATCAACAGTTCTGCATAAAATTGTAAACTTAATGTGAAGTTGATTTAGTTGTGTTCATATTTTGAACCGAATAACAGCCATGAAAGTAAATCCCCTTGACACTACATTCTTTCCTGTGTAAGGGATAGGATATAAAATGCTGATGAGCTCATGGAATATGGGGTGATTTACCAACAGAGATCACTGATGCTGCAGATGCCACAAATCACCCGGTTTGTTCAAGGTTCCTGTCAGTTGTAAACTTTGGCAATGAGTAGCTGTCTCAGAAGCAAACCGCCAGCGACAATATGTCCACCATAGCGAAATCAAGAAAGATGCAATTTAATATTTTAAAAAATCATCCATGTTACAGGAGCATCGCTGGTTAGGCTAACATTTATTATCCATCCCTAATTGCCCAGAGGGCATTAAACAGTCTACCAGATTGCGGTAGGTCTGGAGTCACATGTAGGCCAGACAAGATAAGGACAGCAGCGTTTTTCCTGAAAGAACATGAATGAACAAGATTTTTTTCCCAAAAATCAATAATGGTTTCATAATCAGATTTTTTTTATTGAATACTAATTCCATTATCTACTATGGCAGGATTTGAATCCAGGTTCCCCAGAACAATATCTTGGCTTCCAGATTAATAGCCTAGCGCCAATTCTATGATTCTATCAATACACTTGATCATCAGCACCTCTGATCCATAATGTTAAATTAAGAAGTCTGTCCTGAAATTGTATATTGTAAAACTTACAAAATGTATGAACTATGATAATTGTAAGGCAGGAAGAGGAGTTGGGTGGTGGTAAAAGGGGAAATTTAAAAGCTGGGAAATGTCTGACATGGTGAGGAGAGGGTGGAGATAGCTGTTTAAATTGGGAAGGTGAGTCGGAAATTGGACATTGGAGGTTCAATACCAAGGACAGAGGTTGCAGGCGATGTTGGCCAATCGAGATATTTGGATCACAAGTTAGTTCACAGGCTAACTTGGCAGTCAGGGCAGGGAAAGCACTCTTCCCTTCTCCAGGTTCACGAGTAATGCCAGAGAGATACCTGTCACACCCAGCCATTTTCACCTGCCTTCAGTCATTGGGTTTGCTGACACCTGGAAAATCCATTTTAATGTGAAAAAAAGGGATGAAATTTGAAGCCAGTAGCAACAATGAAATACATTAAGGACAGGCATGCTGCTGGACTGTCGGTTAGCTCTCCAGATTACATAACTCTGGTAAAATGGAAAATCAACAAGTTTCAGTTGTTCAGATTTGTACACTGCCTGGGGCAGTGGTGGAGACAGATTCCACAGGAAGTTTCAAAATAGAACCAGATATATATTTGAAAGTGAAGAGTTTAGAGGGCTACTGGAGAATAGGATTAGCTCTTCCAGGAGCCAGTACTGAGATGATGGATTGAATGTCCTCCTTCTGTCTGTAAATCCTATGATTCTATGACTTAGTTCACTCTGCCATCTTTAATTCTCCTCTTACTTCACCACCTCACTACTTACCTATCTCTGAGCCTTCCCTCAGTGGTCTAACATCACCCACCTCCCTCCAACTCTTCGCCATATCCACCAATTTTCTCTGAAAGGATCATGTGAAATTAGCATTAATGGTTACACAATAAGCAGTGGAATGATTTTGTGGATCATTGAAAAGGTTTGATAGTTTGATAAGTGTCATAGTTTGAGGGCCATAAGTGATAAACTATTAATTGGGGAGAAGTTAGAATGGCTAATGGCAATGATTCAAAAGTTGAGATCATGGAACTGGACAGCAGAGCTCTCATTTAATCATTGCCAGTACTAAGAGTGAAAAGTTTGCAAAGTGTAATAATTTGAACCAGTATCTTAATTACCCCTGGTAGCCATTTAGCTAGGAGCCCAGTTTCAGCAAGTGTGGCTGCACTTATGTGGGGCACTGTGCGAGTTAATAGGGGGGAAACAACTGTAAGCATCAACCACTTATGAGATTCTTCGTGTACGTTTTGTTTGTCAATAAATACAGTCTAAAACAAACATTAACAGGACAATGAAAACTTTTTATTTAAAACGTTTTCACCCTGAACATGGCACTTCCAAACTTTACTGCTGGAACAAATGTCTGTTATTCTCGTCCACCAACATCATCCTTCAAATTCAGATATTAAAAGTATCAGAACTCTGCCAACGAAAAATTTAAATATTATACAATAATAGGTTATTTTAAGACTTGTTTATGAGAAATTTGTCTGGATGGAAGCTATGTTGAATGCTAACTGTAAATTACCAGCACGTTCCCCACCTACATTGTTCCTGTCCATGTTTAAATACAGTCTAATTAGTGAGCTGGTTTTAACAAATTTCAGAATGCTGCTGGCACAACTTCCCCTTTGAAAACACTATGGCCTTTAACAAAGATATATGAAGATATCAGGCAAGTGACAAGACGTGGCAATGTTTTGAGAGCCTTGTTTTTCTTCAAGTACTGATTGACGATATCTATGCGATTATGCTTCGTATTTCGCCTATATTATAGCTTTGAATACAATATCTTCAGTGGAACAAAAACATTAAAGTTTCTGTATATTTAAGTAATCAGATCACAGGCAATGAGAATGTCAAAGTAATGGACTTAATCAGGGGCTCATCGGATAGATTTGATCTCATTTACTGAATATTGTGGGCAAAGAATTGAGATCATTGATATCCCTTTTTGTGGATTGTCTTAATGCTCCCAAATGACATGCAAACTTTTGGCCAAGTTGAGCCTGACGCCAACTGAGTGAGAGTTTTAACGAATGCTCATAGTGATCGCCTGCCAGAGGCTTTGAAGGGAATTAGATCATTGCATCAATCAGTCTGTCACCAGACATTTTTTTAACCTATTGCTGCGATTAATAACATGCATTAAGTAACTGGAAGGGGATCTTCAGTTCCTCCCACCCTGTGCTCTTTAAAAGATTCATCTGCAACTGTGATTCTCTAAATGTTTCAGGATTTCAATGATTTTGAAGAGTTGTAGAAATCTTTTTTTAAAATTAATTTGCAGGATGACAGCATTGCTGTCATAGCTAAGCTAACGTTTATTGCCTATCCCAAGTTGCCTAGTGGACAGTTAAAATTCAACCTCATTTCTGTGGGTCTGAAGTCAAATGTAGGCCGGACCAGGTAAGAATGGCAGTTTCCTTTCCTAAAGGACATTAGAACCGGATGGGTTTTTCCAGACAATTGATAGTGGAGTTATGGTCATCATTAGACTCTTAATTCCATATATTTATTGAATTCAAATTCCACCATCTGCCATGGCAGATTCAAACCCAGGTATCCAGAACATGACCTGAGTTTCTGGATTAACAGTCCAGTGATAATACCACCAGGCTGTCACCTCCCCCAAGTCTGTAAGATGTGATGTAACTGGTACGGCAAGATATTATACAAACAACAAGATTGGTGCACAAATGTTCTCCCAGATTTGGGTGTGTCTGGGTTGGCATTTCTTTTGGAGTAAACCATGATTTAGAGAATGTCTAGAGTCCATTCAGTGTAAGAGAGTTAGCCGGAAGATGGAAGAAGAACAGAGGGACGAGGAGGTGTCCATATTAGCCCCTGGTTTCCATATAGAAAACCTACCACCTGCCCCATATAAATAACAATCAGCAAGGTAACATGGCTTCGATAAGGTCACTCCACTGAAATTTGTCACTTCCTGTGCCATAAATACATACTCAGAACAGGATATGGTCAACAGTGCCCAAAGGAAATGAAGGTGGCCGTGGCAGACTTTCACTTGACCGGCTCCTTCAAGACTGGAGCAGGATATATTTACAGCATCTCACAGAAGGCCATTTCCATGATGAATAAGGGGGTCGCTGAGGGTCTCCACTCAAGAACTTAACTATGTTGCATTTACTCTCACCGGCAAGATGGATTGAGCATAGTGGGGGACGGCAGACTTCACCTTCATACAAAATATCCCTGACTGCACCCATGTAACTTTATCAGCTCAAGTTGTTGCAATCCAGAACTAAAAGAGATTCCACTATCGCACTCCCGCAATGTTCAGCAGGAATGTGACTATCTACAGTGAATCATGAAATTCCATGCCCAATATCTGACAGCAATCATGATGATGCCTTCGTTCTGTGGAATTGGAGTCAGGGATAAGAAAGGACAGGTAAAGACAGCTGGTTGTTTTTGTTTTATTCATTCATGGGATGAGGGCGTCGCTGTCTAGGCACAATTATTGCCCATCCCTAATTGCCCAGAGGGCAGTTAAGCGTCAACCACATTGCTGTGGGTCTAGAGTCACATTTAGGCCAGACCAGGTAAGGATAGCAGTTTCTTTCCCTAAAGGACATTAGTGAACTAGTCCCGAGTATTTTTTTTTGAAGATTTAATTAATTAAAATGTGTACGTGCAGATAATGAAAGCTACACTGTAGTTGGAAAAATGATCGTGTAGATCTTTGGCATGCTGAAGGAATGCTTCCATTTCCTGGACTATTCTTGAGGAGCCCTGTAGCACACAGAAAGCTGAGAGTCAAGAATCACAGTGGCCTGCTGCACTTAGAGAAACTTTACATTATGGGTGGCACCCTTTTCACAAGAGATATCATGAGCAGGAATATGAAGAGGATTACATGGAAGAGACTGGGACAGCGTAACCTAGACAGCTTCTTTATGCCAAAGCTGTCTGTCATCCAAGTGTATCCAACAACCCAACTCCTTATTTATCTGCCATCCCAAAATTTACCTTCCTTCTTGTATGACCTTCAAGCCATGCAAGGTCCTAATATAAAATTGAAAACAATCACAAACTGTATACTCCAAACTAAATTTATAGATCAAACCATGCAATATCAGATGCCAAAGTCAATAATTATCCTTGTGTGCTCCCTCAGTGGCTGTCCTAATGTTCCAGTGCTGTGTTCCCACAGCGGCTGCAACATGGCAGGAGGAAGATTACCTAACTATCTGTTAGAGGGCAGGTTGTTGCATTGTCATGGGTACCCAGTAAGTCTTTTTTTGCACTGTAATCTATAGCAATGATGACAGCAGTCTGAGCTTTCATTGCAGCACTGAGACATTGAGTTCTGCTACTTTTTGTTTTGTATTCACAGGCTGTGGCCAATGCTGCTGAAGACAAAATTTATTGCCCAGTCTTAATTACCCTGGATACAGTGAAGGTGAACTGTCTTCTTCAACCACTGAAGTCCGTAACGAGTTGGCACACCCACAGCGCCACAAGGAAAGGAGTTCAAGGAGTTTGATAATGAAGAAACAGCAATATAATTCCAAGTCAGAATGGTACGTGGTTTGCAAGGGAACTTTTAGGTATTGGTGCTTTCTTTTGACTGTTGTCCTTGTCCTTGTTGGTGGTAAATGTCAAAGGCTTAGAAGGTGCTATCGAAGGAGCTATGGCAAGCTGCTGCAGTGCATCTTGAAGATGGTATGCATGGCTGTGATTATGCTTCCGTGGTGGAATTGAATTGAATTAAGTTTCATTGTTACATGTACTCACATGAGTACAGTGAAAAGTTTACAAGTCGCCACTTACGGCACCATCTTAGGTAAAAAGGTACCTAGGTACAGAATCTTGGAGCGAATGTGGAAGGTGGTGCATGGGTGCCAATCTAGCAGATTGCTTTGTCCTGGATGGTATCAAACTTCTTGAGAGTCACAATGAAAGATGAGACACTAACCATTAGATGCTGCATGGCTACATTCACATCTATCCAATTTGTTACCACTTCCACATTGGATAAGATGGGCTCCAAATTCTGAGAAAATCCCTGCACCAATTTGTTTCTGGAACCCTCCGTGTTCCTTGACATTGATTGGAGGCATTCTGACAAGGCTGCCAATGCCACAAATTTTGTGATCATTTTTCTTTTAATGGCTTCCCAGCAATATATCTGTCTGAGTCTTCTGCAATAGAACCCAGGCACCACATGCTGAGAGTTTCTTTTCTCAGCCTTGCCATTGGTCTCTTGTGCCCAATATCTCCCCACATGGGAATCCCACCTCTATTCCGTCTGTCAAAACTGAGGCAGCTGAAAGCACAGCCACCAATAGTCAAGTGATTCAAATCAGAGATACTCAAGAGGATGTGAAATGCCTTAGTTATGATTATACAACTGAAATCTGCATGCAATATGTTCCTTACTCAGCTTGTATCATGTTACTTTGAATTCATACTGACATATACATGCAAAATAGATTAGTGCATTCACAGCTGGGATGGAAGATTAATTATGTAATGTTGTCGGAGGTCCCTCAAGATTTGAGTTTTAAATCAACTTTGAATGTTTGCAGTTCTGCTTAGGAAGTATTCAGTTCAAACACTCTTGTTACATTAGCACAGCAGCCTAGGATGTCAGTTTCATTCATTGGTATCCATTATTACCTTTGCTAACACATGAAGAATCATTGGGTTAGACTTCAAGAATAGCCAGGAGCTTCTATTTATAACACCAATTTGTGGAAATTGTCAGAATTCTTTCCTTCGACAAACGTAATCTGAGAAGAAAGAATTAAAAACAATTTAGTAAGAAACGTAAAGTCATATCTTTAAATATTCAGCAGCTGAAAATCAAATAAAGTTTCTGCCAGTTTCTGAAAAAGCCACAGACATTGGCTAAAAAGGCTGCAGAAGTGTTAGCAATGCTAAGCCTGCTTGTAGAAGCTTAGAACAAGTACACTGATCACAAACTGTCTTACCAAAGCTACAATGGGAAACATCTGAATCACAAACCAAGGACACAGCAGTCAATATTGAACACCATGAGTTAGGTAAATTCCCTTTTGAAAGGATGAAAGTTCTTATAATGAAGGAAAATTCTGGACTAAAAAGCTAAAAGAAGATTTATATTGCAGATGCTGGAAATCCATTACCATCATCTTGCCAGCCCTTCTTCTGCATATATATCACTTTTTCCCAGCTACTCCTAGTTCTGATAAACGGTCACTGGACCTGAAATGTCGAGTTTGCTTTCTCTCCACTGATGCTGCCAGAGCTGCTGAATTTTTCCAGCAATTTCTGTTTATGATAAAAGGATGCTTGTTAGGAAAATTATTAGAAAAGTATAATTTGAGTGAGGAGAGTGAAAATAAACCAAAGGCAGAAGAGATTTAAAAAAAAATCAATCAGTGCTTTGAGGAAAATAACTGGCTTTATTATGCACCTGAAATATTCTTAAAGATGCAATAAAAGTGTGACACCATATTTTGAAATATATAAATTGCACAATTTTACATCACAAAAATGCAGAAAAGGCAAAAAGAAATCACTAAGAAGGGAAAAATGGCTGTCTAAAATTACAGAATTTCTTTAGTTTTAAGGCATTTCAGCAATCTTTAAATGCTTGACAATATTTCTTTTAGCCAAAAAGGGTGTATAATTTTGAAATATTTATAAATTTTCCAACTTTAGTAAGATGAAATTAAGAAAATTTCTGAAGTGGAAAATAAGAAGATAGAAGAAAAGAGAATGTTCATTGAACCAACAAAGCATTGTAATAATAAATCTTCATTAGCAATTTATCATCATTATCTAGTAATTAGAGTGAAAAATTAGAAAAATTGAAACAATTAGCTGAAAAACACAATGCTTAATGCAATTTAAGTCATTGTACAACATAAAATTCCAAGCAACAGAACTAGCTGCAGATACAAACAACTGAAAAATCCTGCAACAGCCAAGTGAATAAAAAGCAAGTGACAGCAGCTAGACACAGTGAAAATGAAGAATGATTATACACTTCCTAGCAGATTTAAAATCACAAATATTTCAGACAGGATATTACGCTGAACTGTATGGAAAAGACAATTCATGAGATGTAGAAATGCTTCAGATTACAGAAGAAGCCAAGAGAAAACCAAGCAAACACATTTCTTTATTCTATAGGTCCAGCAGCAGATCATCTTTTAAAATGACAGAATGTAAGAAAAGACACAGAAACCACATGACTGTATTGTAGGAACAGTTGACAATTTACATTAATGGAAGAGCAAAGTTTGCTCTTTCAGAGAAAGATGTTGTCAACTTCATTCATAATCTCCGTACATTGTCAGAATTTTGTGATTATGAAGATTTACTGCCAGAATTAATTTGAGACAAAATTGTTTTCAGAATTCCTGATCCATTCCTGTAACAATCAAAAGAGGACCTCACATTGGAAAGACCTATCCAGATAATGATGGAAACTGAAATTCAAAAACAACAAAACAGAATGATGGGAACTGAAAGTTAACCTAGCTCAAGAAGATTGTCTAGCTTCATCAATTTTTTAATGCATATAAACATCAAAATAACACACAATATGCTAATACAAAAGAAAAGGATACTTTGATGCTAAGATTAACTGTTTTGGATGTGGAGCTAAAAATAAAGGACATAAACAGAAAATATGTCCAGCTTTCTTGTGTCAATGCAAAATTTTCCAAGTGGGACATTTCCAAAGAATGTGGAAATGCCAAACGTAAACCTTTGAACCACAGAACTGATGTTGCTTACTTGCACGAAGAGGCTAATAACTTAACAAGCATCTTTTGAAGGAAACACAGAATACCTGGTCATATCTCCATTATAACATATATTCCGATATGTTCACATATTACCTTTGGAACAAGGCACTCAATATTTCCACAAATTCATAATGTCCAGGAGCAGAATTGGCCTATTCTGCCCATGATTCTGCTTTACTCACAGTTGATATGTTTTTGAGGCTCATTTTCCTGCCTTCTCCCTGAAACGTTTGATACCCTACTATCCACCAATGTGTTAAATACACTCATTGACTTCACCTCTACAGTCTTACATAGCAATAATTTCCACAGATTCACCACCCTCTGACTGAAGAAATTCCTGCTCATCTCAGTTTTAGAGGATCATCTCTTCGCTCTGAGGCTCCATCCTTGGGTCCTTCTCTGTCCTACTGATGGAAACATCTTCTCCAAATCTATTCTATCCAGGTATCTCAGTATTCCATAAGTGTCAATGAGATCCCATCATCCTTCCAAACTCCATCAAATATAGACTCAGAGTCCATTAAGAATTATTTAGGTGTACACTTGAAATGACATAACATTGAAGACTATGGGCCAACTGCTGGAAGATGGGATTAGAATAGTTGGATGTTTGATGACCAGCAAAGATATAATTGCCCAAAGGGCCTCTTTCTGTGTTATAGAGATGTTGTGACTCTACCTCTCTATGAGAATAATGTCCTAAGAATACTCATCTTCAGCTGCTTCAGCTTCTCTTCATCATTAGGTCAAAACTGGGGATGTTTGCTGATGATTGCACAATATTCAGCATAATTTCGAGCTTCTCAGACATTGAAGCAGTTGGTGTCCATATGCAGCAAGACCTAGTTAACATCCAAGTTTGAGATGATATGCAGCAGGTAACGATCACACCACATAAACACCAGGCAATGAATATTTCCAAAAAAAACGAATTTGAGCATTCCCCCTAGACATTCAGTCTTGTAACAATCACTGAATCCTCTACCATCAAAATTCTGGATGTTATTATTTACCAAAAACTGAATTTGACCAGCCATACAAGTACCATGGCTACTAGAGCAAGGCAGAAGCTAGGAATTCTGTGATGAGTAATTCACCTCCTGTCCCCAAAGCTTATCACTGATCTTTAAGGCACAAATCAGGAATGAGAGAGAATATGCTCACTGGCCTGGATGGGGTGAGATGTGGTAAATGGTGTGCCACAGGAATCAGTGCTGAGGCCAAAATCATATACAATTTACAAGAATGATTTAGATGAAGGGTCTGAATATCTGGTTGCTAAAGTTGTTGATGATCCAAAAATAAGTAGCAAAGTAAGTTATGAAGAGGAAATAAGAATTTGCCAAAGAAATGTTGAGTGAGTAGGTAAAAGGTTTGGCAGCTGGAGTTTAATGTGGGAACATGAACTTGTTCAGTTTGATAGGAAGAATATGAAAGTTGCATATTATTTGATTGGCAAAAACTGCAGTGCTCTGAGTAATACAGGAATTTGTGTAGACTGGTGCATGATGTGCAGTGATGTAGTGATAATTTCACTGACCAAATTGTCCAGAATCTCAGGTTAATGTTCTGGGGATATGGGTTCAAATACCCCCCTGGTGAAATTTGAATTCAATTTAAAAAACTGGAATTTTAAAGAAAAAGTAAGCTAGTCTAATGTTGGCCATGTAAATATTGTTGGTTAAAGGCCCATCTGATTGATTATTAGCTTTTAGGTGGGAGGAGATAAAATTCAGACCAACTACTAGATTGGCGGGGAAAGGAAATCTCAGCAGCACTTCACTAAAGTGCAGAGGAGATAAGTTGTGACGCTCATATTTTAGCAAAGGGTCTTATTTTATCTGCCAGGTCACCCAAAGGCTATGCAAAAAGTGGATTTTATAAGGAAAATACAGGTTTTTAGTCCAAATTGTCTTCTGGTACTCAAATATAGTAGTCAGATCATTCACATTTGTTTCTCTTTGCTTGATATATCGACTTAAAGTGAGACTGACAGGAGTCACCATGTTTGCCATTCTTAAATTGTCTCTCTTAATGGCTGTACCTTCTGTGTTGAGAAGTTTTGCCAAGAAAAAAGATATTGCTGAGACTCAATATTGTCAATGATATTTTGCAAAGATTCTTTGGTAGAGTTATTTTCATTTCCACACAAAATGTTACATTTCATGCAGCTAGACTGGTACCTTGTGCATGACTCACATTGATTAAAAGCTGTGCTGTTGACTGAGAGAGTTTCAGTTCATTCTCCCAGCTGTGTTGAGTGGCTCTGCAGCTGAACATTAGTGATAATATACATGATCTTCCTAAAAAGTTCAATCATGAAACACTCTGGAAACCCAGGAGGAATAATAACCTTCAATAACCTTGGTTCTTCCATGTCTGTTGTTTTTCTACTTGGCATTGAGACAAAACAAAGGCAGCTGATGTAAAAACGAAACTGCAGCCACATCCTGAAAAAATTGCCATGGACCTGCCAGAAGCTACCTTATATGACAAATATACAAACCTTCTGTGATCTGGGAGAAAGGCCACTGATTATATATAATAGCTGATGAAACCAGTATCTAGGTGAGGCTCACAAGACGACAAGTGGTTTGGTAGCTTAATGCTAGAAAAACCACAAACCCGTTAGACTCCATAGTTACAGTACTTGCTTTGTCAAAAAGATTTAGTTCTGAGAAGGTCCTTCAGGATGAATATTTCCTTGGTGAGAGCAGGAAATGTTGCGTGAATTATTAATGTACTCGAGTTAAAAGAGAACTTTTGCCAGACAATGCAAAATCTCTCCTACAGAATTTTCAATTAGTGGCAGAACAATTAGTGTAGCTTTCAGGGATCATTAATGAGATTACATACGTTTAAAATTTTCATTCGATGTGCACTTATGTATATACTTACAAACAAGCTTTCAATTCAGCTTTTGGTTGACTTGAATTAGATTATTCAGCTATTTGAATTTAAAGGACTGCCTTGCTTTGAATCACATAAAGTTGAGGTATTTCTGAAGAAGGGTCTAGGCCCGAAACGGCAGCCTTCCTGCTCCTCTGATGCTGCTTGGCCTGCTGTGTTCATCCAGCTCTACACCTTGTTATCTCAGATTCTTCAGCATCTGCAGTTCGTACTGTCTCTTTTTTTCTCCGAAGTTTGTTTCTTACGTCCTGGTTCTGATGACTGCTAGAAGAAAACCTTCAACTTCTAGTCTTCTTTTAGCTGAAGAATATGTAGAGTTAAATATTAATTAAATTATCATTATTTATTTATGAATATTTATTAATTAATCAAATGCACAACTTACAAGTTAGTTCCTCCCAGGAACAGTCTGTTATATCCCATTGGGCAGAGGTTATATTATGATGTCAGTTAGCCCTTCAAGGTATGAACTGCTTTGTACAACAGACAATAGCTCCTGCTGACAAGTAGATTAGAGTATAGGGCATTACTTAATGTACAGTTTCTGCTATGAAGTAGCAAACCTTCAGACTGATCATGAGCATCATGACAGGAAATGTAATACTCTTAACAAAATGGCTTTGGTTGGGAATTGGCAACCATCAGCCTGGTTCTCAACTTAAATGTCACAACAATCATTATCTAATCAAGTTGACAGAGTAGAAATGTTCTGAAGCAGACTTCAAATAAAATGTACTTTTATCCTTGTCAAAGACCCATTACTGGTAAGCTTGTCAGAATTGTACAGGAGCTCTCTCAAGCAAACAACTCATCATACTTCCAAGAAAAATTTGGATAGATATAGTCACATATGCTTTTTAAGTACACGGAACAGTTTGCATTCATTTTGCCAGGTCTAGCATTGGAATGCAATTGACTTAGCATTCTCCTATTCATTCTTCAGTTCTGAGGAAGGGTGACTCAATCTGAAACAATAACTCTGATTTCTCTCAAAAATGCTACTAGACTTGCTGAGCTTTTCCAGCAATTTCTGCTTTTGTTTCTGATTTATAGCATCCACAGTCCTTTCGGTTTTTGTTAAGGTTGTTACTGACTATAGGAGGAGTTTCTGCATCACATATCCCAAGCTCCAGCAATGCAGGATGACAGTTCACTAGTCTTTGCATGCATTTCTGCTTTTTGTAGGATCCAATGGGTTATTTGTCACTATGCATTCTCTCCATCAGTAGTCTGACATTGTCCTTGACATTGTCCTTGATAGAAAGACACCATTCCCTGAGCATGCAGCTAATTAGTAACCACTGGAACATATAATGCAGATTTATGCCCAGTTGCATTGCAGCATCCTGGATGCCATCATTTGAGTTCTGAGGAATGGTTATCGGACCCGAAACATTAACTCTGATTTTCTCATCACAGACGCTGCCAGACCTGCTGTGCTTTTCCAGAAACTTCTGTTTTTGTTCAAGTCATTTTTAACGGCTAACAAGTTCTAATACCAAAAGCATTATGCCAGGATATCATATCCATGTTACACCAGAAACACATGAGAGTTTAGCACTTGAATCTGTGTATTAGCCAAGGGTGAATCTGGACATATAACAACCGTGACTGCATGGGATGCATGCCAAATGTAAAATAAAATACTCATTAGCAGAGGAAGCCTTTAGATCCACACAATGTTCCAATCAGACCTATTTACAATGAATGTTGAAGATTATATCCTGTGATAGATTATATCTCCAAATTTCCCATTGTTCAATGGCCTGGCAACAAAACAGGAATGAATTTCACTAACACCCAAGTGCTATTCTCAGTTAACTCAGAATCCCAGAAAAGATAGTGTCTGACAATAGATATTAATAAAGTCAGGTACAGCAAGTGGGTAGTGACCACTATCACATCATCACTCTACTATCCATGCTCAATTAGTCTAGCAGAATGAATGACGTCTATTATCGAACCAATGATCATTACATGTCGAACAGCAAAACAAGCTTTTTGCTTTACATTGGTACATTTTTGTGCAACATTAATGGAGGAGGAATTAATAACTCCAGTGGAAATTATTCTCAGGAGACAAGTGTGAATGATTTTGCTCAACAACTAATTATCTAGCACTTGCAGGTAACAGAACACTCCTCTTCAAAGAGGAGGCAATGGCCTAGCAGTATTATTGCTAGACTCTTAATCCAGAGACCCAACCAATGTTTTGGGGATCTAGGTTCAAATCCCACTGCAGCAGATGTTGGAATTTGAATTTGACAAAAATCTGGAACAAAGAGTCTAATGATAATCGTGAAACCATTGTTGATTGTTTTAAAAACCCATCTGGTTTACTAATGCCCTTTAAGGATGGAAACTGTTGTCCTTACCTGGTCTGGCCTAAATGTCACTCCAGATCTACAGCAATACAGATGACTCTTAACTGCCCAGTGGACAATAAATGCTGGCCTAGCCAGCAACGTCCATATCCCATGAGTGAATTAAAAAAAAGAAGAATGAAAAATGAACGAACAGTTAAAGAATAACCAAAACTGGACTGGACAGAGCGAGAGTTAGAAACACAAATACAAGAGCTTAGATCCCATAAAACATTTCTATAAATATACAACAGACCCAGGACATGGAAAGTCATCATGGTTCTACATTGCAAAGGAACCAAAACCAACTCAGACCAATGTACAACACAATGATCACGCATGGAGAGATTGAGGAAGAACACTCCAATAATTGTGCAGTAACAAGATAACCAAGTTGCCAAACAAATGTGACAGAGAACATGGCATAACCTTCAGGACAGGTCACCAGTTAATAAGATAGTAACTTTTTGGAGCAGAATTGGCCATTTGGCCCATCGAGTCTGCTCCACCATTTGATCATAGGTAATAATGTTTTTCAACCTAATTCTCCTGCATTGTCCCCATAACCTTTAATCCCTTTACTAATCAAGAGCCTAGCTATCTCTGTCTTAAAGACAATAAATGACTTGGCCTCCACAGCCTGCTGTGGCAATGGGTTCCACAGATTCGCCACCCTCTGAAGTTCAGGACGAATTCTCAAATGTCCGAAGTGTTACACTGAACTTTGAATTGTTAGTTGCGTAAACTTTTTTTTAACCTGTTAGGTATACGTGGTCAATTTGATAAGTACATTGGGTACAATCATGTATCTCTGATGGAATAATTTTTACCATTGGACATAAAAGGGGGTGTTATCTTATGTCCCATAGCCAGTCATTCAGCATACCTATGAGGTATCCCAAAGTCAGCATGTCAGTACATTTAAAAGATGTGCATTTATCACTGCATCATAACATGTGACCTAAGGGTCTAAAGGTGTAATATGCTATCTTACCCTGAGATCTCTTGACGCATGACAGATTTCTAGTAAATGCTCTTCTGTTGTAATCTAATAGCTTAATGTTAGCCCAGACACAAATGTCCTTGAAGAATATAATATCTGTACATAATGGAGAGCTCTAAAAAATGACTGTTGGACTCTTCAAAACCACAATATATGCACCCAATTTTGTTTTATTATATATATTCACAGAGTGTGGACATTGCTGGTTAATCCAGCATTATTGCCTACTAGAAATTTGTAGTAAGCTGCCATTTTGAGATGCTGCAGTCTATTAGGTGTAGGTAGGCCCACTATACAGTTAGGAAGGGAGTTCCAGGATTTTGAATGACTGTGAAGAAATAGTGACATATTTTCAAATAAGGATGGTGTTTGGCTTGGACGGCAATTTGCAGATGGTGATGTTCCCATGTATCTGCTGCCCTTATCCTTCTAGAAAGAACTGGTTTTGGGCTTGCAAGGTGCTACCTAATGATCCTTGGTGAATTTCTGTAGTAGATCTTGTAAATGGTAGCCACTTCTGCTCCTGAGTATGAATGTTTAAGATTATAGTTCCAGTAAAGTAAACTTACTTGTTCTGGATGGTATCAAGCTTCTTAAGTGTTGTTTGAACTGCACTCATGCAGGTAAATGTGGAGTACGGCATCACACTCCTGAATTGTGCCTTATAGATGATGGACAAACTCTGGAGAATCAAAAGGTTAGTTACCTGCTGCATATTTCCTAAGTTCTGAACAGTTATTTTCACATGATATTTTTATGAATGGTCCAATTCAGATTCTGGTGAATGGTAAGTCCCAGGAAGCTGATGTAAGGGATTCGAGTAAAGTAATCCCATTGAATGTCAAGGGGGAATGATTAGATTCACTCTTGTTAAAGATGGCCATTGACTGGCACTTATGTAATGTGCTACTTGCTAGCTCAATTCTGCACATGGGCATGAGCTTTCTCAGTATCTGAGTACTCATGCAGCATGTTGAAAATTATGCAATAATCAGTGAACATCCCCACTTCTGATCTTTGAGAGAGGAAAGGTCTTTGATGATGCAACTGAAGATGGTTGGGCCTAGGAAATACCACGAGGAAATCCTGTAAAGGTGTCCTGGAGATGAACAACCCCGAATAACAATTTTCCACTTGATTCATGTCCTTAGTGTCATATTTGACTCTAAACAGGGGAGAGTTTTCCCTCTGTTTCCTAATGACTCCAGTTTTGATAGGGTTCCGTGATGCCACATGTTATTTTGTCAAAATATCAAAAGATGTGGGCAGCTATGATGTCAAGGGCTGTCACTTTCACCTCACTTCTGGAATTCAGCCCTTTTGCCCATGTTTGAACCAAGGCTGTAATAATGTCAGGAGCCCAGTGGCCCTGGTGGAACCCAAACTGGCCAACAATGAACAGCTTAATGCTGAGCAGGTGTTGATTGATAACACTGTTGATGATACTCTACTGATTATCAAAAGCAGACTGCTGGGGTGGTTTTTAGCTGGGTTGGATTTGTCCTGCTATGTGTGTACGGCCATAACTGGGCAGTTTTCCACATTGGAATTGATCTGACAATGTTACAGGTGCATAGGAACAGTAGGGGTGTAGCAAGTTCTGGAGATCAAATTTTCAGTACTATCGGAATGTTGTCAGAGCCCACAACTTTAGCTGTATCCAGTGCCTCCAGCTATTTTTTTGATGTCAAGTGGAGTGAATCAAATTAGTTGAAGAGTGGCCTCTGGAAGAGCCCAAGATGGGCCATCCAGTCAGCACTTCTGGTTGAATATTGTCACAAATGCTTTAGCCTTAATTTTTAGTACTGATGTGTTGGGGTCCCCCATCATTAAGGAAAGGATATTTGTAGAGTGTTTTCTTCCAGTGAGTTGTTTAATTGTCCACCATCAATCATAACTGATGTGGCATGATTGCAGAGCTTAGAACTGTCCTGTTGGTTGTGGGATTGCTAAGCTCTGCCTATCACATGTTGCTGTTTGGAATGCAAGTAGCCCTGTTTGCAACTTCACCAGTTTGACACATCATTTTTAGTTATTCCTAATGTTTCTCCTGGGATGGCCTCCTGTAGCCTTTGTTGAGCCAGAGTTGATCCCTGGCTTGAGAGACTGTAGGTTGTACCAAGCTAGGAGATTGTGTATTCTGTTGGAGTATGCTTCTGCTACTACTGATGGCCCACAGCCCCTTCTTGAGCTGCTAGAACTGTTTCATCATATTTAACAAATTGTTAATGCCACATACATGATATTGGTATTTTCAATGGGAAGATATGACTGTCTCTACAAAGATCTGTGTGACAGTCACTCTCACTGATACTGTCATGGACAGATTCTTCTGGGGCAGGTAGATTAATGAGAATGAGATCGTGTATGTATTGTTGGTTCCCTGAATGTTTGCCACAGATCCAATCTCACAGCTACATGCTTTAGAAATCAATCAGCCTGTTCCATAGTGCTGCTGCTGAGCTACTCTTGGTGGTGGTCTTTGAAGTCACCCACCCAAAGTACATTCTGTACCCTTGCCACCCTCAGTGCTTCCTACAAGTGTTATTCAACATAAGCGAAGTATTAATTCATCAACCGCGTGGTATGCAGTATGTGCCAATCAACATGAAATTTTCTTTTCATGTTTGACCTAATAGTATGAGACTTTGTGACATCCTGAGTCAATGTTGAGGATTCCTTGGGCAAATTTGTCCTGACTGTATACCTCTGTGACACTACCTCTGCTGGTGGGACAGGACATACCCAGGAATAGTGATTGTGTTTTCTAAGACATTGTCTATAAGATACAATTGCTTGAGTATGATTATGTCAGACTCTTATTTGATTAGCCTATGAGATGGCTGTTCAAAATTTAGCACCAGTTCCTAGATGTAAGTAAGGAGGACATTGAAAGTTTGCCGTTTCTGGTACTTTGGTCAGTGCCAAGTGGTCCATCCAATTTCATCCTTTTGTTTTGAGTCTTTCTAGAGGTTGTTATAACTGAGTAGCTTGAATCACTGAGGATTGTTAGGATCACTGGATTCACAAATAGGTCACAACAGATAAGAAAAGTAATCTTAGTGAAACAGACTTTTCATTTTTAACTTTTTATTCCATGGTGGGTTTCCAATTTAGGAATTTAGGACCCTAGGGCAATACCTGGGTTTCTGTATTATTATTACAATACTATCACCATCATCTTCCTCTCTTCCATGGGCTAACATAAGCATCACTGCCTCACATAAAACACCATCATAGGAGCAAAAATCACTGCAACTTCGATTCATTTTGAACCATCAAGCAACAGACATCAAAAGGTTTTCCATCCTGATGTGATATGATGTGAATCCCGTGATGGACATAAGCTTCAAGTAGAATCATGCCATCATCAGAAATATAATTGAGAATGCTCAAACATTGTATCCACTGCCTGAACTGCTCTGTCAGAGATGTGTGCAGTATTTATCTGCCAATTTCTTCAAATACATTACTGTTCTCTGCATGGTACCCAACCACTAGATTGACCACCTGGAGAGGATGGGGAGAATAGTAATACAAACAATCACATCATAAACAGCTTTACTCATCAACTTCCCCCAGTATCAGAGCACTCAGAGCAACTTACCCCACTATTGGCATTCACTGTTCAGCCTTCTCTTCCCATCCCTAACATACAGCTTTCTGGAGATCTTTCTACCTATGGAGGATAAAGCAGGAATGTACTTGGCAGGATTGTAATCTTCATCCTTTTATCAATGTCCTGCATGAGGGTCTCTAAAGCTGCATAAAAATAATCCTTAACTTTAGTGCCCAATTCTCTTATTTCTTCCTGACTGCAGCCACAATGCACTTCCCCTTGAAGAGCTGAAAGTTGCCTTTAAATGGAGCCAATGATACCTGATTTCTTTGAAATAGCCAATAGATTTTGCTGGCTGCTCCTCCATCTCAGTACCACGAAAAGCAAGTAGTATTATGCGATCACTGCCAACATGTGTGTGCAGTGCACTCACCATCTCCCATGTGACCACTTTCCACAACAAAATTAAATTTCTTGGCCAAGGGAATTAAAGTAGATCAGCAACTCACTACTAAGCAATTTCAGTAAACAGAGAAACTTCTGCTAGCCCCAGCATTAATTTACCCGGTCACAGAAGCAGCTTGACCCTGATTGTTATGCCATAATGCTTTCACAGCTATTTCAAAAGATCGTCCCATTCTCAGAATTTTATTTCAATTAAAGTCTTTCCAGTTCATTTCTATAAATGTTCATTTTTTCTCAGCTTTGATTTTATTTTATGAACATTTTGAAACATTCCATCTAATTACCTTTTTACCTGCAAATATTACACAATAAACTAAATTCAATGTTTAAATCAGTTAAGTTTTCAAGATACATTCATCTAGGTGTGTCTGTCACAAAATGAAGGGATTATTTGACACAAAGTTATTTTATAGGCATAGCTGTGGCAAATCCAGATTGGATACTACTTTACAGTAGATTTTTTCCACCTTAATCTGCTCTGAAATTAAAATTAATTGACCTTGTTAGATCTGGTTGCACAGTACTCATGATTTTCTTACTGACAAAATACTGGCGATATAATTTAAGACAATAAGGTGCAGAGCTGGATGAACACAGCAGGTCAAGCAGCATCACAGGAGCAGGAAGGCTGACGTTTCGGGCCTAGACCCTTCATCAGAAAT
>NC_063338.1:76684256-76715149 GCF_021869965.1 Rhincodon typus
AAATTTAATTTGATACTGATCTGCTGTAGATATGACATTATGAAACCGCTTTGCCTTTTTTCTGACATATTTTGAAAGGCAAATTAATTTAACAATCCAAATAAAGCAGCATGACAAAGGTATTTTGCATCCATTTTAATACAGCATTTTCAGTGCAAAAGGGGGAAGGGCTGGCTCATATACAGCAAATGTAATTTAAAAATTAGGATGTAATTTCACACAGCAACCTGTGCAAAATGAAATGCATCAAATAAATAAAACAATCATAAGGAGAAGAACAGTTTGTTTGGTAGTAAAGGAACAAAAAAACTGAAGAAGGTTCTAGGCCCGAAACATCAGCCTTCCTGCTCCTGTGATGCTGCTTGGCCTGCTGTGTTCATTCAGCTCTGCACCTTGTTGTCTCAGATTCTCCAGCATCTGCAGTTCCTACTATCAGCGGTATAATTTGCTATTAATAACGTAGTCCAAGGGTTAACACTGATATAGTTGACAAACATCCTGATAATAATTCCACATTTGAATGTAGTTTTCATCATAGTACGTATCACTACAATTGTTCATTTCACACCTAATTTAGTTGTTTCATTCTGAAGCATGTTCTGTACTGGTGGATAAAGAACTTTATTTTTAATTGACAAATTTTATTTAACAGAAATGAAATATGTTGATCAATGTTTGGACCTTAGGCAAGACTCTTTTTACATTATTCTTCAAATAAAATCAATTTATAGCATTATAGCTTGATTATACCAACAAAGCCCAGTTTTGTTTGCACATAATCAGGTTTCAATTCAAAATAATAGCTAAGCTATGAAGAGTAGTGACCCAGCGTAAGTCCTCCTGCTCTGTGTTCTTTCAATGTGCCAGTTGAACAAGCACCAGTAGCAGCCATTTGTTTAACACATCAATACCAATCAAAGCAAATTTTAAAAGTCAGGTATATTTCTCAAGACTTTTGTTCCCACTGTTTACCAATTTCTTCCCCTGTCTCATTCTTATGGTAGCATTACTTCTAATAATGATCGGAAGAAGAGTAACGCACGGCTATCCCTGGTTTTTATGAATCAATAACAATTAAGTAAATGTTCATTAAATGGTAAATAAAAACTGAAAGAACTGTGGCTGCTGGAAATGAGGAACAAAAACAGAAATTGCTGGAAAAGCTCAGCAGGTCTCACAACATCTGTGAAGAGAAATTTGGGTTAACGTTTGGGGTCTGGTGAGGAAGGGTCAATGGATTCGTAATGTTAATTCTGACTTCTCTTCACAGATGCTGCCAAACCTGCTGAGCTTTTCCAGCAATTTCTGTTTTTGTTTCTTTAAATGGTGTCAGTTCAAGTTTGTCTTGGGAGTTTTGAAAAGAGTGGTCAGAAAGAAAAGCTTAATCAATACTCTTTAATAGGATGTGGGTATCACTGACAATGCCAGCATTCATTGTCCACCCGTAATTGCTTTCGAAATAAGACCTATGTTCAGACATTACAGGGGACAGTTGAAAATTAATCATGCTGCTGTGGGTCTAAAGCATGTGGGCCAGATGAAGTAAGGATGGCAGATCTTCTTCCCTGAAGGAAATTAGTGAACTAGACAGATTTTTGGAGCCGTTAATGAGAGCTATATTGGTCACCTTTTCTGAGCCTAACTTAATGTTTCAGATTTATTAATTGGATCAAATTCCACAAGTTGCCATGACAAAGCAGCCTTCATGATTGGCATCACCTCCACAAGCATCCACTCCCTCCAACACTGACATTCAGTGGTGACAGAATAGCTACTGGATGTACTGTAGAAATTCACCAAAGATCCTTAGACAGCTGCTTCCAAATCTATGAGCACTTCCATCTAGAAGGACAAGGGCATCAGTCATATGGGAACACCACCATCTGCAAGTTCCCCTCAAAGCCACTCACCATCCTGACTTGGAAATATATCGCCATTTCTTCAATGATGCTGGATCAAAATTCTAAAATTCCCTTCCTAAGGGCATTGTGAGTCAACCCACAGCAAGTGGACTGCAGCGGATCAAGAAGGCACCTCCCACCATCTTGTCAAGGGATGGGCAAGCAATGAAGAAAAAAACAGAGTTAATGTTTCAGGCCCAGTGACTCCTCCCTCACAACTTCCCCAGTTCTGAGGAAGGGTTACCAGACCCGAAATGTTAACTCTGATTTTTTTTTTCACAGATGCTGCCAGACCTGCTGAGCTTTTCCAGCAACTTCTGTTTTGTTCCTGATTTACAGCATCCGCAGTTCTTTTGGTTTTTATGGGCAATCAATGTTGGCCAGCCAGCAATGCCAAGATCCCATGAGTTAATAAATTTAAAAAAAATTGAATTCATGTCCCCAGAACATTTTTATGGGACTTTGGAATTCTCATTTTGTGATATTGCAACGATGCCACCATCTCCTAAATTAATTTTGCAATTGTCCTGTAGTCTTTCTAAATGATTAATTGTGAGACTTAGCAATTGCCTTCATACTCTGTTGCTGTTTCTCTTTTTCAATATCTCCTGATCTCCCTCAATATCCAAGATGTTATTTTGTGTGTTGGCTCACAAAAGTATTACATTTTGAAGTCATATCTGGAAGTTCCATCTTTTAAGTTGTCACAGCAATGTTACTCCCTCATCTTATTTCACTCCTCAGATGGAACTTCGATTAATGTGAAATAATAATTTGCAAAATGTTTGATTGATTGAATCATGTGCCATGTTAAGTGACAGCATGCCCTCTTCATAACATTAAATATGGATGCTGTGTTCATACAGATACTCCTGGAATGGCCTTTTATTTATAATGGTCATTGATGAACTGCTAAGATTGCTATAAAAAGTCAGATAAACTTTGCTTAATAGGCACAGGTTATCTCAAGCTTTTGAAATGTTCTAATTGAATCCCCCCTGAGTGGTACCTTCTTTTGATTTGGGCAGGCGAAGACAATTGCCATCTGTAAGATTTATATACACTATTGTTAATGATTCACCTAAAAACTGAAAGCAAAAAAAAACCTTCAACTTCTCATTTCCAAAATCAATGCTTTCACAAAAGAGAGCTGAATAGATTAGTTATCTACAAAATGCATGTGAAAGACCACAGTGTATATCCTACTGTGTATGAATTGTCATTTATCTTTAAGACATCCTGGCTGGACAATCATCATTGATTGAGTGATTGAAACTGGTCCCGAATGCAGAAATTCTAAATTATCCCAAAACCAAGGAAAAGGCATGGAACAACAACACAAGATACCTGAAAATTCAATAGATGCAGGAGAAAATAGTATTATGTTTGTCTTTTAAGAACTAAGCGGCTGTAAAATCTTTGAATATCTGCCAGTCTAATTCCAAAACATGAAGTCCATCTGCAAAAAAAAGTGTCCATCTGTTGCAATAACCTAACTTGCTAACTTGCTGAACATTCAGATCATTGAGGCAATTCAGCAAAAATCCAACATCTGACTTTAGCTGTTTTAGATATATTCTAATCGACCTGTCCAGATGTTATGCCACACCTTTGGAACAGACAGATCTTAAACCTGGCTCTCCCAGTTCAGAGGCAGGTACTCTACCACAAGAGCACTTAAAAGAACTATAATTGAGGACTGTGCATGAACTGTCTGACCTACACATTAAACCAAACACGTGAACTGTTAATTGTTCTGTTAGTTTAACGCATGAGAAAATTTTCTTTAATTGTGTTTTGCTTCAGCGTATGGTGCATGAATATTATAATGTTTTGACTTTTTATATGGGTATATATAAATTATCTTTATTTTTAAACCACTAAATAGTGGGTTGCTATTTCTTCAAATTGACAACACACTAAAAGGATCTTAGAAACACACGTATCCACCTTACCCTTCCAAAAAAACCTCACAGATTATGAATAATAAAATAAGGGAATTAGGGTTTCCAGTTTATTTCTCCTCTGCTCTTCATTATATGTGGCAACATGTTGGATTGCTTTCAATTTTCTTAAATTAAAACAGAAACAATGATTAAATGTCTCTTTCATTGTCCAGTCAACAAATATAATCAACTGACAATAAATGACCTAGCACTCAGCAATGAGATTGGTCAAAGATGTGTTACATGTGACTTCCATTTTAGCATATTCAATATAGTAAAACACTGGGCACAACTGCAGAACACTACTTACTTAGAACTATTCATTCCTTTGTGACTATAACTCATATTTATAAACCCTGATTATAGAAAGAATAACTTACAAGTCATCATATTGCAGGAGTTTCAGTTGTGGCTTAGTTGTAGCACACTCACTCTGAGTCAGTGTTATAGGTTAAAACCACATTCCAGAGAGTTAAGCACAAAACTTTTGGCTGGCAGTCCAATGCAGCAGTGAAGAAGTGGTACATTGTCCAAGGTGATGGCTTTCTATTCTCCACTTTTACAGCTCAGGAAGTCGAAGGTTATAGGGGACAGAGAAAAGAGTTGAAACAACTGCCAGATTATCCATGATCTTATTTAAGGCTTGAAATGCCAAATAACCTACTCCTGCTCCTCAGTCAATTGCTCTTACTACACCTTCTGTTGGATATATAAGCTACACATAAAAACCCTATGACACTATTTCAAAGAATGACAAGAGAGTTATCCCTAATGTCCTGACCAAAGTCCACTCCTCAATCAAAGTGACAAATATTGGTTACCTCATTGTTATCACATTGATCTTTATACGAGCTGGCTGCCACAAACTGCCTACTACATTTTCTATACCATAAGTGTGAATATGCATCAAGAATAAAGTACTTCAACAACTGCAAACTACTTTTCAACCAATGAGGGCAGTTAATTTGCTGTATAAAGCTGCAAAGGCAATCCTGTCATTCCTGGGACATCACCGTTGGCATTCCTCAGGGTAGTGTCCTGAGCCCAACCATTGTCAGCTGCTGAATCCATGACCTTTCTCCAATGTAAGGAGAAATGTAGGAACGTTCGCTGATGGCCGCACTATTTGTGAGTCCTCTGACATTGAAACTGCCCATGTCCATTTGCAGCCAGACCTGGACAATACCCAACTTGGGTTGATAACCAGCAAGTAACATTCATGCCATGCAAGTTTTAAGCAATGGCCATTTTCAACAATAAAGAATCTAAAAATCCACCTTGACATTCAATGGCATTACTATCTCTGTTTTTCCCCTCTATCAACATCCTGGCAGCTTCCACTGACCAGAAACAAAACTGAACTGTCCCATAAATACAGTGTCTATATGAAAAGGTCATAGGCTGGGAATTTTGTGGGCAATAATTCAACCCCGACACCTGAACAACTGTTTAGAAGACACAAGTTCAGAGTGTGATGGACTATTTCTCACTTGCCTAGATGAGTGCAGCTATGCAAAGGAGTTTGATGCCATCTAAGACAAAGTAGCCTCACTTGATTGGCACCCCATCCACCACCCTCAATAATCATTGTCTCTACAATCAATGATCAGTGGCAGCACTGTATACCAATACAATATAAGCTGCAGCAACTCACCACAGTTATTCCTACACCACATTCGAAACCTGTACCTTCTACCACCTAGATGAACAGGGACAGTTGGTGAATGATTGCACCACTACATGCAAGATCTCCACAAAGTTACTCAACCTGCTGATTTGCAACCATATTACTTTTCCTTCACTGCTGCTGGGTCAAATTCCTGGAGCGTCCTTCCTAACAGCATTTTCAGGGCCTCTTCTACTCTATGGACTACAACACTTCAAGAAGCTCAGCATCACCTTCTTAAGGGCAATTACAGATTGGCCTAGCCAGCAATATCCACATATGATGAACAAATAAATGAATAATTGCGCGTCATTATTTTGCATACATATTTCTGTTCCATCATCTGTGTAAACTCATAACCAAGTTCAGAAGTACTCAAAAAATGTATTTAAAATTGATAGAATTTCTCATGAATAACACACCTATTGAACAGTAAACAGTGCGGCAGCTCCTTATGAATAAAAATCAATCTCTTCTTCCTAGCTGTTGACATACAAGTGACTATACTGTGTTCAGAAGATTAAAAAACTAAACCTTTCTAATTTATTTGCCTGCTGAGTCTGAAATGATTGGCATCATGAGTAATGTTTAATTATATTTTATAAATGTGATTGTTATGTATGCATTGATTCTGATACACTCAATTAAAACTTGCGATTTTTAGAAAATGATAATAAAAGGCTGAATAAGCTGGGGCTTTTCTCCCTGGAACATCGGAGGCTCAGGTTTATAAAATTATGAGGGGCATCAATAGGGTGAATAGCTAAGATCTTTTTCCTGGTGTGGGGGAGTTCAAAACTAGATGACATAGGTTTAAGGTGAGAGGGAAAAGATTTAAAAGGGACCCGAGGGGTAAGTTTTTCATGCAGAGGGTGGTACATGTATGGAACAAGCTGCCAGAGGAAGTGGTGGAGGTTGGTACAATTACAACAATTACAATTACATTCATATTGTAATTATCAAAAGGAAGAGTTCAGAGAGATATGGGCCAAATGCTGGTAAATGGAACGGGGTCAGATTGGGATCAAAAACAGAAGTTGCTGGAAAAGCTCAGCAGGCCTGGCAGCATCTATAAAGCAAATATTCAGAATTAACATTTCGGGTCCAGTGACCCTTCCTCAGAACTGATGGTAACTGAGAAAACGTTGGTTTATATGCAGAAAATAGGGAGGGGGATGGGACAAGGTGTAAACAATAGGATAGAGCCCAAAGAGAGAGAAGAGCAGTTGGATAGAAAAAGAAGTTGGTAACAATCTGGCTAGGAGGGTGAATAGCTGTTAATGGGGACTGTTAGTGACTAACAATAGTGGGTGTGTAATGGCAGGCTATGTGATAACAAGGCCTGGAGTGTGGGGTAAGGGGCTGGGACATGGGAAAGTTTAAGCCCTAAAATGATTGAACTCGATATTGAGTCCGGAGGGCTGCAGGGTCCCCAAGGTCGGGATGTCTGATTGGTGTAGACAAGTTGGACCTAAGGGTCTGTGTGACTATATAACTCTATGACTGTATGCTTCTAAAAGGATTCTTAATATAATTAAGTATCTTCACTAAAGATGACTTTGTAAACTACAATTTACATGAACCATAGTACTCATTACTGAAAATATAACCGGTTGTTAAAGCAACAGGAATGATTTCGAGTTATAGTTTCTTCATACCTTGTGCATATGGTAAAGGGCAAATTATTGTACAATAAGTATCCTGGCCACCATTGTTCCTTCAAATAGAGATACAAATATATGATCTAATTGTCATTACAGAAACTTGGCTGCACAGTGATCAGGACTGGGAAATGAATATTTAAGGATATTTAATGTTCAAGAAGGACAGACATGAAAGAAAAGAAAGTGAAGTTGCACTGAAATTAAAGGATGGAATCAGTAAATTAGTAAGAAAGAATCTCAGATTGGACAAGCAATGTGGGTGGAAATAAGAAGTAGCAAAGGATAACCGACATTATTTGGAATCATTTATAGGCCATCGAATAGTAGTCTATTGTGGGGCATGCTATTAATCAGAAGATGAGAGATGCATTTAACTTGGGTAGCATAGTTATCATGCGTGACTTTAATCTGAATATAGACAGGTAAACCAGTTGAGTACTAAAACTGTGGAGGTTGTGTTCTGGACTGTGATTGGGATGTTTTTGTAGAATCCCCACAGTGCCAAAGCAGGCTATTTGGTACATTGAGTCCATACTGACCCTCCAAAAAGCATTTGACCCAGACCCTATCAGGACATCAACCATAGCCAACTCATCCAGCCTACACATCCCTGGACATTATGGGCAATTTAGCATGGCCAATCTACCTAACCTGAACATCCTTGGAATGTGGGAGGAAACCAGAGCACCCAGAGGAAACACATGCAGACATGGGGAGAATGTGCAAACTCCACACAGACAACTGCCTGAGGTTCCTTGAACCTGCGTTCCTTGTGCTGTGAGGCAGCAGTGCTAACTGCTGAGCTGTTGGGCCACCAAGATTGGTTCTTGATTATCAAGGGGATCAAGCGTTATGGGGAGAAAGCGGGAGAATAGGGTTGAGAAACTTATCAGCCATGATTGAATAGCAGAGCAGACTCAATGGGCTGAATGGCCTCATTTCTGCTCCTATGTCTTTTGGTCTTATGGTTTTCTAGAGCAGTATGTTGAGGACCTAAACAGCGAACACATTGTTTTAGATCATGTATTATGTAATTTGGAAGGTTAATGATCAATCTTGTTGCAAAAGAATGTGTGGAGATGATTGACCAAAATATGACAAGAGTTTTACATTACAGTAGAATGTGAGATAGTTCATTCTGAAGCTCGGGTGTTAAATTTAAATAGATGAGCTCAAAAAGTTAAGAGTCACAAAATTGCTGAAGTGGATTATGCAGTACATTAAAATGCTTGACTGTAAATAGGCAGTGATAGCCTTTAATGAATTATTGCACAGTTTACAGCAACTGTAAATTTCTTCAAGAAACAAAAACTCAAAACAGCAGTCAACCGTGGCTGACAAAGCAAGTTCGGGATGACATAAGATTAAAAGAAGAAGTCTAAAACATTGCCAGAAATAGCAATAACTCTGAAGATTGGGTAGTTTATAGAATACAACAAGGGAGGATTAAGAAATTGATGAAAGAGAGAATAGAATATGAATGCAATCTAGCAAGAAACAGAAAAAAAAAACTGGAAAAGTCTCCCTAGGTATTTAAAAAGGAGACATTTATTTCAAAGGTATGTATGTCCATTACAGGCAGAGGCAGGAAAGTTTATAATGGGGATGAATAGCTGAAAAGGTAGATTATTACTTTGTGTTTGCTTTTACTGAGGAAGATACCAGAAATATACAGGAACGAGAGATCCAAGTGATTGTGGAAAATGGAGAGATGAAAGCAACCCAGTAAGAAGAAAGTTCTGGAGACATTAATGAGGATGAAACTTAATACGTTCCCAGGACCTGATGGTCTACATCCCAGGATGTTAAAGCAGGTGTATATCTTCCAAAATTCTATAGATTCTGGAATGAGTCCTGTGGGTTGGAAGGCAGCAAGTGTCACTCCACTATTTAAGAGGAGGGTAAGACAGAAGGCAGGGAATTACAGATATGTTGAACTTTACATCAGTAGAACAGAAAATGCTCAAATCTATTATGAAGGATACTAAATAATAAACACCCGGATGGTAATAATCTGATTAGACATCGTCAGCATGGATTTGTGAATAGGAAATCATGTTTAACAAATTTGTTGGAGTTTTGTTTTGAAAATGTCACCAACTATATTGATAAATTGATAATTGATAGATATAGTACACTTAGATTTTCAGCTTTTGAAAAAATACCTCAAAGGAGGCAGGTTAGAAAAAATAAAGCACAAGGGAAAGGAAGTATTGTACTGAAATGGAGTAATGGTTAGTTAACAGATAGAAAACAGACTGTAGGAATAAATGTGCACTGTGCAGTTTTTGTCTCCTTATGTCAGGAAAAATAATGTTGCCATAGATGGACTGCAATAAAGGTTCACCAGGCTTGTTTCTAGGCTAGTGGGACAGTCTTATGAAGAGATTGAGTTAACTGAGCATGCATTCTCTCGGGTTTCAAAGAACAAGAGGTTATCACATTGAAACATCAAAATATTTAAAAGTTATGGTGCAGATTCAGGTAAGATTATTCTCCTGGTTATGGAGCCCAGAACCAGTGAGCCCAATTTAAAAATAAGGGGCATGCCACTCTGAAATGTAGAGTTATTTTTTTATTCAGACAATTTACTTTGGGATTATTTGCCACAGATGACAAAGGAAAATTTGTCTTTTGAGTATGATTAAGGAAGAGATTGATACGTTACTGATTACCAATGGCATTACAGGGTTATGAGAATGGAGTGAATAAAAGTATTGAAGCATCTCATCAGCAACAATCATAGTGAATGGTTGGTTGTCTCGATGGGTTGAATGGCCTACATCTGTTTCTGATGCGTGTATGCTCCTCAGGTAACGACACCGAAATAGCTGGCTAAGTGAAAAGGAGCTTATATAAAAGTTACTGTGGTCTCACTTCAAGTAGATACTCATAATGGTACCACAGTGGAAACATTATGCCATAGAAGATACAGTAAAGATAATTAACTTGATACATTGGCTGTGTCACATGAGCTACAAGGAGAACTTGTAAGATATAAAATTCTCTCCCTGATGGTTTATTCCACAGTTCAGACATGAGAATTTTGCAAATAAAAAATGAGGCAACATTAAAAACTCAAATTAAACACTAATATCTTTAATAAGTTTGAAAAATAATATACCTCTTGCAATCATTGAAGGCAGCAGGGCAGGTTAATAGAACATCTAATGGGCATCCTAGAATTTATTAATGGGAGAATTGACTACAAAAGCAAGAAAGTTATGATGAATCTGTAAAAAATATTCACTGGTCTAGAGCATTACATCCAGTTCCGGCCATTGCATTTAAGCTTGTGAAAACATTAGAGAGCTATCAGGGATGAGAAACTGTAGTTTACATGGATTTGACAAGCTGTTCTTATAGGAGACAAAGTTGAGAAAAGATTTGACAGAGACACAGACAGACAAAGAGAAACATTCCCACTTATGGATCAAGAACTAAAGTATCACCCACTTAAGGTGTTTGGCAAAGGAAGCAATGATTACATGAGGAAAAGCATTTTCATTATGCAAGTAGTTAGAATCTGAAATGCACTGCCTCAAGTATGGTGGAGGCAGATTCAATTGTGGACTTCAAAATGGAATTGAATAATTATTTGCAGAGGACACATTTTAAGGCTACGTGGAAAAGGCAGGGGAGTGTCACTAGGTGAACTTGCAGAGAACAAGTATACACACACTAAGCCAAATGGCCTCCTTCTGTCCTATTAGAATTTGGTGACTCCATGCATCTATTAATAATACTCATGTTTACAATGTATTCATTAAAATTTACCTGTGGGTCAGGAATACATGTCAAGAATTCTTACATATGAGTGCATGGCCTATCTTTTGCCAATTGAACCTTTTAGCAGCTAACCAACCTGCTTCGGCATCATATTACCTTCTGCACTGATGAGTATTTTCTTCCTTCACAAGGTGGGAATGTTATTGATTGTCTATGTCAAATTGTCCTATTAAAATCGACCTTGTGCTGCAATTGTCCAATTAGATGTTTAAATCTTTGGTCAAACCACAATATGAGTGATTTCTTCAACAAATTCCATGTATAAATTTCCATCCATCATGGCTGTTGCATATGCTTTCAAGATATTTAGCAGTCCTCCTTGTCATACACACACACACACATTTCATTACCATGAAGTATTTAAACAATTCAAGCCTCTCAAAATTACTTGATTTCTTACAAACTATTATCTTCTAGTTAATCAACATTATGTCTGTCAGTTTGCTAAGCACTTAAAAACAATTGACAAACTGAATTGCATTCATAAAATGTATGCATGTCTTATATAATATAAAAAATGTTGAAATAATTGCACAGAAGCCAATATCCCATCACCAAGTCACTCTTTAGTTACATGTGCACAGTACATGGGCTCTGACCAGCCAGTTCAGAACCAGTCCCTAGAATGAGGAGACTCTCTGAATCTCCTGTTTATATCTGTCAGCCAGAGCTCCCTGACTGGCCCAGGTTAACAATCTCAATCAAGGATCTCATAGTTAATGAGATCCACATGACCCTCGTTCCAATCACTGCACATATAATTCCATTATCTCTACATTGCCAGATATGATGTCTGAAGTTTTCCCTGTACGTAAAACTTCTCCTCAGTTGTCATTTGACAACAAGTGAAACATAGCTTCAAGATATATCTGTTCATTGATTTTGATAAATTTCATGACATCTTATGCATCGATTTAAATTTTACAGACTAATCCTCTGCTATTTTGAACAGAGGAAACCATTAGCAGCTGTTACCCTCTACAAAGTGCTGTTTTCTATAGATCATTTAAACTATTAATCCTCTTGGGGTTGAATAACTTCTGTAAATCTCAACTACAAATTTTAGTTAAAAGCAACTAAATCATTCAAAAATATTACAGCTCCATACATTGTGGAAACTGGCAATCTTGGCACTAGAGAAAGTTAAGGTCTTCAGATACTCAAAGTTCTAAGGGATACTTCTAAGGGATATACATAAATCTAAAATTAATATATACATTAGATAATCACATTTTCTGTAGAGTGGCACCAATGGTAAACAGATATTTTGGGCTGAATTTTGTAATTTATATCCCAGAAGGGTTGCCTCTGTCCCAGGAATTATCACTCCCCATCTACTGAACGCACATATCTTAAAAGTGTGTGAGATGAAGGACCTAATTTAGTGTATGATTACATAGTTAATGCTTAATTTGCATTGGGAGTTCTCTACCTCATTGTGGAAGAGGAGATAGTCTGGCCATTTGTTACCATGCTACATTATTTTCCAGTAATAAGTAAACACAATAAGTAACTTCACAATTGCATTTGCCTCCACCACACTCGAGGCAGAGCATTTCAGATTTGAATCACTTGCTAAATGAAAGTGGTTTTCCTCATGTCATCATTGCTTCCTTCGCCAACCAGTAATAAGTTCAGACAATTATTTTTGAAAAATTCAAGTGCACAAAAGTGCAATTTTTCTGAAAGGAGAATGGGTTTGTAAGGAATTTGTGCTCCCTCTTGTAATGGTAAAGAAGCCTCAGCACTCGTGTCTTTTAAAAAAACAAAATATCAGAAATAATTCACTGATTTTTTCCCATTTGTGCCTCTAGCTCTGCAAAATATGTTTGTTTCAGGAGCAAGTTTTGCTGCATTATTGGCATCAGTTTGGAAGAGAGTGGAAGAGACTGTCAAAGTACAAAACTAGATGATAGTTAGTTAGAAATCTGTTGTATATCGACCTCTACTTTTATTTCCAATGTCCCCCAATCAAATAAAAATTCAAAGCATTGTAAAATATGATGTTATTCCACTAACAACTATTTGGCATCATTTCATAACATTAAATTTATGTCAAGCTGTTACTGAACTGGCAAAATTGTAGACTATTTACTGTGTCAGCAGATGCTTTCCAACTTATAGAATTCCTAATAGTTGACTTACAGAATCATAGAATTGTACAGCACTGAAGAATGTCATTCATCCTATCATACCTGTACTGGATATCAGAAAGAAAAACTGTCTGCCTACTTCCATTACCCTATCAGTTCTTAAAGTATCTTTCATGTTCTGTTAAACAAAAGCATCTAAAAATCCAAGAAAGACAGAAAAAGCTTGAAGGCTGTTAATGTCTGATTTGTAAATAAGACAGCAACGCTGAGACTCTCTCTTAAGTACCTCAGGAATAAAATTTCTAGTAGAGTCCTTCAGAGAAAAGCATCCTGTCTCTTTCTAAAACCCAACCTTCGGTGTATTTTCATATTACTGCCAGATCGATGATTAGACCAGAACAGTGTCAATGGGTGGCTGCTTCAGCAGAAGGGGGAAGGGATTTAGCTGCACAATGTGACAGTAACATAAGCATTCCCACAAAGGAACAAAATCTACTTTAAATTGTTTATTATTGCTACTATTGCTAGAGGCTAGTTTACCAAAAAGCAACTGATTGTTCTGTGGCTCATAGTCAGCGAACATTCATAACTGCCCTGATAAAATAAATCTTGTTGACCACTATACGCTTCCTAGACAACCTTTCATTAGCTTCTTTCTTACACTGCAAAAATGAAATCTATATATACAAGGCTTGTTTGGTCTCCATCTAATATTATATAATGATAAGTTCTCTGAATTACCAAGACGATTGATGATTCTGCACCTTGTAGATGGTGGACAAATGATTCTGTGTTCTTGCTGTAAAATACACATGACAATAAAATCATTCATTCAATTCTGCAATTAGGATTTTTTTTGTTTATAAACATTCCTCATTCTGATAAATAAAAAATATGATAATAGAAGCAATATCGTTATAACAAAACTAAACACTGTTAATATTAGTCAGCTCCAATGCAAAGTTTCCATGGAAATGCTCTCTCTCCAGGTCATTTCCTCCATTCTCACTTTTAGATTATTCTTTCACTAACATTGCTGAAAAAAAGACACACGTAACCAAAGCTTTTCAACTTGTACTTTTCAGGACAAACTCAAGAATTCAAAACTTTTAACAACTGCAATTTTTTTATTCATTCATGGGATTGAGTTTCTCTGGCTAGACTAGTATTCACTGTCCCAATTGCTTTTGATAAGGTGATGGTGAGCTGTCT
The DNA here is from genome assembly GCF_021869965.1 of Rhincodon typus. Classification (NCBI taxonomy): domain Eukaryota; kingdom Metazoa; phylum Chordata; class Chondrichthyes; order Orectolobiformes; family Rhincodontidae; genus Rhincodon; species Rhincodon typus. The sequence continues at coordinate 76,698,528 of NC_063338.1, forward strand.
TCTAGAACTGCTACTGTCTATTTCGTGTGGGCACACAAACAAAGTAGAACTTGTAGATACGGGTTTCCAATTGTCTGCTGTCTTAATAGTAGTAGTCAGGGATTTGGAAGTGCTGTCTAAAAAGCCTTTAGGAATACCTACAGTGTGTTGTGTTTATAATATACACTGTTGGTACCGTGCATCAGTGACAGACAAACCAAATGTTTTTGATGCAGTGCGAATCAAGTGGGCTGCTTTTTTCCTGGATGATGTCATGCTTTTGAATGCTTTTGGGATGGCTCTCATCCAGGCAAATGGAAAGTATTCCATCATACTCCTGACATCTGCCTTGTTGTTGGTGGAAAAGCTATGGGGAGTCAGGACATGAGTTACCCACTGCAGGATTTCGAGCCTCTGATCTGTTGTTGTAGCCACTATGTATCTGTCACTCATCTGCTCGGTAGTAGCCCCAGTATGTTAAGTAGGGGATTCAGTCATGACATTACCATTTACTGTCAAAAGGTGGGGTGGGGGGTGGGTGGGCAAAGAGAGATGTTGATTATATTCTGACTTGTTGGAGGTAGTCATTTTCTGGCACTTTTGTGGTATGAATGTTACATGCCATTTGTCAGCCTAAGTCTGGATATTATCCAAGTTATGCTGCATGTGGACATGGACTGCTTCAGTATCTGAAGAGTCATGACTGGTACAGAACATTGTGCAATCACCAATGGAAATTCCTACTTCTGTCCTTATAATGGAGGGAATTATGAACTTTCATCGATTCAACGGCTGAAGATGATTAGCCCTAGGCACTACCCTAAGGAGCCCCTGCACTGACATCCTGGCATTGAGATGACTTATGTCTAACAACCATAACCATCATCTTTTGGTTGATACCTCTTATTTAGGTGTGCCAGGTACTGCTCCTGGCCTGCCCTCCTGCGATTTTCATCAAAACACTCTTCATCAATCACTTGGCTTGATGGTGAAGGTAAAATATGGGATATGCCAGGCATGAGTATTCGGATTATGGTTCAATATAATTTGGTTCATAGCACCTGATGAATGTTGAGTCCCATTGTGCTGCCACATTCGCTGTTTCTGTTCTACCATGGAAGAGGGCATACCCAGAGTTGGTAATGGTGACAGTGATGTCTTGGAAGTTTGTTAAGGTATGATTCAGTGAGTGTAACTATGTCAGGCTGTTGCTTGACTACTCTGTTAGATAGATTCCCTAATCTTGACACAAGTCCCAGATGTTAGTAAGGAGGACTTTGCAGGGCCAACAGGGCTGAGTTTGCCTTTGTCATATTTGTGCTTAAGTTGATGTTGGGTGGTCCTGGTATCATTTGCTTGAGACTTTTAGTGATTTTGGTACAATTGAGGGTCTTGATAGACTATTTCAAGGGCAATTAAATATCAACTACATGCTTTAGATCTGGAGTCACATACAAGCCAAACTAGATAAAGATGGCAAATAAAAACTGAAAGAACTGCGGATACTGTAAATCAGAGAAAAAAAGTAGAAATTGCTGGAAAAGCTCAGCAGTTGTTAACATTTCAAGTCAAGTGACCTTCCTTAGAGCTGTTCTGGGGAAGAGTCACTCGACCTGAAACATTAACTCTGATTTCTCTCCACAGACACTGCCAGACCTGCTGAGATTTTCCAACAATTTCTATATTTGTCCGAGATAAACACGGCAGATTTCCTTTCCTAAAGGACATTGACAATTGACAATAGGTTATAATTAGGCTTTTAACTCTGACTTAATTTTATTGAATTCAACTTCCATCTTCTGTGGTGGTGTGATTCAAACCAGGTCCCTGGAGAATGTCATAGTGATAGAGTCATACAGCACGGAAACAGACCCTTCAGCCCAACCAGTCCATGCTGACCATGTTCCCAAACTAAACTAGTTCCACCTGCCTGCTCCTGGCCCATATCCCTCCAAACCTTTCCTGTTCTTGTACCTGTCCAAATGTGTTTTAAATATTGTAACTGTACCTGCATCTATCACTTCTTCTGGCAGTTTGTTCCACACATAAACCATTCACTGTGTAAAAAAAAAGCCTCTCGTTTCTTTTTTAAACCTCTCTCTTCTCACCTTAAAGATATGTCCTTTAGTTTTGAATTCCCCCACTTTGGGAAAGACCTTTGCAATTCATCTTATCTATACCCCTCATGATTTTATTATGTGGGTCTGTGGATTATTAATCCAGCAACAACACCACATCATCACCACCTCCACATTTCATTAGGAAAGGATGTTGATTGTTTAGTAATGGACTAATTAGCTTAGGCATTGCCATGGAGGAAGCGTTGAGGATCTATAGGCTGTCCAAGATCCCGAGGGAGAAACAGGTGCAAGGTTTCCAGCATATTCCTTCTGTTTGCAGAGGACAGGTCCCAGTGAATGAACAGATGCTTCTTCTAAGAAGGATAAATGAGTTACAGTATGAGTTTAACCGATTATCCCAAATTGGTTGCTAGTCTATCATTGGCAAGATATTTCTCCTTTCAGCTATATTCAAGCTCTGTTTAACCAAGTCATGGCTTATGTATCTATTCCAAACTCCATTATCTATTCTGAGTGAGGTTATTCACGATGTAAGCAGCAATCATGATCATATTTACCCCTTGGGAGAAAGAAATCTTGAGATATTGCTGTTACCCACATCACAAATCTTGTTTATCTATATCGGGGTGTAAGTAAAGAAGAAAGACTAGGGCAGTGGATCTTGAGCTGCACATTCCTCTGAATATCTGGTCATTCATCTCATTGCTGTTTGTGGGAACATAATGGGGAAGCTTGTCATCTGACCATATGTTAGTGACTGTACTTCTCAAGTTTTTCATTGACTGTAAAGTTTTAATGATCATTCTGTGATTGCAAATCAAGGTAATTAACAAAAAGTATAGAAAAATTATTCAAAACTATGAAGCTTTGTAATCAAGGTCAATGTAACTATAATGAGAGACTGCGATTTTGTGCATACAAACTGGAAAACAAAACTGGGTTTCTAAATGTGACCTAGAAGACATTAACCATAAAGTAAATCTCAAAAGTTGAAGGTACTCATGCAGTTGTCTATTCTGAAAAAGAATCGTTCTTCTATAATGACTGCAGGAACATTTTCCTACATTAATATAATTTCAATGACTTCCATGACCTGACCTGACCTGACTCTCACTGGCAATGACCACCAATCTTATCTCCCCTTGATTCCAACTGGCAAGAAACATATCTAAAGACATCACATTAGACTGACAAGTCTGTTGATTTGTTTAAATTTACAACCAATATTACAACCAAACTCACGGAATGGTAGGTAACTGTTAGATTTTTTAATAAATCGAAAGATGGATATATACTCACGTGAAAGAATAATGGGACTATTGATGAATTGTTAACCAAAGCTGAACATATGAGAGATATCTCTAAGATTGCCATGCAACAAAGTATTTTTTTGTTCAATATTAGCTTGGTAGCTACCTTTCTGTCCTCTGTTTTTAAATTGAGTTTTTGTTCACTTTTAATGAAGTTATTTTACTTATCGAAGCACATCCACACTTATATTTTTTCGAGCTGTCGTACATATAAATTCACATACTTTATAAGTATTTTATGATTATGGGCTTATTCATATAGAAAATTTATGAAGCATTTGTATATTTGGGTGCACTATTTCTACATATTTTATGTGAGTACATTCTCATGCATTGTTTAGTAATTCTCAACTTATCCTGAATGGCTGAAAGAGGAATGTATCACCACATCATGCTGCTTCTAGTGGGAGCAGTACAGACTGTACAGGATTGACTTAGAAGATTTGTTAGGGTTGGGAACAATGAGAAGGTTCCATTTCACTGGTAGTCTTTTGGGATAACTTGGTTCTTCTTATGATCAGTAGGTAGTTATTGCACTGAGTAGACAGTTAAGTTTATCTAAGTGCACATGCTTACTAGTATGATCGATTTGCACTCACCATTGCAAATTTCTAATAATGTCTTGTATTCAAGAGGTGGCTAGATATAGCACTTGGGGAAAATGGGATCAAAGTTTATGGGGAGAAAACAGGATTAAGTCTCTTAAAAATATTGTCTTATCTCCTTTGTTAAGTGACCAGAGATTCAAGGGGAAATAAATGTTACCCTGGGGGATAAGGTTATTTTCTTCAGAAGATTATTTACTTGTTTGGATCTTCTTAAGTGAAAATTGTTTAGTCTTAAAGTTGAAATTTGTAAGTGTGCAAGTTAATTGGAGTGCACCCTGGGATTTTGTCTTACTGACTAATATATATGCTATAGACAGGTCTTTGATTTTATTCTCTTCTCTCTATGTTTCTGCATAACTTTATCTCTCCTTCTTTCTTTTACCCATCCCTCTGACACCATTCATATCTTACACTGGTTAGAAACACAGGAAATCATCATTTAGTCCATGGAATCTGCACCAACTCTTTAGAAAAGCAATCCAATTAGCTCCACTTTTCCATCAATACCATTGCAATTTTACTCATTTAAATATTATCTAATTCATTTTGAAAGTTGCCATTGAATCTTTATAAATAAGTCTTTCCTTATATCGCCTTTCCCAGAAAGTAAAAGCTGTAAAACTAGCAAATGATGCCCATTGATCCAAATTACCTTGGATGCTTCAAAATGGAAGTCCAGTCCAACCTATACATTCATTTCCAAGTATGGCCTTTTCTTTTGTCTTCTGGCTTGGTGTTTTGCCAATCACATTAAATCTAACCCTAACCTTTAAATATTGAAAAAAGTTTCTCTTTGTTTACTGTTTCTAAATACTTCATGGTTTTAAACACTTCCACCAAATCTCCTCTTAACCTTTCTATTCTAAGGAAGAAGACTATCAATATTCTTCATTCTTAGTGACTTCACTTCTTTTACTGTTGTCATCTACATGGTACGAATTTAAATATAGTGGATGCTCAAAGAGACTTGGAAGTTCAGGTGCCTAGATCTTTACAATGCCACAAACAGGTGCAGAAGCTATTCAAAAAGCTAATAGAATGCTGGCCTTTATAACCAGAGGTTAGAGTGAAAGGATGCAGAGGTTATGCTGCAGTTATACAAAATCATGGTCAGAGCCCACTTTGAGAACTGTGAGCAAATCTGAACACCGCACGCTGGAAAGGACATATTGGCCTTGGAGGGAATACAACATAGGTTTTTTAGAATGATAACTGGACTTCAGGGGTTAGGTTATGAGCAAACGTTATACAGATTAAGCCTGTTTTCTCTAGAATTTAAATGGTTCAGGGTGATCTGATCAAAGTCTTCAAGATATTAACAGGAAAAGACAGGGTAAATAAAGATAGACTGTTCCAACTGGTTCTGAATTCTAGAAATAGTCTGAGAATTAGGGCCAGACCATTTAGGAAAGGTATTAGGAAGCACTTCTAAACACAAAGGGTAGTAGAGGTTTGTGACTCTCTTCCACAAATGGCAGTGATGTTAGATCAGTTGTTCATTTTAAATCTGCATAACAGAAAAAAACATTTCAAAGATATTAAGGGATATGAGCCAAAGGCAGGTATATAAACTTAAGTCACAGATGAGCCATGATCTCATTGAATAGAGGAATAGGCTTGAGAGGCTGAATGGCCTTTTTTCTTATCTTCCTATGTCCGTTCTTTCTTGTTTTAACTGGACACTTTCATTTTTTAAAAAAAAAGCTTAGTTTTGCTGAGTTTTCCTGTTCTATTATTGTTTTTCCTCAATACCCTTTGTAATTGAGTTCACTTTTTTATTTTTCCTTTCCCCTTCTTCAGCAGTCAATGGTTCAGGGGCTGGGGAGAAGGGACAACAATCAGAAAGTTGGGGCTTCAGAACTTTTAGTTCAGTTAAAAAAGGTTGGAAAGCCTTGCAGTGTATGGATAGGGGTGATTGAGGCTACAGCGATCACACTGGTAGATCAATTCAGTGTAATCCAGCAGTGTTGAAATTATGGGCAAGATTTTACATCTAATGTTTTGGAAGGGATCTGTAGCTCGGGTTGTGGGTGTTGAGGTTGGTTGGCTCGCCGAGCTGGTTTGTTGTTCCGCAGATGTTTCATTACCATGCTTGGTAACATCCTCAGTGCAGCCTCTGTTGAAGCGTCGGTGTGTTTTCCCGCCTGGTTTTTAAACTCTGGGGTCCGTTGCAATGGATTGCCTCACTTCCGGGTTTCCTCCGTAATGGAATGTGTATGGGGTCGAGTTCAATGTGTTTGAACTCAGGATCAAGCGGAGGTCCAAACTGCATGTTGTATTGGGAACATCCATTCAGCAATGAGCTCACTTAATTGGCCACCTCGTGGCCAAACGGCAGTTTGTCATGCAACTAATAACTGTGAGAGAACTCATGAATGACTCTTGGTCCAATAAAGAAAGCCCTCAAGCTTTGACCTACCAATGAGGGTAAGAGAAAGAGCGGGAGCCTGTATCTTGAGGTATCCTCTCAGCATCTGTAACAAATTCAAATTTTAATGAAGAAAGGTCACAATTGCCAGGCTATCATTGTGAAAAGGAATCTCTTTCTATGCTGTCAACAAGGATGAAATAACCAGGGGAAGGCTGCAAAGGTATCCTGGTGAGCTAGTTCCCCAGTCGCCCATCTGGAGGCAACATTTATTATCCTAGGATTCTGGGAACAGTTACTCTTCATGCAGCAGTTATGGCTTCTTCAGTGGCACTGTTAAATGCAACAGCTGCTGGTCTCTGATTGGACGGCAACTCTCAGTGGGCAGGGCTTGGGCCCCTGAAAGGTTTTGATTCCAAACAAAGGGCCAGTGGTGACCTCAGCAAAACTGATTGGTGTGCGGTTCAGTGGGACTTTCTTGAAAGGTAGTGTAGTTTATTCACCAGCTCTCCAACTAGCAATCAAGATTTCAGTCTGAATACAATTCTGCTGTAAAGGCAGATGAGAAACCAGACACATGGATCATTTCTGGATCCCAGCCATCTTTAAGTGGGTTGCAAGTTGCAAGCTCAGAGCAGATTAACTGTGAGGCAGTCATAACACTCTATGTAGTCAGCATAAGAGTTGAACTCTCTTAAAGGCAAGAGAACATCTCTTGACAGGTGTGCACTAAAGTGCACCAGTGCTTTCACCGCTCAGTCTTATCAATTGAAAAATTTTCTTCTGTCCCACTCCAGGTCACCAATAAGCTCTTTGAGAAATTTATCAGTCAGTTAACATGAGGTGAGAGGGATCCCAGCAGCATCAACACCACTTCCTCCCAACCAAGTAAACCCACCATCTGCCCTTATTTTGAACATTACAGATTGACAGCATTAATATGAAAGCAACATCAACCTCACAGGCATTTGAAAGTCCCGCCCAACTCATCCCAACTTTAATTATGGCTTTTAAAAACACCAAAGCGAATATAATTGTCCTTCTAAGTTAAGGAAAAGAACACATTTCTCTCTTCACAAACTTATAGTTCAGCAGAAAAATCAAAATGAACTGATGATAATCAATTATTTATAAAAAGTGATGTTAGCAAAGAGACGCTTGGGAGCAAAGCTGGATGATGAATTTGAATCAGGTTTCGAAATTGTTGAGTCTGGCACAGGAAATAAATGTAAGGATATGAAATATCCTCACTTATTAGATGACAAAGGCAAAGAAAAACGTATCAGGAATGTAAATAGAAAATCCATGGCAGCACATCAGATCTAAACAATGGAGACCACTTTCGACAAGTCATTTTAAGCACCTTTTGAACATATTGCCCCTTCCTATTAATATAGATGCATGATATTTGGACTTGCATGTTACTTGTACTTAAAAATGTTTCCATGCAAGTGGAACAAGCCCTTTTCCTGAAAATACTGCTGTTTGTCACCAATAATCTTGAACTCAAAACAAGCATCCATTTGAAAGGTAAAAATTAAATCCATCTAAAAAAAACTGAAAGCTTCTCACAGCTGCACATTGCCAAGATCTTCCAAAAGCATGTTGGTGTGAGGTCAGTAGGTTGGCTCTAGTCAGCACTTTTAAGCTGATTATAAGACTTTGTGTGCTAGAAAATTAGAAGGATTGCAAGATTTATGCCTGACACGTGTGGGAGCCTCTCCGGCTATCAGCGCATGAGCACATTTATTTCATAAAGAATCACAAAAGGAAAGGAGTTTTATTCTGTTCTTGAGCAGGAAGAGATAGCAAGGTGATCTATGATGACTCTTTAATTGAGCAAAGCGGAGATTTTTTTGCATTCACAACAACTTGCAATTATATAGCTTGCTTCATAAGGTAAAACTCTTCACATTTTAAGTGCACATGTAGAGATATATTCAGGAGTAATATTCTGTCAGTCATTACATACAATGATGGTCTTTATTAATACTATGCTCCTGATAAGTGTAAAGATGTGCTAGAGGGAGAAGGGGATACTAATAGAGGTTTGGGAAATCAGAAATGCAGGTTGAATATTATGGCAGGATCTCATTTCAATATCTTTTTCCCTACATTTTCCAGCCAGCAGCTAACTGAATTGAGAGGCCATCTGATTGGCTGACATGTGAGATTTGCTGTGCTGGAAGAATGCAGCCAGCGAGTGGAAAGAAGGGACAGAACGATCAGGGCAAGAGGGAGCAGTGTGGAGGTATTGCACAGATGGGGTGGAAAGAGGAATATTACAGAGGGGGAGATAGCAGGTCAACATGAAGATCAGAGTTGTGGTGTGTGTAGAATGGACCCACAAGCCGTATGGAAATAGCACTTGTTGGTTGGATCTAGAAATTATCTCCTCCCTTCAGCTACTGGAAAATTCAGCCAGGAGCTGTTAAATCTAAAACGTTGCTAAAATCTGATACGCTCAGGTCTTTAGCCTGGATTTGATAGTCGTAATAACAACTAAACTATCAACGTTTATCATTATTATTCTGAACCAATAGTAAATTCCAGATTTAGAGTCCTAGAGGCCTGCAGCACAGAAAAAAAGCCCCTTTAGCCCACCAAGGCTAGGCCAGTCAAAAACAACCACCTAATTATTCTATATTAAAGCAAAGAACTATGGATTCTGAAGATCTGAAACATAAACAGAAATTGCTGGAGAAACTCAACAGGTCTGACAGGTCTGACAGAATCTGTGGACTGAAAGTAGAGTTAGCATTTTGGTTGCCACTTCTGAAGAAGGCTCAATGTACTCAAAATGTTAGCTGCTTTCTCTCCACAGATGCTGTCAGACCTGATGAGTGTTTCAAGTAATTTCTGTTTTTATTGTAAGTATTCTAATCACATTTTCCAGCACTTGGTCTATGGCCTTGTAACCTGTAGCATTACAAGTGCATTTCTGGGATGTTTTGAGGGTTTCTACCTCTTTCAACCTTACACGCAGTGAGTTCCAGATTCCCAGAAAACTTCTTGGTGAAAAAGATCTTTCTTCACTCTCTAGCCCAAGCAATATCCTGATATATCTCCTCTTCAGTCCCTTAAACCCTCTTCAGTGCAATCACATTCCTCCTATAATGTGAATTCCAGAACTGCAGACAGTGCTCCAGCTGTGGCCTAACCAACATCTCATACAATTCCAATATAACCTCCTTGCTCTTAAACTCTATGCTTTGGCTAAAAAAGGCAAGAAACCCATATGCCTTCTTAACCACTTTATCTACCTGTCCTGCTGTCTTCAGATATCAGTGGATGTGTACACAAAAATCCGTCTGATCCTCAAAGTGTGGAGCTGGATGAACACAGCAGGTCAGGCAGCATCAGAGGAACAGGAAAGCTGACGTTTCGGGTCTTGATTTCTGAAGAAGGGTCCCGACCCAAAACATCAGCTTTCCTGTTCCTCTGATGCTGCCTGGCCTGCTGTGTTCTCCCAGCACCACACTTGGTTATCTCTAACTCCAGCATTTGCAATTCTTGCTATCCCTCTGATCCTCCAAGTTTCTATACTCCTGCCATTCATGTATTCCCTTGTCTTGTTTGTCCTTCCCAAGTGCCCACAAACTTATCCATACTAAATTTCATTTGCCACTGATCAGCCCATCTGACCAGCCCAGCTATATCCTTCCATAATCTAAGGCTATCCTTCTCATTATTTACCACCCCACCAATTTTTGTAACATCTGCAAATTTACTGATCAACCCTCCTATATCCAGCCTGAATCATTTATATATACCACAAATAGTAAGAGCTCCAACACTGATCCCTAAGGAACCCCAGTGAACACAGGCTTCTAGTCACAAAAACATCGTTCAGAAACCACCCTGTAGTTCCTGCCACTGTGCTGTTCAATGTAAAAATTCAGAAATTGCTGTCAGTAGTTGTGTACTTCCTTCAGGGCACACTGTTGAGGTTCTCTAAGCCAGCATGAATGGAAGATCATTAAATTAACACCAATCTTCACTCAAACTCTCTTTGATACTGTGAATATTCTTGAAAATATTTTTTGAATTATGTTTAACTGAGTTTTTAATGGCATGCTAACTTTGTAACAGCCCTAAATATCCTTAAAAGGATCACTTAATATTCATAGCCAAAATATTGCAGAAACACCAGTGTATTACGGCAAATGATCTTGTTACTGTTCTAAGATTTAGCAATTTTGCTGAGCAGCCACTGGTATATCAGAAAACAATTGTGCGAAAGTCGGTTGGGCCTATAGACCTATTTTGTGCTGTTCATTCCATGTAATTCAATGTACGTTGGACTGAGGACATGTAATAGATTTCAGCAGAGAGGGGCTGAACCAGTGTTAGTAACATAATAACTGTGTATGTGCGAAACCCATTTCTCACATGAGTCATCCACCTTGGTAGTTAAAGACATTATTAATCTTTGAAATTAATAATACAACTTTACAGGACGGAGGAACACATGATAAATGACCCCACGATAGTTTCAAATTGAAACTGACTAAGTCATACGTTCTGTACACATTTTGGGACATTCATCTATAAATTAACTTTTTTTTAGGTGCAAGTGTTACTAAGTGATAACATCTAGCAGGTATTCCAGGGATAAATTATGTTTAATCTCCACGTAATAAAAGAAATATAACAAAGGGTTATTAATATTAAACACATTTCAGATACTACCTCTACTTCATCTGTATTGTGTCAAACCAAAATATAGGTTCCTAAGCAATGGATTGTAGCGAAGAAGTTCTTGGCTCACTGAGCTAATTCTGTTGACTGAGAGATTCAATTTGGAGGATGAAAGAGGAGTAAAATTAGAACAAGTTACAAACATTTTCTGGCTAGCAAATGGACAAGGAACAGTGTGCAGGATCCTCATCACAGACTAAAAAACGAGTTTTCTCCTCTTCCAGCCTTTTGCTGATGCCATCAGTCTGTACCTCACTGGAAATTGTGTCATGTGGACAGACACTGAGTGTAATTCATTGACAGTCATACTAATGCTTCAAAATCTATTTGTACTCAAATTCTAAAGCAGAATGCAACTAAAGATTAAGACCACTTCTTCTGCTCCTAAATCCTTCTTGCATATTTCCATTGGAATTCCTCTGAATAGGACTTTAATGAGTCTTTATCGCTCATACCAAGTAATTGTTATCCCTTATGAATATTATGGGCATAATTTAAGATGAAAGCAAGACTCAGATCAATAATATAAATAACAAACCATAATGCTGAGATGACAAGGTGTGGAGCTGGATGAACAAAGCAGGCCAGGCAGCATCAGAGGAGCAGAAAGCTTCAGGTCTGGACCCTTCTCCAGAAATGTTCATCCAGCTCCACACCTTGAAGTAGGGTCCAGACCTGAAACATCAGCTTTCTGCTCTTCTGATGTTGCCTGGCCTGCTGTGTTCATCCAGCTCCACACCTTGTTATCTCAGACTTCAGCATCGGCATTTCCTACTATCTCCAACCATAATACTGTTTGTGACTGACCTTAGTCATATGGTGAGCATCAGAATTAGAAATTGGCCGTTCGGCCTCACTATAATAATTTAAGCACAACAGGTTTGAGTTTCCTTTGTGCTCATCCAAATATTGTCTGGCATGAGCAATGGAGACATTGGCTTTCTTACCTGGTTTTAATGCAGTTTGATGAGGTGCCTTCATAGGAACAACCAGAAATGTCACCTAAAAGTTTGTTTTTAAGAATATGTATGTACCTAAATGTAGAATGATGAGGAGTCAGTTGCTGATGAGGAAGGTGGTGTGAAATCAGAGGCTACATGAGAACTAACCTTCATGTGAAGATGTGATGAGCATTAGCAACTTGTCTGAATAATTATGTTGAGATCCAAAGGCTAATTTTGAATGCTACTGCTCACATTATGGCTAAGATGAGCGGAAAATAGCAATACAATTTTCTGAGGAAGGGTCACTCAACCCGAAACATTAACTCTAATTTCTTTCCACAGATTCTACCAGACCTGCTGTGCTCTTCCAGCAATTTCTATTTTTCTCTCCAGTAGAATATTCTCTTTCCTTATTACCGCACTGAGTCTTGCCTTAAGTTATAACAATAATGGCATTAAGAACTAAACGGACAATTGCTTGGTATATATGACAAAGATGTATTAAAACTCCATCTTAAGGACCTCCGGTGGAATTAACAGGAGGACACAGCAGCAGAAGCTGTGCTCTGAATTTGTGAACCAGTTTTGCTTTATAACTTTGAGAATAAATGGATTTCAATGGAACATTAATATAAGTGAGAATGAATTGCACTCAATGTCCTTGCAAGAAACACATTTTTCAGAGAGGTACAGAATGCTGGCTTGTGAAAAAGAACAGGGCAATAGAGCAATGTCAGGTATGTCAAATTTCATCAAAGGAATAGAGGAAGGAATCACCAAATGGTATCTAAAAGATAGAAACAGGTCATTCAGAACATTTGGTTTTTGTGAGTGTTTCCACACAAGTCTCAGTCCAAACCTACTTCATCAAATGAGATTAGAAATTAATATATTTGGTTGACTCCAGCCCGACAACAGACACACAGGCAAAACAATATTACATCTTATCAATTAAACAACCATTTATTCCAGCTCAGCACCTTTTGGAGAGATGATTTAGAGGATTTGTAGATGAGCCAAAGTGTGCCTCCTCAAACTATCAGATTAAAGAATCTTAACAGAGGCAAGTAAACTTGAAACCAGAAAGTGTAAATTGGAATATTTAATTCAGTGACAAATACTGCAGAGCAAGATAGTGAGGAAAGGAAAAATGGATAGAGAGGAAAAGGTAACAGAAAATTCTTTTATTGTAAATTTCTACAAACACTGAAAGAATGAGATAAGCAGAGGAAGACCATTCAGCCCATCGAGCCAACAACATCATTCATAGACTCATAGAGTCAAAATGTTGCACAGTTTAGAAACAGACCCTTTGGTCCAACTCATCAATGCTGACCAAATATCCTAAATTAATTTAGTCCCATTTGCCAGCATTTAGACCATATCCCTCTAAACCCTTCCTATTCTGTACCCATATAGATGCCTTTTAAATGTTGAAATTGCATCCACCTCAAATGCAACATCCCTCATCTATTCTGCTGGTTACATCCTCAAAATAACTCCAATAGGTTAGTCAAATACCATTCTTGATAACCGATTCCAGCACTTTCCCTGCAACCAATGTTTGACTATGTGGCCTGTGATTCCCAGTTTTCTTCCTCCCTCCTTTTGTAAAAGTTGGGATTAGATTTGCCATCATCCAATCTGCCAGCACGAAACGTCAGCCTTCCTGCTCCTATGATGCTGCTTGGCCTGCTGTGTTCATCCAGCTCTACACCTTGTTACCTCAGATTTTCCAGCATCTGCAGTTCCTACTATCTCATCGAGTAATTTGATGGCCAGGATTTATATTATTAGGCCTTGGGAATTTATCAGCTCTCAGTCATGTTTATTTCTCAAGTGCTTTTGTTTCTGGTACTACTTTCCTTCAATTCTCCCTTCCCAAAAAGACCATTGCTTCACTAGGCATTCTAAAAAGATTTTTGTTTCTTCTTCTGTATGAAGGCAGAACTAGAGTAGTTGTTTTGTTGGTGTCACATTTCTTTGTCCTTCATTATCAATTCTCCTGCTTCAGACTAGAAGGGGCCTACATTTATCTCCAGTAATCCTTCTCATCTTACACACTTATCGAAGTTCTTACAGTCTGCTTTTATGTCCTTTCCAACTTTACTCTCATAATCTATTTTCCCCTTTTAACCAAGCTCTTGGCTCCCCTTTGCTGAATTCTATTCTGTTCCCAGTCCTCAGTTTCTCTACCTTTGTAAGCATGTTTGTATGATTCTTCTTTAGTCCTAATGCTGTCCTTAATTTCTTTCGTTAACAGCAGTTGAACCACTTTTCCTTTGTGGCCCTTTACTATAAACGGAATGTACAGTTGCTGCAATACCTCAAATATCTACATTGTTAGTCTGTTGTTATGCCTTTTATTGACATTATCCAGTTTATCACAGTCAACTCACTCCCTCCTCTCCATATTTATAATTTCATTAACTTATATTTTGGATCCTAGTTTTGGATTGGAGTACTTCACTTTCTATCGTAATGAGGAATTTTATCATGTTAAAGGTTCTTTTACCTTAAGCATCTCTCAACACAGGATTGTAAATTAAACTGTAAATTGTAGATTGTAAATTGTTGTTGTTGTTGTTGTAAATTAAACCTTCATCAATGCTCAAAACTAAACATGAATAGCCTTTCCAAATTGGTTCCTCAACATACAGTTCCAAAAATTTCATCTTATACACACCCAGGAATTCATCTGTCACAGGATTATGTAAATGTGGTTTGCTCAGTTAATAGTCTTTATGTGGATTAAAATCACCCATGTTTACTGTAGCATTCTCATTACATACATATCTAATTTCCTATTTAACGCACTTCCTACTACACCACTACTGTTTGGAAGACTGTAGATAGTTTCCATTCATGTCCCTTGCTGCTTCTTAGCTTGACCCAGACTGATTCTGTATATGCATTTCATGTGTCATTAACATTTCTCACAATTGGACTGATTCTATCTTTTACTAATAATGCCATACTACCTCCTTTTTGGTTTTCCCTGTCCTGCCTAAAGATTGATTACACTTGAATGTTTAGTTCTAAATCTTGGTAATCCTAAAGCCATATCTCCATAATTGCAATCATATCATACTCCTGTACAACTATTTGGTATAGTAATTCATCTACATTAATGCAAATTCTCCATGCACTCAGTTATAGTAATTTAGATTTGTCTTATTGCTACTTTTACACCTTTGTCTATTCTTCAGTTAGATTTACTGCTAGCCTTGTTTTCTCTGCCTTCCACTTTTGCTTCCTACTTGTCTCTTATTTCCATCTTTGTTTCTCTCAACTCTTGCCTGTTCACTCAAGTTCCCATCCCCATGGCACTCGAGTTAAATCCTTCCCCCATTGTATTGGTGGATACAAGGCTTTTGGTCCTGGTTCCTCTGGGGTGCAACCTGTCCAGCTTGTATAGGTCCCATCTTCTCCAGAATCAGTCCCAATGCTCCAAGTATCTTAATCTGTCCATTCCTACACCATCCCTGCAGCCATGCATTCAACACTCTTTTCTACTTCCGATCTTGCTAGCACATGACACTCGGAGTAATCTTCAGATCATATCCTTTGAGATCCTGTTTTGTAATTTACTACAAATTTCTCTATATGTTGCTTGCATGACCTCATCCTTTTTTTTAACCTACGTCACTTGCTCTGACATAGACCATGGCTACTAGTTGTTCTCTGTCCCCTGTCAGAATGTCATGCAGCTGCTCAGTGACATCCCTGATCCTGGCAGAAGAGAAGCAACATATTATCCTAGTGTCATGCCTGTAGCTGCCAAAATATCTATCTGTTCCTCTTATAATAGAACCCCTATTAGCATTGCTCTTGCACTTTGCTTTTTTTCCTGCCTTTCTCAGAATCATCACCTCATCCAATCCTCTTGGTGACGCTGACTGCCTATTCTGGGACCATCACCTCACCTGCTACTCTTGGTGATGCTGACTGTTTGTCTCAGGATGATCATCTCATTCACTCCTCCCATTGATGCTGACAGCTTGTATCAGAGTCCTCAGCCCATCAACTCCTCTCAGTGAAACTGACTACTTGTCCTGTGATCATCACCTCATCTGCTTCTTTCTGTGATGCTGATTGGCCATCCTGGGGTCCTCAGCTCGTTGGCTCCTCTCAATGTTGAGTTAACCAATTTATTACAGTCATTATGTCTAGCTGATGAGAGATTGTGAAACCTACATGTAATAAACCAACGTTTAATTTGGGAGACGGGTGATTTTTATGCATTTCTATTGTTAGCAATGTGTATCCTGTTCAATTGTAACTGCAAAAATAAATATAACTTTTCCAAAAAACTAAGGAATTGTTTATTTTCAGCTGCCAAAATCCTCTCCATTTGTTGTTTCAATATACTTCACAAACTTGAGCACAAGACTCAACAATCCATAGGAGTTTATTAATCCCCATTCAGCCCTGTATTAGTGACTTACTTACATACAGGGGTAGGTGATGGCCTGGTGGTCCACAGAGTTAGGTAAGGTTCTGGGGACCTGGGTACAAATCCTACTATCAAAAACAAAGTTGCTGGAAAAGCTCAGCAGGTCTGGCAGCAGCTGTGGAGGAGAAAACAGAGTTAACGTTTCGGGTCCGGTGACCCTTCCTCAGAACACTGA
>NC_063338.1:76715549-76759134 GCF_021869965.1 Rhincodon typus
TCAGTGTTCTGAGGAAGGGTCACCGGACCCGAAACGTTAACTCTGTTTTCTCCTCCACAGCTGCTGCCAGACCTGCTGAGCTTTTCCAGCAACTTTGTTTTTGTTTCTGATTTACAGCATCCGCAGTTCTTTTGGTTTTTTTTTTACAAATCCTACTATGATTGGTGGTGGAATTTACACATAACAATTTTAAGTAACAAATGATAACTGTGAAACGTTGTAGATTGTTGCAAAAATCCATCTGATTCACTAATATCCTTTAGGGAAGGAAACAGCTGTCCTTACCTGTTGTGAATTGTATCATATACAGTGAAACATTGTGAATATAATCATGGAACCATAAAAAGGGTAGAATGTTCTGTTTTCGAGACTTTTGAGTGTACCTTTGCCTTTAAGAGGTATTAAAGGACTGCAGGCGCTGTCTATATAAAAGGCTGTAACTCTGGCTACCAGATAGCCTGACTGCCCACACTGAATTCAGCTGGCTCAACTGTAATGTCTGTTTAGATTTGTAATTTTTTTTAACCATTATAAATACACTTATCCATATGGCTAATCAATCTCTGAAGAGTGATTGATCCTCAGATCGAAATAACATGAAAATGACATAATGACCAGTGGTAGACACTATTGTTTAAAGTTCTGAAACAGTCAAAGACTTTAAGTATCTGTTTAAAGTTCAAACATATTTAACAAAGAAAGCTGCAGGACGGTGCTGCAGAGCAGTAAATGCAACTTTTATGAAATGCAGACAAACAACACCAAAAAAATTTGAACGCGGAATGTAGAATTGAACAGGAGGTGCAAAAAGAGTTTTAAAAGCTAATACAAATCAGATAAATTAGGCAAAGTATTTTGAAGCCTGAAAATATTTTCCTAAAAATCATGAATTTAGAAGAAAGTTCATGGTCGCCATTTTGAAAATGGGGAAAAGTGCAGATCTATCATTTTGTTTTTTTGTTAAAATGAAGTAAGAAGGACATTCTTATGCCATTTTAATAAGACTGAGCAGATTTAAAATCCTTGCAAAACAGTTTTCACAAGGTTCTTGAGACCGACTCAGAAATATTGCTACATTTAAAAAGTTTCAAGAGCTTTATTACAACATTATTGCTATAGAGAAGTTTAATTCTTCAAAAAATGTAACAATTGAGCAGTATGTAAAAATAAAAGGCAACAGCAGGAAAAGTTTCTTGCGTGCATATTCCATAGTCAGTGAGAGAAGGTCAAAGGCTTTTTGTCAGCGTCTCCACAAAATTCCCTAGTTTAAATTGGGATACACCAGACCTCCCCTAATAAAATATAAAATACTTAAGCAGCATTCAGAGCTATGTTTTCTAGAATCAAATATGTCTAATATAGAATAGCATGTCGTTAGATTACTTAGCAGTTGGAAATGAGAATCTGCACAGATTTAATACTTCAGTATTAACAGTTAGAAGATCTCCCAAAAATATAGATCACACAGGAAGACCAATTGGGACTCAGGGTAAACTGTAGTGTTCATCACTACCATTCATGACATGTAAACAAGAGTCTACAGAATCCATAGTCCAGTAGATGTGGAGGAATGGGCTTGTTATATGATTTTTCAGATGGAGAGCCAGCAAACAGAATTGTTGAATTGGTGAGTAGATACACTTCTATGGAAACTTTCCAGAAAGTTTTGTTGAAACCAAAGAGTACGAGAAGCTCTTCAACAATATACATACTTGCAAGCCCAGCAAAGCTTACTGGTACTAAAGTACCAACTCAATGGTTGATACAATTGCTAGAACACACATAGTCATGAACAAGATATGGCCAGCTTTATATCTATTTCATAAGGAATATGGTAGAAAAGTTAATTTGTAAAGGTGCTGAATTTCTAAAAGGCTAAGATAGCTACAAAGAGTTTTTTTTTGTTTAAATTCATTCACAGCATTGTGGATCTTGCTGACCAGGTCATCTCGAATTGTCCAGACGCAGTTAAGAGTCAGTCATATTGCTACAGGTCTGGAATCACATGTAATCCTGACCAGGTACTAACATGGCTTCCTCCTTACATAACTGTGGTTTCCCACCCACTGTGGTTGACAGGACCTTCAACTGTATCTGACCTCTCACCTGTGCTTCCACCCTGGCCCCTCACAACTGCATGATCCAGTCCCTCTTGTACTCACTTTTCATCCCACCAGCTCCTGCATTCAGAAAACTCCAGCAGAATGCCACCATCAAACATATCTTCCACTCACTCCATCATCTGCATTTTGCAGGGCCCATTCCCTCTGGGTCACGCTAGTCAATACTTGACCACCAACACCATGCCCTCTTCCTATGGCATCTTCCCATGTAACCACAGGAGGTACAATACCTGCCCTTTCAACTCCTCCCTGCTCACCATCCAGGGTATAAACAGTCTTTCCAGGTGAAGCAGCATTTTACCTGTACCTCCTCCAATCTCATGTATTGTATTCGCTGCACCCATTGTGGCCAACTCTACGTTGGAGAAACCAAATGCAGACTGGGTGACCGCTTTGCAGAACATCTCCGGTCTGTGTACAAGCAGGACCCTGACCTTCCAATAGCCTGTCATTTTAACAGATCGCCCTGCTCCCATGCCTTCTTGTCTGTCCTCGGCACACTGCAATGCTCCAGCGAATCACAGCACAAACTGAAGGAGCAACACCTCATCTTCAAGCTAGGCACTTTACAACCTTCTGGGCACAGTATTAAGTTCAGCACCTTTAAATTGTGAACGCATTCCTTCCCTTTCTTTTAGCTTTGCTTGTTAAATTCTCTGTCACCATGTCCTCTCTCTCCTTCCCCTACTCCAGTGGGACTGTCTGTTTTTTCAAGTCTGGCATTAAGACACAGCATTGTTCTGCCATTCTCTCATTCTGATCACTTAATCTGAATGATCAACATCCTTTCTCCCCCAACACTCCAATGCCCGCCCCCTCTATAGCATAAATGCTGCCCCCTCCACACTTCACTTCACTTCTTTTGAAGAGTCAACTAGACTCAAAATGTTAACTTGCTTTCTCTTCATGGATGCTGCCTGACCCCACTGTGATCTCCTGCCTTTTTTGTTTTCACATAGGACACCAGTTTCTTTCCAAAAGGACATTAGTGAAGCAGATGTTTTTTTCCTGACAATGGTTTCATAGTCATCCCAGACTCTTAATTCCAGATTTTTACTGAATTCAAATTCCAACATCCGCCATGGCAGGACTTGAACTCGGGTTCCCAAAACTGGATCTCTGAATTAATAGTCTAACTATAGCAGCCCTAGGTCAGGCCTGGTGTGTACTGACCCAAACAGACTGCTCACAAGGAGTACTTTCAAACTACAAGACAGACCAGCTGATATCCTGCTAGATACACGCGCATGAAGTGATTGATGAGCCAGAATCTAATAATGTACACAACCAGACAAAGAGTGGAGAACACATTTCACACTGTTAATCTCGTGGAAAACATCAATGTCATCAAATCATTGTTGGAAAAGTCGTAGAGGTTATCTGTTCCCAGAAATCCAATGATTGACTGTTATTAGTTAAGACTGTCACAGGGGCAAGTGTCAATATACCATCCCTGTGAATTTAAAAAAATTACCCAGAGATGTAGGAAGTTATAAAAAAATTTACAAATGTAAACCTCTCAGCATCCAACAGTTCATCATTTCCAAGTACAAGATCAATAGTGTGTGAGTGTAAGTATAATCAATCTCTTTGGATACGACAGATATTTTACATTATGGCTACTGCTCGACCAACAATTATAGGTATACCAGCACTGGGTTATGGGTGTGTGGGTAGGGTTCAGCCAGGGCACTGCAAATGCCAGTTCCAGGGCACCATATTTAAAAAGTAGAAGGCAACACTTTACCCTCAGCAATCCAAAAGCATAATTTAATCTTTGCTCATTCCCCCCATTTGCCCCTGAAGAAGTTGGAGACCCAGTTTAGCAATGCTTCTTTAGATGCTCTCTTGCAGGCTATCCAGAAGAGAAAGAATGCATTGTTTCAAAGGGATGGCAACAAGTATCCATCCTGGATGACCAACGCAGCCTCACAATATCAAAAACAAAAACAGAAGTTGCTGGAAAAATTCAGCAGGTCTGGCAGCATCTGTATATTGAAAGCAGAATTAGCGTTATGGGTCTGGTGACCCTTCTTCAAAACTGATTTTAGCTAGAATATGGGGTTGGGTGTAGGTTTTGGAGGAGTTAACAATAGGTGGTGATGAAGCCCAAAGAGAGAGAGAGACAAATGATGGGTAAAGATCCATCTGGGAGAATCAATAGCTGCTAATGGGAACCATTAGTGGCTGATAATGAGATGCTTGTAGTAGCAGTCTATGTGATGACAAGGTCTGGCATGTGGGGTTTGGGGTAAGGGCATGAGAGAAGGTGCTCAGGCCCTAAAATTATTGAACTCGAGTTTGAGTCCTGATGGCTGCAGGGTCCTTGAGCAGAAAATGAGGTGCTGTTCTTCCATCTTGCACTGAGTTTTGCTGGAGCACTGCAGCAAGCCTGAGACAGAGAGGTTGGCCAGGGAACAGGGTGGCATTTTGAAGTGGCAGGCAACCAGAACCACAGGGCCATTTATTAGAATGTTTTTTGCAGGTGTTCTGCAAAGTGATCACTCAGACTGTATTTTGTCTCCCCAGTGTAGGGGAAACCAAATTTTCAGCAGTGAGTACAATAGACTATATTGACTAAAGTGTAGGTAAACGACTACTTCACCTAGAAAGTGCGTTTGGCGCCTTGGATAGTGAGGAGGATGAAAGGAAATCAAAGGTGTTACACATTCTGTGGTTGCAGGGGAATGAGCCATCAGGCTGTGGGCAGTGGCGGGGGGTGAGGAGGGAGCGGCACGCAGTGTTGGGAGTGGAGGAGAAGTGGACCAGGGAATGGTCCTTGAGGAAAGCTGACAAGGAAAGGGAGGGAAATATGTGTATGGTGGTGGCATCTCATTGGAGGTGGAGGAAATAGCGGCTAATATTCCTTTGGATGTGGATGCCAACGGGATGGTAGGAAAATACAAGCGGAACCTGATAGCTGTTGCAGGAGGGAGGAGAGGGGGTGAGGGCTGAAGTGTTGGAAACGGGTTGGACATTACTGCGGCCCTGTCAACCACGGTGATGAGGAATCCTTGGTTGAGGAAGAAGGTGGACATTTTGAATGCTCTCCCGTAGAAGCTGGCATCATCAGAACCGATGCAATGGAGACTGAGGAACTGGGAGAATGGAGTAGAGTTTTACAGGAAGTAGGGTGACAGGATGTATAATCAAGGTAAGTGTGGAAGTCATTGGGTTTGTAATGGATATCGGTGGCCAGCCTATCCCCAAAAGTAGAAACAGGGATGTTGAGGACAATAAAAGGAAAGGAGGAGATGGGGATGGACTAGATGAAGGTAAGAGCAGGGTGGAAATTGGAAGCAAAATTGAAAGCAGATAGCAAGAACTGCAGATGCTGGAGTCAGAGTCAACGCAGTGTGGAGCTGGAGGAACACAGCAGGTCAAGCAGCATCAGAAGAGCAGGAGAGTCGATGTTTCAGGTTGGAACCCTTCATCAAAATATATTTTTTCAATTCAGAACAAGAGTGGGAAGCAGCGCGGATGAATTAATCAATGTACTAAAGAGTTGTGGGTGGGTGCTGGAGTGGAACTGGAACAAGGAATGTTCCACGTATCCCTCAAAGAGATAGGCTTTATTCCATCCTAAAGGCTCTGCTCCATTCTCCTGGTTTTTCCGTCTCCATCGCATCTGTAATGGTGATGCCAGCTTCTAATAAGGAGGCCTATGAAATCTGTGACTGTTGATCCTTTCACTAAGTCCCTGGGGATGCTTGCTGTTCTCCCTGGTCACTCTCCTATACAGAGCCCCTTTTCAAGACCTTTTATTCAGTCCCTCTGCTCTTTGTACCTCCCAGAGCATCTAACACCCTCATTGTGTTCCCCTGCACATCATATGTAGTTCTCACCCTTTCTTCTGCTTGTTGCTCCTATCTTTATTACTTTCCACTCTGATTCTAACTTGCTCCCCTCCATTCCCCAGGATCCTTTCAGTGCTCCAACAATACCTTTTATTTTCCATTCCTAACATTTCTTTTCCATCTATCAACCTTTTCTGTTAATCCCCCTCTAAACTCTCTGCTCCTTTTAGGTTAATTCCATATTTGGGTTGATCCGTCTTTTAAGTTGAGCCTTGTTTGTCTGGCCAACTCGGATTTGCTGGAATCAGCTGGTTTGACTGCCTTGCTTCATCAGGCTAGGTTTTTTTTGTTCACTTATGGGACTTGACTATTGAAGGCTGGGTCAGCATTTATTGCCTGTCACTAGTTGCCCTTAAGGAGGCAGTGGTGAGCTGCCTTCTTGAACTGCTGCAGTCTATAGAAGGCCCGATCAGGCTTCACTCCTAAAAATGTAAGTGTTTAACTTCAAGAAGGTAAACTATAAATGACTGAAAACTCTCATGATAACTCAGTGTGGAGCTGGAGGAACACAACAATCCAGGCAGCATCAGAGGAGCAGGAAAGTTGACATTTTGGATCGGGACTCTTCTGACCTGAAACATCAACTTTCCTTCAGATTTCTGAAGAAGGGTCCTGACCTGAAACATCAACTTTCCTTCAGATTTCTGAAGAAGGGCCCTGACCTGAAACATCAACTTTCCTGCCCCTCAGATGCTGCCTGGCCTGCTGTGTTCCTTCAGCTCCACACTGTGTTACCTCTGACTCCAGCATCTCCAGTTCTTGCTATCTCTGAAAACTCTCATGAACTGGTTGACCTGGTCAGGCTTTCCCTCTTACTCTTTAAGTGCACAAAACATTTGTTTTTGAAGCAGTTTGTATTCATTGGTGCTTAGAGGAAAGATTCTACTCCACCAGATACATGTCTTGTTCATAGATTAATTTGTGAGTACGTGTCTCCAGTTTTATTGTAAACAAGACTGTGCCCATGAACATAATCCCATTAGATTGAGGTGTTCGTAAGTATTCATGATATGCTAATAAATGAAAATCAGTTTCCCAAGTACAAATGCCAAGAGATATAACCCTCCTGAAAGAATCTGAAAACTTAATAGCAAACTTAAACCAGCCATCGGCAGAAACTAAATCATGATTCCCTGCCTGCCTTTCTAAAAGCTCTGGGAAAGCCTGGAAAATTCTGCCCAAGAATTTATTTCTTAGGTTCTGAGTTTCTTTACAAACTGAAATAGAGACTTTGACAACATGATCGATGAGTATGAGAGAATCCTTCAGCATTCAATATGAATATTTAACAGGACTATCTTGCACAAATAACAGGAATATATTGAATGTACTCACCTGCTGTATTTATCCTTAAACCAACATCGTAAAAAACAAATTATCCTAAAGCTGTCAGTTTGACCTTGCTGGGTGCATATTCACTGTCATGGTTTCTAAACTACAATTGTGACTCTACTTCAAAAGCACTTTGTTGGCTGAAAAGATTTTTCAGAAGTGTTGGAAGGTTCTTTACAAATGCAAGTTCTTACTTCCCATCGCTAAGACCTTCAGCTTTATTGACATTGTATTGGTAATGGAGTATTTACCCCAGTTAAAATGCTGGCATAAACTGTTGTGAAAAATGCATTTCTCTTGCATTTACTTTATTTAAACCTTAATAAGGAATACATGCTTGCACAGATAAGAAGGAATAAACAAGGTCATCAATATGTCTTAGTTAACATTTTGGGTCCGGTGACCCTTCCTCAGAACTGGACCCGAAATGTTAACTCTGTTTTCTCCTTCACAGATGCTGCCAGACCTGCTGAGCTTTTCCAGCAACTTTGTTTTTGTTCCTGATTTACAGCATCCGCAGTTCTTTAGGTTTTCATCAATATGTCTTACTGCATACCATTGGTGAATTGTTTGTCTGGAAGAGTCATTCATGTTCTTTAATAATGTCAAAGTTGTACCTATGAATTGCACAAAATTAATAATTTCTCACTAACTTAAGGGCAACTGAACATCATTGTGACAATATAATTGATGCTTGTTATCATATTTTTCCTAATAACAGTTTTATCTATAGTGTTAAGAAATGATTGCCTGAAAAGTTCCTAATTGTTTTATAATGTGTGACAGTTAAAGATCTACATTCACACTTTCCTTTCACTTACCATTTGGCAAAATGTACTTCCTCACTTCATGTTTCAATGTTTAAAATCAGTGACGAGACAATTGTAATTATTTTCATGAACGTTAGCAGAATACTACACAATAATATGTTCTATATGCCCGCATGAACCTGGGAAAACTTTCTTACCTGTGATGCCTCCTTAACCATGAACATGTCTGTCATTTCAAAATGTATTATAATAAGTGTACACCATTTAAATAAAAAAAACACATTAAGGAGGAAGTACTGAAAGTCAAGTAGCAGAAGCATGGGAAAACCAGCACCTACATGTTCCCTGTTGAAAGCATAGGAAGAAGGCTTTAGAGTCTGGAGAGACCATACAACAGGAGCTCATCGAATGTATTTTTTTTGGAAAGATAGACAAAAGTTTGAAATATGATAGCTTTTCTCTTTAAAATGATGGTGATTAGATTAAGTAGAAGTGTTTCAAATTATGAAAAAATGGGACTATATAGTTATAGACTGCTCCTGTTGTTTGAAAGGCCTAACATGATGGGTCATAGATGCAATCCGATGATTTAAAATAAAACAGAAATATCTTGACACAGAGATTTGTAGCAATATGGAATTCACATAAAATCATGAATGAAACATAAATTATCAACTGTTAAGTTTAGTAGGGATAGGTCAAAGGAAATAAAGGGAATTGTTATGTATTCTCACTGCCTTTTGATTCCGAGTTATTTAAAATGACCACACTGAGAGCTCTTCTACTAACAACTGCTCTGCTTACCTGTGCTAGGAAACTATATAGATTCATATTCTGTTACACATAATTGCTGATTCTGCAGTTCAACTGTGAGTATTGCACTCCAGAACACTTACACATAGAATTGGACCAAGTTATTTCCAGACAATACAACAATATATATCAGGAAAGAGAATATTTGAGAACAGAATGGTAGAAGTGGTAAGGCCTTGTCTGGAGGGAAAATAATGACTGAGCCAGGTTCCATTTTGTTTATATTTATTTATTACTGTTATTTTTATCCATTCCCAGGATGCATGGATGAGTTAGATTGAAGAGCCTGTTTCTGTACTGTATGACTCTATGGCTTTATGTTGTCATTGCTGGTAAAGCTTGCATTTATTGCCAATCCCTTGTTGCCCAAGAGAAGACTGTGATGAACTTTGTCACAGAATTGCTGCAATCTGTGAGATGAAAGTACAGCTAGAATGCTCTTTAAGTAAAGAGTTTCACAATTTTGTCCCAATGGCAGTAGATGAACTGTGATATATTTCCAATGTAAAAGAAATCAATACCTTTCTGCTAAATATGAACAGTTGCATCCCAGCATCATACATGAGCTGAAACCATTAGTTTGTTCAGTAAAAATAAATGAAAGAAAATCTGCAATACTTGACTCCTTTAGATCTAATTTGAAAAATGATTAGTTGAATGATATTTTTAGGGTTTCCAGCTACTATTACTATGTGATACATTACCACTAATTAATTAAACTCAGTTTGATACTAATATCGAGAACATGGAATTAAAGGATATGCAGTAAGGAATGCAGAATCTTTTGTTTAATTGCACAACTTTATTCTGTGCCACTTGCACACTCAGAATCAAATTGGTAAAATAATTACATGAGGTGAAAGTTTTTTTAAAAATTCACCACAGTTGAGATCCTATTGCTTAGGCAACTAAACTGATTTGGGTAGAATCCAATTTAATATTCAAAGCTGGAATATTGCAAATGCAGTTGAAACATATGTGCTCCTCAGCCTCCTCTGGTTGATCCCTCATTAGCACATCTACATTTGGCCCATTCTTTTCATGAAACATATCCAGTTTCAATTGAATAAAATTTAACAAATCCAAGTGAGTCAATAATTTCACATTTGATTCTATCAAATTTTAAATAAAAACTCAATCTTCTTGAATCTCTGACAGTACTAAAATGGTTGCAAAATTCATGAGCTGATTTATCCTTTTCTGTCCTTTTATTTATTTACACCTCTAAGTCTTTCCAGCCATGAATTATTCTCAGAAGAAATACTGGTCCTGCTACCAGCATGCAACATATATAGCTGTTTGTCCAGCTGATAGTGCATAATCAAGAGCTGACCATACAGGCTTTCATTCTAATTCATCAATCTCCTTGTGACTTTTTTTTTTCATTTGTGGGCATTGCTGGCCATTCAGCATTTAGTGCCCATCCCAAGTCACTTGAGAAGGTGGTGGTGAGCTGCCTTATTGGAATGCTGCAGTCCACCTGATGTGGGAGGGAGGGAGGGAATTCCAGGATCTTGACCCAGCAGCAGTGAGGGAACGCTGATACATTTCCAAATCAGGTTGGTGAGCAGCTTGGAGGGGAACTTGAAGGTGGTGTTGTTCCCATATATGTTCTGCCCTTGCCCTTCGAGATGGAAATGGTCGTGGGTTTGGAAGGTGGTGTTTGAGAATCTTTGGTGAATTTCTGCAGTGCGTCTTACAGATAATACACACTGCTGCTACTGAACGTCGGTGGTGGAGGGAGTGGATGTTTGTGGATGTAATGCCAATCAAGCGGGTTGCCTTGTCCTGGATGGTGTCAAGCTTCTTGAGTGTTGTTGGATCTAGGCATCATGAGTATTCCATCACACTCTTGACTTGTGCCTTGTAGATGGTGGACAGGCATTGGGGAGTCAGGAGGTGAGTTACTCGTTGCAGTATTCCTAGCTTCTGATCTGCTTTTGTAGCCACAATGTTTATGTGGCAAGTTCAGTTGAGTTTCTGGTCAATGGTAACCCTCAGGATGTTGATAGTGCAGGATTCAGTGACGGTAACACCATTGAATGTCAAGAGGTGGGGTTAAATTGTCTCTTACTGGTGATGGTCATAGCCTAGCTTTTGTGTGGCGCAA
This sequence comes from Rhincodon typus, assembly GCF_021869965.1. NCBI lineage: Eukaryota > Metazoa > Chordata > Chondrichthyes > Orectolobiformes > Rhincodontidae > Rhincodon > Rhincodon typus. Next base: position 76,726,555 of record NC_063338.1, read on the forward strand.
ATTTTATTTGCCACTTGTCAGCCCAAGCCTGGATATGTCCAGATCTTGTTGCATTTGAACACGGACTGCTTCAGTATCTGAGGAATGGTGCAGAACATTGTGCAATCATTGGTGAACATCCTCACTTCTGACCTTATGATGGCGGGAAGGTCATTGATGAAGCAGCTAAAGATGGCTGGGCCTCGGGCACTATCCTAAGGAACTCCTGCAGAGTTGTCCAGGAGCTGAGATGACTGACCTCCAACAACTATGACCATCTTCCTCTGTGCCAGGTATGACTCCAACTAACAGAGTATTTGTCCCCTGACACCCATTGATTCCAGTTTAGCTAGGGCTCCTTAATGCCACACTCAGTTGAATACAACCTTGATGCCAAGGGCTGGCACTCTCAGCTCATCTCGCAGAAAAAAATGCTCTCTCCTTGTCATGCTATTTAAGTGTTGTCTTTTGGCCGTGCTAAAATACTAGTCATGCACTCCTTGAGTACTTGGTTGGGTGATGTCAGCAGGAGTAGAATGGTGAGGGCGAAAGTTGCTACTCCCTTGGGGCTATGCTTCATCATTTCCAGTGATTCACAGCAGAAAGAGATTTCAGAAGATACAAACCACATCGTAAAACAATGCTAATTCAATTTTTCCATTCTCTATTTCATGGATCTCAGTGTCTATGGGCAATGATGTGAGATAACATCGCTAATGCAAAATGCCTACTTCGTCACTAGCTCTATCCACTAAAGCATACATCATCTCAACATTGAGATCCATCTATGAAGTTGTCATGGTAATTTGGGATAGCCACCTATCTGATAAAGGTGCTGCACTGGGTGAGCAATATAGAGCAATATCCTAGAATTGTTGCAGCGACTCTGCACCCTTCCCTATCCCATTCCCACATCAACTATGAAAACTTTCCTTGCATATAGGAACATTTATCATTATACTCTCAGTGCAGGAAGACAGGGGATCCAGTTCATACCCCACAGTGCCCTTGGAAGTCTCACAAGTATGATGCTGGTTGAGGCCAGCATCTGCCTCTTTTAAAGTTGGTGTTGATAACTTCTGCAACATTGAGATCTCTATGTACAGTTTGCAAAGACCAATAACATGGTGGACATTGCCTGAAACCAGCCTTTGAACCTCAAACACTTTCAGATTGCATGATGCTAGATGACGGGACTGCAAATGTAGCATTGTTAAATTTTGCAATAACATGTTTAATGCCTTTGCCTTCTCAATGACTTTACATGTAACAGAAGTGGACACTACGCTTTTGCCCATCAAACAGACACAGACTCCAGCCACCCTGGTTGTTGTCCCACACAGTTTCTCATTGCAGGTTCGCTTCTGCAAAACGGCATGTGATGGCAGGGAATGTACATTCGAGATGGTCATCATCAGCACCGGGCGAGCCTGGCCACCAGTTTACCCCCAGAGTCTCCACATACCCTTTCAACTTGCACTTTCTGGACAACCTGTCCTCACTGAACCCCCCCATGCAGAAACACACAACATAGAATTCCATCTCCAAATTTCCTCTTCACACCCTCGCCCAAGCTCCAACATTACATTTTAACACTACCCACCATGACCCTGTACACTGCCCACGCCCTCTCCATGTGGCCCATGGTGCTGGGGATTGTGAATAACCACCTCCAATTGCCTTCCATGCTCTCTCAATCTTAATCACCAATGCCTCTTATGTCTTGACATTGTCTTTATCGACACCTCAACACCTTTCTCTCTCAGCTTAGAATCTGCCCATACCAATCACCAGATCATACTTTTGCCGTCCCCCCAAGACTCTATCACATTCTCCAGTGCTCAACATATGGAACCCCAGGACTGATTGTTCTCCAGCCCCAAGGCTGAATTTGGTGGATAGCCAGGAAAGGACTGACCAGACCCTGATGTATTATCCTTAAAGCTCCCTGGCTACTGAAATTCCCCTGATTGCTTGCAATAGCCCTACAGGACTGACTGTAGCCTATTTCCTGTGCTGCACACAGATGTATTCGCTGACAGCAACCTCCTCAAGCAAAAGACTGAATGTAGTATATGAAAATTGGCTAACCCCAAAACGATCACTACTGACAAGCAGTCTGTCCATGAGTGCATTTCAATGCTAGACAACACTTTAGAGTGCAAAAGACTCCTGAAAGCCATTTGACACTTACCATTAGGACTCTGAGAGACTTGCATGCTGGATACCAGCATATGTAGATGCAAGATGCTGAGCCTGGTGCCCTGCCCTGGATGTCCAAGATGGTGCTCAGAGGAACAAGCGGTGAGCTGAAGTCACCAGGTACCTACTCTGACTTTCATGTTGGGAATTGCTGAATTCTAGTTTCCTTACAGTAGAAATCTGCATAACAATGAGCTGAGATTCATTGTTGATGAGGCTGTTAACAAGTAATAAAAGCCCCAATATGCGGCTAACTACCAAGAGTCGCATCTCAACGTTCTAAACTCTGTTTGAAAATGCAATGAGTTACTCATAATGTCAAGAAAGGCCTTGCCTGACTTCTCACATGATTCTCCCTTATTTCTCATATTTCTGCCCCAGGAATCCCACATGTTCAAGCCACCGATAAGTTTCCACCTTTAGATACAAAATTCTCTAAGTGAAAGGAAACAGAGTAATGATCAATGGGTTTTTCAGACTGGGGGAATGTGTTGTTGTGGATTTCCACAACTGTCAGTGTTGTGACCCTGACTTCTCCCAAAATTTAGCATTGATTTGGGCATTGGTGTAAGGGGAAAAAAAAACTCAGTCATCTGACTGTAAATTGGCCAGGTAATGAACAGGGCCAGAGGGTGAGCTCACTGTCAAATTGAGGAAGGAAGATGAGAAGTTGCAGGCCAGTTGGTGACCCTCAAGCTTGAAGAAGTAGCAGGCTGCCTCCTCTGGGAGATGAAGGTGCTCTGTCTCCAACATTTTTAAACTTAACTTTAAAAATGTCCTCAGCAGCTGAGCCACAATTAAGGAGATGGAACCACTGCGACTTGTTGCTGCAGCTGCACTTAGGCAGGTAGGGAGGGTTTGTCATTGGACCTCTCTGGTATCTGCTATGAGGAGGTTGCCTCCAGGCAGTTACATTTCCAAGGACATGGAGACTAAATGGAAAATTCCAAAGGCCTCAGACAATTGGCCTTATTAGGTCTTTAACAAATTGAATTGGCTCCTCATCACATTAGGATAGATATCACCTCTGCATCACCACTGGGAAAATAGACTGAAGATATGATGGTGTCGGGAACCATAAAATCACTGTCAGTAAGAGTTTAACCATAGAATCCCTAAAGTGTGGAAACAGGCCCTTTGGCCCACAAGTCCACACTGACCCTTGGTGCATCCCACCCAGACCCATCCCCATAAGTTACATACCCCTGAATACTACAGGCAATTTAGCATGGCCAATCCACCTAACTGGCACACCTTTGGACTGCAGGAGGAAACCCACACAGACACAGGGACAATATGCAAACTCTGCACAGATAGTTGCCTGAGAGTGGAATTGAACCTGGGTCCCTGGTACTGTGAGGTAGCAGTGCCAACCACTGAGCCACCGTGCTGCCCTAAACCATATTGTTAAAAACCAAGACAACAAGGTGCAGGACTGGATGAACACAGCAGGCCAAGCAGCATCAAACCATTTGCTTTAGTTTCTGGATATCTCTATTCTGTCTGCAAATGAGATCTAGAGCTGTGGGTTCATCTCAATCAATAAACTGACAAGATTATTTATCGAGAGCAAATCCTCAACTTTTCATCTTAATTCCTGCTGCATGACCCATTTGGAATTTATTCCCCAGTCTATATCGAAGACACATTTGAGCTCAACCTCAACTGAGCCAAGCTCCAGTTGGCTTTACAAACTATCTTTTTAATCAATCAGTTGGCCTTCTATTAACAGTTACTCCAGCAATTTCCCAACAGGAGGCATACAAACTACAGAGCGAAAGAAAAGTTTTGATGAGGAGAAACTGTTTCCAAGGGCAGCAAAGTCATTAGCCAGAGCTCACAGATTGCAATTAATTGACGAAAGGAGCAGTGGCACATGAAATGAATTTTTAAAAATTATATGTGTCATGTTATAATGACCTGCAGTGCACTGCCTGAAAGGGTGGTTGAAGTAGATCTGATTATAACTTTCAACAAGTGAATACGATCTAAATATATATATTTCTATATATATATTTGAAAATGAAGAACTCATGGGTCTCAGGGGAAAGAGAGTAAGTGGGTAGCTCATTCATATCCAAAATGGCCCAACTGACTTCCATCCAGGCTGAATAATTCTAACAACACAGGCAACAGAGTCATGAACTGACAACTGTTTATCAACTTTGGAATCGTAATGGACAGCATCAAAACAAATACACTGAGGCAGAAATTTATTTTGGCTTGATTCAGGGCCTGAAATGGATGTTGTATCAAAATTGAGCTTTGAGCCTAATTTATATTATTGGCGTGAGTTACCAACATCCATGAGAGCTCTGCAGGCAATTCAACTGCGTTAAGAAAACCAGGTTAGAACTACTTTTGTCAAAATGTCACCTGGTTTCATCTTGGGAGCTTGTATTCCTAAAAATAAGTGTGTTCTACCTGTATCTGGTTGGCATCAGTGAACAATCAACCATTCTATAATTAGTTACAACAGTGGCCAGAGTGGCACGGTGGCTCAGTGGTTAGCACTGCCTCACAGCACAAGGTTATGATGCCCTTCAAAGTGCAGCATTGATATTGTTATGATCCCAGATGATGTTATTACTAGATAAGTCAAATTTCAGATTGAGATCTGGCTTGATAGTTTTTTTATTGGTTTGAATGAGGGGTCTTTCACTGAAACATAAGCATACAATGTTGCAGATTTGGTTTTAACAAAAAAAAACTATCATTCAAAGGAAATGAAGAAAAATAGAACAAGCCAAACTATTTCCTTACAACATAAGTTTAAAGGTTTCAAAACCATGTATAATACAATTCTATTAATCCCAACAGCACTCATTTACAGTACTCACACCAGACAGAATTCTCTTCTCCGTCACATTAATAAGGCTTAATTTTCACAGTATCTTCGATTCCCAGTCATGAAAATCTGATAGGCTCTTCTATGAATCACGATACAACAAATTTTAGACATTCTCAGCTTCAAATAACACTTTTAATGTTTTAACTAACCACTTTTGGGCTGGAACTTTCAAACTAAACTCCTTACATCGAGGTAACATATTTCTTACCAGTTCTAAATCCTTCTTCAGTAGCAACTGTTTTATACATTCATTTTTAGCCAAGACCTCTGCAAACTAAAATCCAAAGTTGTTTCCTCTAAGCCAAAAAATAATTAATTCCAGATCCTTCCATTTGAAACCTAATGCAGAACTGTTTACCCTATTTTTCTGATGAAGGGTCTAGGCCCGAAACGTCAGCCTTTCTGCTCCTATGATGCTGCTTGGCCTGCTGTGTTCATCCAGCCCTGCACCTTGTTGTCTCACCCTATTCACTTGTATTATTCTCCCAATGAAAATGAAATCTGTTTCCTCGCCATGCATCACAATGTGATATGCATCGCAATGTGATATTTAAAATATCACCAAGGCTACAGAAAGGCTTGCAAGTTAATCACTTAATTCCTTCATAGACACAGACCAAATGCACATGGGGCTAGCTCAAAAATATAAATCACACATATTACATCATAGGATGCAGAGCTACCTTACCTGTAGATCCATGGTGCATGGGGCTGTTACCTGTCCGATGACAATACCTGTGATCAGGAAGTGCATGTGGTCAATGCCAATGCAGCATGCTATTGAGATGTTGGTGCTGGGTGTCCAAAACAGAGGTCCGGAGGAGCAAGCAGTGAGTTGGAATTGCCAGATTTCTGCTCTGACTTTCATGTTAGGAATTGGACCATCTAGTTTTTATCTGGTGAGTGGAAGATTGGGAAACTTCATATTAATGAGATGAAATTAACTAACGTTGAGATACAAATGTGTACTAGTACATTCAAACAGGCTTCTCGCTGTTTTCCAGTGAGAATCCCATCTCACTATTCAATACTTGGTGAGAAAATGGAACTTTTTGCATTTGATGTCAACTGTCCATCTCATGCAATTTTCCCAAATTTCTCACCAATGCTCATTTCATTCAGAGTTAGGAAGGCACTGACTTTGTTTCAGATTTTCAGCATTTCCTGTTTGCTGCACACTACTTTAGAAATAACTGCTTCAGCCACAACCCGTGTGCTACAGTGCAAAATAAACCAAAAAAGTCAAGAATTATTTATGGTAACTGCACAATAAAATTAGATTCATAAGAGCAGCTTTCTAATTTTAACTCACAAAGCACATAAAACATAATAGCTTCCAGGTTGGCAGAGTTGAAAGCTTGATACTTCAGAGTATGTACTATATCACTTATGTCCAACTTGTTTCCCTTGTGAGATACATCTGCTGTAGTTTATCCACATTGCAGCAATTTTACTGCCAAATGTCAAGATATTTTATCACATTGTATAAAATAAAGCTATCAAGGGCAATAGAGTTGTCAAACTAGTTTGTTGTCCTTTGGATTAATTTTTTCATCATTTTGGATGAATATTTGCATAGTTTGCAAACAGAAAAATACATCTGATGACCAAAATCCAAGCCTGTGCATTATATTGTGCTGTGTAAGACCCCAGTTTTGGAATCGTTGTAGTTTGTCCAATTTAATCAATTAGATATTGAGGAAAAGATCAATGTTCTGATGCAATGAAGTAAATTTGAATTTCCAAACAAAAATCAGAGTGCTGCTAATTGGAACAAGTCAGTAACATTTCACCTCACAATAATAGTGGACACAAAGTGTGTCTTCATTTTAATTATTTCATTGGATGTGAGCATTACTGGCACATTGCCCAAGCCTAATTGCCCTTGAACAAGTATCATTCCACACAATCTCAGAGGATAGGTAAGAGTCAACCAAAATTTGCTATGGTTCTGGCGTCTTCAGTAAGTTATACTAGATGAGAATAGTAGATCTCTATCCCTAAAGAGATGTAATGAACTTGATAAGTTTTCATAAAAAGTTATGAAACTTGTTCACCATTACTGAACTAAGCTTATATTATCGATTTATTAATTAAATATACATGGATTGGCTGAATAGCCAAGTCTTTTTCCCAGGGCAGGGAAGTCCAAAACTAGAGGGCATAGGTTTAAGGTGAGAGGAAAAAGATTTAAAATTGATCTGAGGGTCAACATTTTCCCACAGAAAAAGGTCTGTGTATGGCATGATCTGACAGAAGAAGAGGTAGAGGCTTGTGCAATTACAACGTTCAAAAGGCACTTGGATGGGTACATGAATAGGAAGGGTTTAAACGGATATGGGCCAAATGCTGGCAAATGGGGCTGGATTAATTTAGGATATCTGGTTGTCACGGACGATTTGGACCAAAGGGCCTGTTTCTGTGCTGTACAACTCTGATTTTAACCACAATGTGCTGCTATGAGGTGTGAAACCAATTCCCCTATATTACCAGCTTGGAGCACTGTGAGTCTGTATTTTCCTCCTTGTTGGTTCCCTCATCAATTCCTACAGACCCAATGCTGGTACTGAGTTATGAACATTGATGTCTCCCACCCAGATTACATTATGTGCCCTTGCATCCTCCAGATGCTCCTCTGATGCTGCCTGGCCTGCTGTGTTCATCCAGCTCTACACCTTAGTAGCTCAGATTCTCCAGCATCGGCAGTTCCTACTATCTCTGGTAGGTTTGCTCTGTTGGCAGAACAGGATATAACTAGGAAAACTGATGGTGGTGTCTACAACTGGAGAGGGTGTAGTGGAGATTTACCTGGATATTGCCGGGGCTGGAGAGTTTTAGTTATGAAGAGTGTTTAGAGAGACTGGGGTTGTTTTCCTTAGAGCAGTGGAGACCGATGGGATCATGATTGCAATGTTGAAAATAATGAGGGCCATAGACAGGCAGGGTACTTTCCCCTGGAATCAATGGTCAAAGGGCAAGATTTAAGGTAAGGGGCAGGCGGTTTGGAGGGGATGTAAGGAAAAATAATTTAACCCAGAGGGTGGTGGGAATCTGTAACTTACTGCCTGTAAAGATGGTAGAGGCAGAAACCCTAATAACATTGAAGAAGTTTTTAGATGCGTACTTGTGATGTTAAGGCTTTCAAGGCTTTGGGCCAAGTGCTGGAAAATGGGATTAGAATAATTAGGTGACAACAAGGTGCAGGGCTGGATGAACACAGCAGGCCAAGCAGCATCATAGGAGCAGAGAGGCTGACGTTTCGGGCCTAGACCCTTCATCAGAAAAGGGGGAGGGGAAGGGGGTTTTGAAATAAATAGGGAGAGAGTGGGAGGCGGATAGAAGAGGGATAGAGGAGAGGATAGGTGGAGAGGAAGGTGGGAGATGGAGGTGCGGCTTGAGGTGGGAGGAGGGGATAGGTGGGAGGAAGAACAGGTTAGGGAGGCAGGGACGAGTTGGACTGGTTTTGGGATGCGGTGGGGGGAGGGGAGATTTTGAAACTTGTGAAATCCACATTGATACCATTGGGCTGCAGGGTTCCCAAGCGGAATATGAGTTGCTGTTCCTGCAACCTTCGGGTGGCATCGTTGTGGCACTGCAGGAGGCCCAGGATGGACATGTCGTCTGAGGAATGGGAGGGGGAGTTGAAATGGTTCACGACTGGGAGGTGCAGTTGTTTGTTGCGAACTGAGCGTAAGTGTTCTGCAAAGCGGTCCCCGAGTCTCCGCTTGGTTTCCCCGATGTAGAGGAAGCCACACCGGGTACAGCGGATGCAGTATACCACATTGGCAGATGTGCAGGTGAACATCTGCTTGATGTGGAAAGTCTTCTTGGGGCCTGGGATGGGGGTGAGGGAGGAGGTATGGGGGCAGGTGTAGCACTTCCTGCGGTTGCAGGGAAAAGTGCCGGGTGTGGTGGAGCTGGAGGGGAGTGTGGAGCGGACAAGGGAGTCACGGAGAGAGTTGTCCCTCCGGAAAGCAGATAAAGGTGGGGAGGGAAAGATGTCTTTGGTGGTGGGGTCGGATTGCAGATGGCGGAAGTGTCGGAGGATGATGCGTTGGATCCGGAGGTTGGTGGGGTGGTACGTGAGGACGAGGGGGATTCTTTTTTGGTTTTTATTGCATGGACGGGGTGTGAGGGATGAGGTGCGGGAGATGTGGGAGACACGGTTGAGGGCGTTCTCGACCACCGAGGAGGGGAAGTTACGGTCCTTGAAAAACGAGGACAACTGAGATGTACGGGAGTGGAATGCCTCATCCTGGGAGCAGATGCGGCGGAGGCGAAGGAATTGGGAATAGGGGATAGCATTTTTGCAGGAAGGTGGGTGGGAGGAGGAGTATTCTAGGTAGCTGTGGGAGTCGGTGGGCTTGAAATGAATATCGGTTTCGAGGTGGTTGCCCGATATGGAGACAGAGAGGTCCAGGAAGGGGAGAGAGGTGTTAGAGATGGTCCAGGTAAATTTAAGGTTGGGGTGGAAGGTGTTAGTGAAGTGTATGAACTGTTCAAGCTCCTCGTGGGAGCACGAGGCGGCACCGATACAGTCATCAATGTAACGGAGGAAGAGGTGGGGTTTAGGGCCGGTGTAGGTACGGAAGAGGGATTGTTCCACGTAACCTACAAAGAGGCAGGCGTAGCTTGGGCCCATGCGGGTACCCATGGCTACCCCCTTTGTCTGTAGGAAGTGGGAGGAATTGAAAGAGAAGTTGTTGAGTGTGAGGACGAGTTCGGCTAAGCGGATGAGGGTGTCAGTGGAGGGGGACTGGTTGGGCCTGCGGGACAGGAAGAAGCGGAGGGCCTTAAGGCCATCTGCATGGGGAATGCAGGTGTAGAGGGACTGGACGTCCATGGTAAAGATGAGGTGTTGGGGACCAGGGAATTGGAAGTTCTGGAGGAGGTGGAGGGCGTGGGTGGTGTCACGGACATAGGTAGGGAGTTCCTGGACCAAGGGGGAGAAAATGGAGTCGAGATAGTTGGAGATCAGTTCGGTGGGGCAGGAGCAGGCGGAGACAATGGGTCGACCAGGGCATTCAGGTTTGTGGATTTTGGGAAGGAGATAGAAGCGGGCAGTGCGAGGTTGGGGAACGATGAGGTTGGAGGCCGTGGGTGGGAGGTCACCTGAGGTGATGAGGTTGTGGATGGTTTGCGAGATGATGGTTTGGTGCTCAGGGGTGGGGTCATGATCAAGGGGGCGGTAGGAGGAGGTGTCGGAGAGTTGGCGTCCGGCCTCGGCGATGTAGAGGTCAGTGCGCCATACTACAACTGCACCTCCCTTGTCCGCGGGTTTTATGGTGAGGTTGGGATTGGAGCGGAGGGAGCGGAGGGTGGTTGTTTTTAACTGGTGCAGACTCGATGGACAGAAGAACTTCTTTCTATGCTGTGGACCCTGTGACTCTAAGGCTGTCAAGTTTTTGTGTTGAAAGGAGTAGTGATTACAGAATATTTTAACAGACAGAGAGAGAAATTAACATTCGCTAGCTCTCAAACCATGCTAGTGGAAAAAAGAGATTTCTACCCGGAGGCAAGTTAATTTCCAGTGTGCTGGTAAGAGACTTTGTTGGAAAGAATATTGAGGTGCCACCAGTTAAAATAAAACAGAAAGTGCTTGAGAAACTCAGCCAATCTGGCAGCATTTGTGGATAGAAAAACAGAGTTACCGTTTCCATTCAATACGACTTTTCAGAATTGCATTGGGCTGGAAAATGTATTTTTTTCTGTGCTGTTAAACAGGGGAGGACAGGTAAGTAGAACAGATGGTGAGAATGTCAGAAGAAAAGGCGAAGACAGAATTAATGGTAGTCCAGGGGAAATATAGATGCAAAATAAAATAATTTCACCTTCTCATCCTGCTTTGTAAATGGCATAAACAACATCATTTTCTGGACCCCCACAAGCCCAAAGAAACATCAATTTTGCTTCTCTTTCCTCAGATGCTGTTAGACCTGTTGAATTATTCCAGTACATTCTGTTTTTATTCCACATTTGTAGCCCCTGAATTTCATTTTTTTGAATGCCACTGGTTAAAGTGTACTGACAGAGTGAACCTGTTCTGGACTTACCAACACTGAGGAGTAATCCCAGTCTTGCCAATGCCAGAGATAGATATTTTATCTGGGGAGTGAATTGGCTGTCAGTAAGACATCGCTCTCAAATAGAAAAGGAAGGAAAGCAGAGAGGAAGGAAAGGCTAGAGAAAGCCAATGGCAAATGGCAGATTGGCCAGAAACAAAAAGTGTTTAAAAACGCCAAACAGGGGACAGCAAAACCCCTGGTGTTTGGAGTGGCTCATGAAGGATCATTTGAATCAAGTTAGTAGCAAGTTTGGCACAGAGACCAGTAACAAAAATATGTTTGGATGCCCGACAGGGAGCAACAAAACCTGTGACATTTGGGGTCGTTCATAAAAGGGTCCCTGGATTAAACAGGGTCAAAGGCCATGCAACAAGTCACAATCTATCAAGACAGACCTTGAAGCAGTTAAAAGAGCCAGATTTAGGCTGATAGCTGTAAAAGAAGGCCTACAAAATGCAATAAAGGTAAAAAAAAAGGATGACAGGACAGAAACCTCTATGTTAAATTTATGAGGGACCAGAGAGGCTCTCAGCCAAGGGAGTGGACTGTGAGGGTGAAGCCTCATTTAGTGGAACAGCCGTAAAGGAGTATGGCAGAAGCTGAACATCCACAAGGCAGCAGAAATTTTCCAGGGTTTTTAGACCAAAGTAAGAAAAAAACATATTCTTAATAGGAAGGGAAATGGAAGGGGAATATTCCTCACAATGGACACCAGCTGAGTCTGTGGTATATTTGCAGATGACCACCCTTATAATCTTGTGGCTTTTACCCCCTTTACCAGTACGCGGTACTGGCTGCGTGTTGTTTGGAGGTAGTTTGCTGCCATCAATTCTCCTGTGGCTTTGTTTTATTGTGGGCTTATCTAGTGATTCGCAGTACGCGATAAACCACTGTAAAGTATCCACAGAAGACCCACCAATTTTAGATTATATGAGGTGTAATGCATACTAGTGATAACTACATTTAGTAAGACATACTTATTAGAACCTTAGGGAGCTGGTAAAAATTGTTTCCACCCTCAGATGGTGTCTAAGATCAGTAGAAGGGATGGAATCAGTGTAACATGGTCATTAATCTTTTCAGAAGCATTACTTTGAGACAACACCACCACCCCACCAAGCTTTTGTCCCCATAGTTAACCCATTATGCAATCATTTATGTAATAATATTATATTTACAACTGACACCTGTCCCTCCAAGTCTCTGAATTTACAAATACAGGGTAGCCTGATGACTCACACATTCTGAGAAAGCATTCATTTCAGACTTGGAAGAATGGTAGGTCCCTTGCTTGAGGATTTTTGTCCCTGGTTCGAAACTGTGGATTATTTCTGCACTAGAAGTTTTTTTTTATCTCTCTGATAACCTTTCAAGTGGACATTGGTCTTTGTAGACATTGTTGTAAACCTGTTACCTTATCTGAGGTATACCTGGAATTTCTTTCCTGGAAGACGGCTGCTCTGTTGAAATAAGTACTTTCTTCCATATGGTATCCAATGTTTTTGGATCAATCAATTTCAACCTGGAAGAGGTGGTTTCTGTTTTGAAGTATCCTGGATGCTTATACCAGGCAATTTCTTCTTCCTGGCCATGTTTCTTGGTCTGATTCCAGTAGAGTCCTATGTTACTTATCTCCCTAGGGTTGAGAGGCTTGTCACCTATTTGTCACCCATTGTGGTTGCTTAACTCACCCTCTTATACCAACGTTACAGATCTTATTGGATTCCTTCCTTTCTTTGAGTTCCACCATGAGTTGGAGAAGTTCAATACATTTCAATTATTGAATGGTTGGTCAGTGATTGTTTGTTTCTAAGCCACTTGTTGTCTTGGATGATGTCAATCTAATCCAGCTACTCAGATTAAATATGATTCGAGCCATGCGTGCAAACTCAAATCTGAAATTGGTTCCTTGTGAACAGCATAACCATTTTCACCTCTCTTATGTGTGGTTTGTTGTATAACTTGCAGCATATTTATACTCTGCCAGTTATTCCATTGTACCACATAGTTGAATGCCTGCAGTCTTTAGTATTTTTTTTCAGCAATAGTAACTGACCTGATACCACCAATTGGGGTTTACAGACTGTATGGTCTGATGAAAATATGGAACTATTTGGACTCAGGATCAGCAGTTTCAGCTGCTGGGTAACATTGGGTTTGGCTTCCACATTAATGGCATTTCTAACCAGAAGAGAATCTTAATGAACAGAACACTTCCAGATGTGCTAACTGAGCCATTAACCAGTGAGAAGCACAAATTCATTCTTGCACAGTTTATCAACGAATTTCAGGCAAGGCAACACAACTTTTTTAGGAATAAGAGGAGCAGGAAAGTTGACGATTCGAGTCTAGACCCTTCTTCAGAAATTCTGAAGAAGGGTCCCAACTCGAAACATCAACTTTCCTGCTCTTCTGATGCTGCCTGGCGTGCTGTATTCCTCCAGCTTCACATTGTGTTATCTCTGACTCCAGCATCTGCAGATTTTGCTATCTCTCACAACGTCTTAGTAAATTGTTGGCTGCTTATGGTAGCAAATTGTCAACTTCCTGTGGCTAATAATTTGGACTTTTTTGCTATTTTTCTATTTCATACGAACTCATAATGAAATGTGTGATCAAAACTCAAGGCATTTCAAGCAATTAATGTAAGATTTAGTTCCTTTTGTGCAACTAGTGACAAACATTTCTTTTATTCATCCATAGGATGTAGGCATCACTGACTGGGCCAGCATTTATTGCCTGTCCCTAGTTGTCCTTGAAAAGGTGATGGTGAATTGCCTTCTTGTACCTCTGCAGACCACCTGCTGTGGGTTGACAATAATGCCATTAGGGAGGAAATTCCAGGATTTTGACCCAGCGACAGTGAAGGGTTTCCATCATTCCTTAATTGGTTTTACCTGAGCTCAGGAGTTGTTAACTGAACTGTGATGAGCTTCATCTTAATTTTACTTTCTTGAAGTAGAAACCATGGTGGGGCAACTTATAAAACTTTTCACTGTATTTTTCATGTAAAAGCTCCCATGACAATAAATTTCTATTATTTTCTATTCTAGTAATATTTAATCCTGTATTAAACACAAAATCAACAGGATGTCCATTAATGTAGACAAGTTCTGTGTCTTCTGGTTTCATCTCTCTCTCTTTCTCTCTCTCTCTCTCTCTCCCCCTCTACCTCTATCTCTCTCACTGTTAAATGCAATCTAACATCTCAATAATAACCTGCTTACTGATGCTCAGTGTGGATTCTGCCAGGGCTACTCAGTACTTGACCTCCTTACAACTTTTGTGCAAACAAGCATAAACAAGCTAATCTCCGGAGGTAAGGGTGAGAATGACTGCCTTGATCTCAAGACAGCATTTGACTGAATGTGACATTGAGGAATCTGAGCAAAACTGAAGTCAGACTAATTGGAGCTATAACCAGCATAAAGGAATGTGATTATGGTTATTGAAAGTTAATTAAGCATGTCAGTAACAGGACACATCACTGAGCAAGTTCCTCAGTAGTGCCCAAGTTGCAACCATCTTCATTTGCATCATGAATTACATTGCCCCCATCATAAAGTCAGAAAGGGGGATGTTTACTGATGATAGTACAATGTTCAGCACTATTTGTGATTCCTCAGACACTGCAGCTCTCCATGTCCATATTCTAGAAGACCACTGGTAACATTTACTCTTTGGGCTGATATGTAGCAAATAACTTGCAGGCAACACAAAGGCCAGATAATGATAATCTCCTATAGGAGAGTATCCCTTGAAAATCGTTCAATGGCATTACCATAAATGAACCTTCATCATCAACCTAAAAGCCATATAGTACATAGAGAACATAGAACAATACAGCACATTACAGGCCCTTCGGCCCACAATGTTGTGCCGAACTATTATCCTACTCTAAGAGCAAACTACCCTGCATTTTGTACATTTTACTATTATCCATGTGCCTATCCAAGAGTTGTTTAAATGTCCCTAATGTATCTGACTCCACTACCACCACCAGCAGCACATTCCACGCACCCACCACTCTCTGTGAAAGAACCTACCTCTGACATCTCCCCTATACCTTCTTCCAATTACCTTAAAATTATGCCCTCTTGTAATAGTCATTTCCACCCTGGGAAAAAGTCTCTGGATATCCACTCTATCGATGCCTCTCATCTCCTTGTAAAAGAACATGCTGGAAACCTGAAACAAAAACAGAAAGTTTTTGCAGATCTAACTGTATTTGTTGAGGGAGAAGCAAAGTTAATGTTTCAATTCCAATATGATCTTTATTTGACATCCCACAATCAACATTCTGGGCATTACCATTGATGACAAGTTGAACTAAACTCTCCATAACTAGATATAACAGTAGCCATTTAGTCACCATCTGACTTCCCAAAGTCCACCATCTTTAGGTATAAGTCAGGAATGTGATTAAACATTCTGACATTGCAGCACCAGCCACACTTATGAACCTTGAGATCATCTAGGACATAGTGGTCTACTTGACTGGTATCTCATTCACTACCTTAGACACTCAGTCTCTCCAGCACAGATGTACACTGATAACATTCTGTACGATATGTGAGATGCACTGCAGCAACTCAAGAAGGCTCTTTCAAAAGCACCTTACAACCGACAAGATGTATCACTGAGGAGAGCCAACAGCATAGGGTGCATGAGACACTACCATCTACAAGTTCTCCTCCATACCACATGCCATCCTGAATTGGAACAATATCGCTATTGGAACTTCATCCATAACAGTACTGTGGATGCAATCTGGACCACATGGACTGCAACAGTTCAAGAAAGGCAGCCCACCACTTCTCAAGGTCAGTTGAGGAAGGCCAATAAATGATGGTCTAACCAATAATTCCCACACCCTATTAAAGAAGAAATCTGTTTCCCCCTTCATTTTATAATCCCAGTTGATGTTACTACTGGACACATCAGATCCCACATAGAATGTGTATTTTTCCTTTTAGTTTTGTCAACATAGTGGCCATTCTTAAATATAGTCACACGAGACTGCAGAATTTCTTTAACAACGGTACGGCAGTCTATTACAAAAAACACAAAAAGGTTAGCTAGACTAGGTCACAGTTGAAAAAAATCTGAAAACATGCAGTAAAACTAAGTTTCAATCAGTTTCACAATACAATCACTTTGAAGTGATTCAAATGCAAAGAAATCATACCTCTATATAAAGCATTAAGTTCCACTTAACTGATTCACCCCAGTTTCTGCCTTGTGAACTGAGAAATGTTTTACATGAATATGCACAAAATTCACAGCTTAGACTTTCTTACCTTCTGAAAACTTGCAAATCTATAACCAAACACTTCTGGTCTGGAAGTTGCATGAACTAATTTTTTTCTCTGCTGACATAACTGAACTCTTTAACTGCTCTGAAAAACTAAAATTCCTTTCAAGGAGAAATGATACTTATTCTTTTACTGCATTCAAACTGCCTAAAGAAATCCAGTCTCTTGGTTTCCTAAGCCAAAATTACTCTTATTAAAATTAATAAAATTATTCTGAACCAAAAGCAAACTAATTGTCTTAAATATTTATATTCTTTGATATTAGCCACCACAGAAAAACAATTTTCCAAATTCGCAGTCACCCACTCTCTGACCTAGTTTAGTTCCTTGTCTGTGAAGGGCTGTTTGACATTTTTTTTAACAATCAATACCCAAATGCTATAATACTGAATCCAAAACCCAAAATTAAGGAAAAAGTAAATCACAGACATTTCATTCAACCTTCTGCCAAGAAGAATGAAAATGCATCCTTATGGGGTAATTTAATTTCCCATCAAAAATACTTTAACACTATTTCTATGTTAGATTAACAGTAAAATATATTGATATCAAACATACAATGAGTTTTGTAGCAACCATATTTTACCTAAGTCCATTTAGATCACAGCATTTGGTTTCTTCGACATGTGTCCTTGATAAACATTAGCTATACTATTTATTTCCAAGACACATTCAAGGTTTTTATTAGATTGTATAGCTGGAGGATTAAATGCCACCAAAACAACTATAGGTTTTGTTACAGAATTTCTCCAAAAATAAATATTCTGTCCAGATAAATAAGCATCTGCAGAATTGTTGATGATGTGGGCATCAAACTGAAATAGTTACAGCACAAGACTCAATGTCCCTTTCTCTATCCTTGAATGTTTCTATTGTCATGCATTCATTTAAAAAAAACATAATTGATAGGCCATTTGATCCTCATGTTGTCTTCTTGTACTAACACAACATCTTTATCAATGGCATCAATAGTTAGATTGAATGGCTTCCCAAATTTGATGATTCTAAAGCTGGTATGGTTGTCAATGCAGCTTTAAAGCTGACAAGGGCATTCTGACATTTTTGTGTCCATTAAAACGTTCTGCCTTTACTTAATACATTTTTCAAAGAAGCTACTACCGTGGTGAAGTTTTGAACATACATCCAATCACATCACTCATTCCAAAAAATTGCAAAATATCATGTTTATCTTAGGCAGCAGAAAGTCCAAAATAGTGCTTATTTTTACTTCTCTGTGTACTACTTGGTCTTGTTCCACAGTGTGACCCAAATAAGTCATTTACCCTTTGCCAAATTCATTTTTAGCCAGATTTCCAATGCTTTTTTTCAATCAAACAATTCAGTCAAGCTCTATACATATTATTCCCAGGCTTGGCTGCACACAAGACGGCAATATACTCCATGCATAGGAAGAGGAGTAGGTGATTCAGCCCATCAAGTCTGCTTCATCATTTAATATGATCACAGCTGATCAAATACTCCAATACCTTCTGCGCCTCCCTACCTGATAACTCTGTATGCCACTGGTAATCAGAAATCTATCAATCTCAACCTTAAACATACTCAAAGATTAAGCTTCCTTAATCCTCTGTTATAGCGAATTCCAAAGGTCCAAAACTCTTTGAATAAAAACATTTTTCTCATCTCGGATCAAAGTGGTATCCACATATTTTTAAATAGTGCCCCCAGTTACTTAGTTACCTGCAGTTACACAATCCCTCAATTACTTCATCAGTTAATAGTTTTAACACTTTGTGCATTTTTCATTCCAAACGGCATGATCTTGCATTGGTAAAGTTCATACAAACGATGATATTTCTTTGTCTATATCAGGCAACGGAAGTTGCTAATAAGATCATGGGAGCATAAAACATAGGAGCAGCAAAACATTTTTCACAATAAAATGATAAAAGTTATCCAACTGCACTGATTTGTGCTCTATTATGCAATCATTAAAGTTGTTTTTTTGAATTCCACAATCTCTGCTAAAGATTTGAGATTGAGATTAATACTTTAGCTTGGAAGAGGGAGGCTGTGAGGTGAATTTGGATGCCTCTCAGCATCTGTATCAATACTAATCAGCAGTACAGAAATTTTCCAAACAATGATATTCAGGTAAAGCAAATTAACATAAGTATCCTCAGTGTCTGAGAAATCACAAAGTTGCTGAACATCATACATCAATCAGCAAACATTCCCATTTCTGACTTTATAATGAAGAGTTGTTCACTGATGAAGCAGCTGAAGGTGCTTGGTCCAAGGTCACCACCCTGAGAAATGTCTACAGAGATGACATGGGATTGAGATGATTGACCTCCAAAAACTAAAAGCAACTCCCTCTGTGCTTGCATCCTAGGATCCTAAAAAAGGCAGCTACAGAGAAAGTGGATACATTGGCTGTCATTTTCGAAAAATCCTTGGATTCTGGAGAAGTACCCCAGAGGATTGGAAAACTGCTATTGTGACACCCCTATTCAAAGAGGGAAGGAGGCAGAAATCAAGCCAATTAGCCTAACATTTAGTGTTGGAAAAGTGTTGGAATCACTTATTAAGTAATAGCAAGACATTTGGAAAATCTTAATCTAATCAAGCAGAATCAGCACAGCTTCATGGAAAAGAAATTGTGTCTGACTAATTTACTGGAGTTTTTCGAGGAAATCTCACCTAGCGTGGATAGAAGGGAACCAGAGTTGTATTTGGTCTTCAACAAGATGTTCAACAACATACATCACAAAAGGTTAAGTCATTAGATAAGAACACAGAGTATTGGAGGTAGAATATAGGTATGGATGGGGAATTGGCTCATGGTTGGGGGACAACGAGTGGGGATAAGGGGTTCTTTTTCAGGTTGGCAACCTGTGACCGGTGGGGTTCTACAGGGATCTGTGCTAAGACCGCAACGATATACGATATATATTTATGACTTGAAGGAAGAAAGCAAATGTACTGAGACAAATTTGCATACGACACTAAAATAGGTGGAAAGGCACGTTGCAAGATGGGAAAAAACAGGTTACAGAGACATACTGATACATGAAGTAGTTGGCAAGAATTTGGCAAATGGAGTGTAATGTGGGAAAACACAATGTTGTTCATTTTGGAAGGGAGAACAAAGGAATAGAATTTTATTTAAATGGAGAGAAACTGCAGAAAGCTGTAACACAAAGGGACTTGGGATTATTGTACGGGTGCAGCAGGTAATCAGGAAGGCAAATGGAATGTTGGCCTTTATTTCAAGGAGATTGGAATAAAAGAGTAGGGAAAACTTACTGCAATTGTACATGGTGCTGGTGAGACCACATACGGGCAGTTCTGGTCTCTTATTTAAGGAAGGTATCAATTTATTGGAGGAAGTTCAAAGAAGGTTCACACTCATAATCCCTGGTTTGGATGGAATGCCTTAGGAGCAATGATTAAACATGTTGAGACTCTACTCACTGGAGTTTAGAAGTATGAAAGGTGATCTCATTGAAACATGTAGGATTTTTAAGGGGCTTGACGGGGTAAATGATGAGAAGATGTTTGCCACTGTGGGAGAGTCTAGGAGCAGAAGGCATAACCTTAAAATAAAGGGCCACAAATTTAAGGCTAAGATGAGGAGAAATTACTTCTCTCAGTGGGTTGTGAACCTTTAGAGCTCCTTACGGTGGGGCAGAGTCCTTCTACATATTTAAGGCTGAGATGGACAAATTCTTGATCAGTAGGAGAATCGGGAGTTACAAGAAAAGAGTAAGAAAGTGCATATGAGGCATGTCAGATGAGGCATGATTCTATTATATGGCAGAGCAGGCTTGAGAGGCCGAAAGGCCTAGTCCTGTTCTTATTTCTTATGGTTGTTTGGTCTCTGAGTAAAAATAAATTCTCCTTATCTCAGTCCTGAGTAGCTTTCCCCTTAGTTTAAAATTGTGCTCCCTGGAGATTCCCTATCAGGGCAAACATCTAACCTGCATCTACCCTGACTATCCCTTTAAGTATGTTGTAGGTTTCAATGAGATCACCTGTCATGCTTCAAAACTCAAGAGACTACAGGTCCAGTTAGCCCAGTCTATCATCTGGGAACAAATCTGGTGAACATTTATTGTACTCCCACAATAATACTCTTCCTGAGGATAGGGGACAAAAACTGCACACAGTACTCCAGGTTTGGTCAAACTAAGCATTTTACAATTAAAGGTAAATGAAGCAAGAATTCACTATTTGGTACCAACATTCCATTATCTTTTGTCACAGTGTGCTACACCTGTGATTAAGCCTTAAGTGCCTTATTAGCAAGGATACCTTTGATCCTTTGTACTTCTACAATTTCCAACTTCTTATCACCTCAGAAATTATCTACATTGCTGTTTCTCCAACCAAAGCTGAAAACCAAACATTTGTGCACATTATCTTCCATCTGCTTTATGCTTGCCTACTCATTAAGGCTGTCCAAATCTCACTAAAATCACTTCCTCACAACAGACAATCCTTCCTTGCTTTGTACAGTCCACCAATTTGGAAATATTTTACTTGATCTCCATATTTAGTTATTTTTCTATATACGTATGGTCAGAGTCACAGACAGAGCTGATTGGAATTGGGAAATATAGTGGACATGAAAGCTGAGTTAGCTGACATGAAGTTGTGCATAAGGCTATGGGACAGGTCAATGAGACAGAATGGCAAACATTTAAGAGAGTATTTCAAATATGAAAACTATATACTTACTTTAAGAAAAAATCTAAAGGGATGGCCCAGCTTCTGTGGTTAACCAAAAAAGTTAGGGAAAGCATCAAAAATGCATATACCTGAGCAAAGATGAGTGGAAGGATAGATGATTGGTCAAAATTCAAAGAATAGTTGAGAGTGATTAAAAGGTTAATCAGGAGGAAAACGAATTAGACCATGAATCAAAGCTAACTAGAAATGTAAAAATGGTAACAAGAGGTGATTCAGGTACTTAAAGAGAAAAAGAGAGTAAAGTGTTGGGTCTTCAGACAGTGAGAATGGGAAGTTGATTATAGATTTTATGGACATGGAGGATGAAATGAACACAATTACAGAAATAACTGTCAATTAGGAGGTGGAAAAAAAAGAGAACACAGCAAATGTACAATAAAAGAGAAGTAATTCAAAGTAAACAGGTGGGACTGCAGACTGACAAGACTTGAGGTCCAGATGGACTTCATCCTAAAGTCTTTAAAGTGGTTCCTACAATTAAGAAAGATTCCATCAGCCTGGAAACATGCTTGGTTTACCATTGATCAGAAATTGAACTGGACTTATGATATAACTACTGTGGCTATGAGGCCAGGTCAGAGTTTAGGAATCCTATACAATTAGCTAACTTCCTGACTCCCTAAAGCTTGTCCACTATCAACATGGCATAAGTCAGAAATGTGAAGGAATTCTCACCAGTTGCCTGAATGAGTGCAGCTCTAACATCACTCAAGAAACTTAACACCGACCAGCTTGATTGGCAATTCATCAACAAATATGTTTTCCCTCCACCACTGATGCACAATGTCAATAGAGTGTGCGATCTTTGAGATGCACTGCAGAAATTCACCAAGGGACCTTTGACAGCACATTCCAAAACAACAACTACTAGTATCTAGAAGGACAAAGATGGCAGATATATGGGAATATCACCATTTGGAAGGTCCTCTCCAAGCTATTTACCCATCCTGACTTGGAAATATATCACGGTTCCTTAAGGGATACTAGATCAAAATCCTGGAGTTCACTCCTGAACAGCATTGTGGGTCTACATTCAACAAATGGTCTGTACCGGCTCAAGAAGGCAGCTCACCAACATTTTTTCAAGGTCAACTAGGTACAGGCAATATATGCTGACCCAGCCAATGAGGCCCACATCCCATGAATGAATAGAAGAAATTATTAGAAAGTAACAAATATAACTCCCCTATTCAAGAAGGCAGGGGCACAGCAAAAATGAAGCTATAGACCAGTTAGAAACATAGAAACATAGAAAATAGGAGCAGGAGGAGACCATTCAGCCTTTCAAGCCTGCTGTGCCATTCTTCACGATCATGGCTGATAGTCCGACTTAACAGCCTAATCCTGTTTGCTCCCCATAACCTTTGAACCCATTCATCCCAAGTACTATATTTAGCCACTTCTTGAATACATTCAATGTTTTTGCATCAACTACTTCCTGCAGTAATGAATTCCACAGCCTCACCACTCTTTGGATGAAGAAAGGTCTCCTCATCTCTGTCCTAAATCCTCATACTGTGACCCCTGGTTCTGGACACACCCACCATCAGGAACATCATCCCTGCATCTACCCTGTCCAGTCCTGTTAGAATTTTCTAAGTTTCTATGAGATCCAGACTCATTCATCTGAACCCTAACGAAAACAATCCCAACCTGGTCAATCTCTCCTCATATGTCAGACCTGCCATTCCTGGAATCAGCCTGGTAAACCTTTGCTGCTCTTGCGAGAGAGCAAAAGCATCCTTCCTCAGAAAAGGAGACCAAAACTGCACACAATATGCCAGGTGTGGTCTCACCAAGGCCCTGCAGAACTGCAACAACATATCCCTGCTCCCATATTCAAAACCTCTCACAATAAAAGCCAATACAGCATTTGCCTTCTTTACCGCCTGCTGCATCTGCATGCTTACCCTCAGCGACTGGTGCACAAGGACACCCAGGTACCGCTGCACGCTCCCCTCTCCCAATTTACCATTCAGGTAGTAAGCTACTAGCTTATGGTTATCAAAGGAAAGGGTTGGAATTTATCATTAAAGAGATTGTAGCTGTGCAGTTAGAAAAACACAAAGTAATTGAAAAGAGCCAGCATGCTCTTGTCAAAGGGAAATCATATTTAACCAATTTAATGGACTCCTTTGAAGAAATAACTCGTGATGTGAATAAAGAGGAGTCTGTAGTCACACTAAACTTGGATCTCCAAAAGGCATTTGATAACATGTCACATCAAAGGTTATTATGGGAACACAAAATATCTAATAGTGACAACACCAATGTTTTTGTTAACATGGGGACTGAGGCTTTTATTGGCATCTCTAACTTTGCTGATATCAACAAAATTATTATAGTTAACAATTGAGCTTGAAACCTTCCTTGTCAGTATGAGTAATTTACTCCTTGCTCTCAGTATCCAAGCACATCATCTATTACTCATCTATTACAATCATTGAATTCGGAAAGTAACAATTTGCTTTAATAGGCTTCCATAATTTGACTGGGCACATACAATATATGAAGCAGAGTTTCTTAGCTAATTTTGCAAGCTGTTTGCATTTATCCCATTATCTTTCTCCATTTTACACAAAAATAGCATTGCTCATTATTTCTGGTTTATTAGAGAGAATGATCTTAATGGGGCAGGTGGTGTTTAATCATGTATTACATTTTTTCAAGTTCCATGCCTTAAATTAGCAACTGCACTTAATGGCTCTCATGTCAATGATATAAAATATGCAATTACATAAAAATGTATGTGTGACAATAGATGCAATCCTGTTTGCATATTTTTTTACCCTTAAGTTTGTTCTTGGGTATCTATAATATTTTCATGCAAATACAATGGAGCAACTTCTCTCGCTCGCTCGCTTTCTCATCAGCTATGTGACTAATTGACTCATTTACTTAATTAGTGTGTACAGCATATTTTTTTCAGTACTCCATTCAATTAAGAAAATGTTCACTGTGTTATCACCGGAGTCAGCTAATCTAATTTCTAATTCATATAATTACCATCTAATGCTAATCACATCACCCACTTAAAGATAATTCCATCCATAAAATTTATCTTGTACTCCTATTACTTGATTGTAATAACCATAAAAGCATAAATTATGACTTGCATCATGGATCAGCCACTTTTGGATCACACTCAGTTGGTGCTTGAAATAACTCCATAGAGGCCAATATCCTGTTACCAAGTCACTTTTTATTTACACGTGCATAGTACTTGACGCTGGTCTGGCTTCCTCAGAGTGAACAGAACCTCTTACACTCCTGTTAATATTTGTCAGCCAGGGCTGACTGATTGGATCAGGTTAACAGCCCCAGTCAGGGAAATCATTTTCTATAAGGTCCGCCTGGCTAACCTTGTTACAGTCGCTACAGTGCTGCATACAATTTCACTCTCATTTTGTTTGGCGTTACATGCTGTGATGTTATATATCTATCCTTACACACACGCAAATAACAGCAGGGTATTGTGGTGTAATGGTAACATCCCTATCTTTAAACTAGAAAGACTGGGTTTAAGTCCCACCTACTCCTAACCAAGTTAACTCAACATATCTATAAGAATGATGAGCATGCCATATTTCAGAGGATGAAAGATAAGGAGTGCTTTTTTTTATGTAAGGGATTAAACATGTTGGTCTTTTCCCCTTTTTGCTATTGGAAACCTAGTTTTGAATTCTAAAGAATTGACAAGTGGTGGTTAAAAATGTACAATAAATTTTTGACTTCCTTCATCTGATTTTTAATGTCTGGGACTTTTCATGGACTATTTTTAAAGGGAAAACTCTGATGTAGGGTAATCATAGTGATCACGTAACCACTGATTGGGCAAGGTTGATGACTGACCAGGCTGAACAGAACTATCATCAAAATAACCGAGATTAGTCACTCAGATGTGTATCTCCCATTTAATTTATATCTTTTTAGAAGTTTCACATGTTGGGATGAATTTTACCCACAGATTTTCCACATTGTATTATATTGTAAAAACAATGAAACTAGACATGGGTATGCACAAAGGAATTATATTTCCAGCAGGATGATACAGAGAATGAATGATGGATTCATAACAGCAGAATATAAAGACTTTCTCTCTTTCCTGCTATTTCTCTCAGCCTAATGGAAGACAGTGCCAGTGAAAAGCAAATCAGTTAAATATCCATTCACCAAGATCTCAAAAGTATCTACAAATTTTGCTGCTGCTGAGGAGATAAGTCATCAGTTAAACATCTGTGGTCTTAAGACAAAACTAACACCTCAGTGACTCCAAGAACCTCTTAAATTTCATATCCTTGAATGTCCTTTTTGTGTCCGTATTCTCCCCTTTCTAAACTATATATTTGTGTTGGTGTGTGTGTGTTTTAAGTCACATTTTATTATTTTTCTCAATGTTAGGAAGCAATAAAGGTCCTCTTTGTTTTACTAAAGGAAACCTTGAAATTGACTGCTTCATTTTTGAACTGGTGAACTGAGTTTGCAATGAACTGATTCGAGTAGAGACGACTGGAGGAGAGGAGAGGAGAGGAGAGGAGAGGAGTGGAGTGGAGTGGAGTGGAGGGTAGTGTTACAATTAACTAGGATGTTGCCTGGAATGGGGGGGTTTGAGATATAAAATAGATTGGAACGTCTGGGACTTTTTTCACTGGAGAGTAGGAGGTTGAGGAGTGACCTTATTGAGGTTTATAAAATAATGAGCAGCATAGATAAGTGAATGACAAGGGTCTTTTGCTTAGGTGGGGAGTTCAAAACTTGGAGGCATATTTTTTAAGGTGAGAGGAGAAGGATTTACAAAGGACATGAGTGGAATTTTTTGTACACAGAGAGTAGTTTGTGTGTGGAATGAACTGCCAGAAAAAAGTGTCGAGTGCAGTTACAACGCTTCAAAGACGTTTGGATAAATTCATGAATGGGAAAGATTTGGAAGGATATGGGCCAAGCGCAGGCAGGTGGGACTAGTTTAGTTTGGGAACATGGTCGATGTGGACTAGTTGGACTGAAGGGTGTCTTTCCATGGTATATGACTGTATGACTCTCTGATTAGATTTATTGTTGTCACAGTTTTTGAAAAACAGTGAAAAGTGCAGCTGCATGCTAAAAATAAGTTAAGAGCTCTACTGTGGCCATTCAGGGATTTAAAAAGAGAGAGCTGATTCCCCTCTCCTCACCTGGTCATAACAACAGAAGAATGTAACAAAAAGGAGCAGAAGTAGGTCTTTCAGCCCTTTGAATCGCTCCATCATTCGGTAAGATCACGACTGATCTCATTTTGACCTTAAGTCAATTTTCCTGCCTGCCTTTACGCACTTCTGGATCAAAAATCTTTCTAATGCATTTTTAAATATTTTCAAACCCAGTCTCCACTGTTGTATAAAGTAATTCAGAATGTCCTGGCCACTTAGCTTAACAGATCCCAATTGTGACTAATAATTCAAACAAGCAGCCACGTAGGCAATGTTTCTCTTATAATGTGCAAAGAAAGATTTCAATTACCTTCTTATAGGCAATAGGTACAGCCATAGCATTCTGACTAAACATTCCTGTACAACTGATGGAGAAACTGTGCTGCATATAATAGGCCAGGAGAATGAAAGGATGTAATTGAAAAGGAAGCAGTGACTGATAAGGATTGTCTTGTGTGAATTTGTTTTGAAAGAATTGGATAATATGCAAGCCATATTTCTTTTTGTACTGGGAGAATATGAAACTTAAATCTGACATTGCACAGATTTTACCATTTTGGCCAAAACAAAGTAAATCCTTTGTTTTTACCAATTTGATTTTTCTTCATTAATTTAATTCAAAAACAACAGTAGGAGTGGGGTCTCTTACTTATGGATTCACTGGTGATAGCTGTTGCATTAATGCATACATCCCAGAAAGGCAGTGTACCTTTAAAAGCTCGAGATGACATCACAACACATGATATACAGTATAAAAGTCCTGACCTCTCAGTACAGTAAAGCATAGTCAGTGAAATCAACTATGTGTAGTTCTACAGTGCAGTGTTACAAAATGTAGCCATAACATCAATAATCATAGAACGTAGAGTATGTGCAAGTATAAAGTCTTATAACAGTGTAAATTTTTAACAATATTAATAAACTTCAAGACATTTGTGTCAACAAGAACCCAATCTTTATGGCATATGCTACATCGCTTAACATATAAGGAAGCATTCAAACCATATTGTACTGGCAGCAGTATTTGACCCAGGAAGCCACATCATAGTGGCAGTAATTGGGAATTAAGATCTAGTGGCAGCTAGTTGGTACTAAAAGCTAAAATAGTGATAGCAGTAGTGACAATTGTAAATTATTTTTTGTTCTAACTGTCAGTTATCATTTATCTAAGTTCAGAGCCGACGTTTGCAAATAACAACCAAGACCACTTTGCTACAAACTATACTGAAACACAATAACTTTAGTGTAGGAGGAAAATTTGTGACTGCATTCTGCCTCTCATTTTCAAAAAAGCAGAAGGCCACAAAGTGTCTTATTCAACAAACACCAGCTTTGCAAGGGACCCAGGAGAGCATTCATAGCAATTTTGAGTTAAAGTGTAGCCAAAAATGCTGGAAAAAACTTTCTGTGCATCATTAAGGCCTAACCTGTATCCACACATTGGTTGATTCCACCATTTATTTTTGAAAACAGCAGAAAAGCAACGTGATATCACCCCAATATCACTTTTGGTGTAAATGCCACATTCATTTAGAGAAAGAAATCTGTCATCCTCACCTGGTCTGGCCAAAATATTACTCCATACCCACAGCAATATTTGGTTGACTTTCAATTGCCCTCTGAAATGGCCTAGCAAGCTACTCAGTTGTATGAATCGCTACAAAGCCTCAACAAAGAAATGAAACTGAACAGATCATCTGGCATCGTACAAGGCACCAAATAAGACAATGACAGAACAAGCCCTGTCAGCCCAGCAAAGTCCTCCTTATGAACATCTCGGGACTAGTGCCAAAATTGTAAGATCTGTTTCACAGACTAGTCAAGCAACAGCCTGACATAGTCAATATCACGGAATCATACCTTACAGACAATGTCCCAGACACCATCACCACCATCCTTGGATATGATGTAGATGTGCCGGTGTTAGATCAGTATCAGTAAGGTTTTATCTGTATACCAGAGGTGAAACCTCAGGTCAGATAATGCCTTTTAGATGTGAGGCCTTGTTTAGAATCTGGCTGTGTATCAACTTGGAGTCAGACTGATTTTATTTCTAAAGTGTGTACACAGACAACTGAACAATCAGGAACACTACAGACAACTAACTGCCAATCTGACCAAAGAACACACCTGTGAACTCAACAGACTGATCAAGACTTTTGAGCCAGTCCTTCAGAATTTACTACGCACTCACATCCCACGTACTTCTCACATAGGAGAATTCTACTGCCTTCTGAAGATGCACAAAGCCAACACACCTAGACATCCCATCGTATCAGGCAATGGGACCCTCTGTGAGAACCTCTCTGGCTATGTTGAGGGCATTTTGACACACCTTGTACAGGGAACTCTCAGCTTCTGTCATGACATTACAGATTTCTTACAGAAACTCAGCACCCAAGGACCAATTGAACCAGGAACATTCCTCGACACAATGGATGTTTCAGCACCCTACACCAGCATCCCCCATGGCATCGCTGCAACAGCCTCAGTACTCAATGCCTAAAAGTGCCAATTTCCAGATGGCATCCAACAACTCATCCACTTCATCCTCAACCACATCTTCACGTTCGACAACTAGTTCTTCAACCAGACACATGGAATAGCCGTGGGGACCAAATTTGCACCCCAATATGCCAACATTTTCTTGCACAAGTTCAAGCAAGACTTCTTTGCTGTGCAGGGCCTCTGACCAATGCTATACACCAGATACATTGATAACATTTTCTTCCTTTGGACTCATGGCGAGGAATCACTGAAACAATTATATCCCACCATGGACTACTCTTCAGAATCAGTCTCATTTTTGGACACACGCGTCTCCATCAAGGACGGACACCTCAGTACCTCACTCTACCGCAAACCTATGGATAACCTCATGATGCCACACTTCTCTAACTTCCACCCTAAACACCTGAAGATGCTGAAGGATGACCTCATAAGAATGGGATATGATATTCAACTCATTGATTGCCAGTTCCGACATGCCACAGCAAAAACCTGTAACAACCTCCTCACAAGACAGACACAGGATACGACTGATAAGGTGTCCTTTGTTGTCCGGTACTTCCCAGGAGTGGAGAAACTATGCCATGTTCTTCACAGCCTTCAACACATTATCGATGGCATTGAGCACTTTGCCAACACCTACAATCCTATCATGCAACCTCTGCAAGACATGTCAGATCATCAACGTAGATACTGATATTACACGTGGGAACACCACCCACCATATGCACAGCAGATACTCACGTGACTCGGCCAATGTTGATTATCTCATACACAGCAGGTAAGGATGCCCTGAGGCATGGTATTTTGGCGAGACCATGCAGATGCTATGACAATGGATGAGTGGACACTGTGCATCAATTACCAGACAGGGATGTTCCCTCCCAGTAGGGGAACACTCCAGCGGTCAAGGACATTTAGCCTTGGATCTTCGGGTAAGTGTCCTCCAAGGCGGACTTCAGGATACACAACAACATAGAGTTGCCGAGCAGAGGCTGATAGCCAAGTTCCGTACCCATGGGGAGAGCCTCAACCAGGATCCTGGGTTCATGTCACACTACAGGTGACCCCCCACACTATACACTTTCACACACACATACATGCACACACACACACACACACACACACACACACACATAAATCTGTAGGTGAATTTTAATTTGCAGATTTTTAATTGCAGATACATTCTTTTTTTTTCAAAAAGCACACAATTTGTAGACAGTCAATGTGGCATTTTATAAATTCCTACTTTGGAAATTAAAACAGTCTGACTCCAAGTTGATACACAGCCAGCTTCTGAACAAGGCCTCACACCTAAAATGCATAGTCTGACCTGAGATGTCACCTCTGGTATACTGATAAAACCTTTACTTATCTCGGGGCAGTGACTTGAAAAATATTCTGGGATTTGCATATTAATCTTTTCTAACTGATTAAAGATTTAACAGTCATCTTAGGTTTGTTTCAACACATTCACGTCAGTCCTATTACCCTTTAATCTCAGCAGGTCTGGCAGCATCTGTGAAGAAAAATCAGAGTTAACATTTCGGGTCCAGTTTTGCTTCACAGAAGCTGCCAGACCTGCTGAGCTTTTCCAGCAACTTCTGTTTTTGTTCCTGATATACAGTATCCACAATTCTTTTGTTTTTTAATAACTTTGTTGTTGACACCTTGACAGCTACATTCAGTAGGTTCACTGTTCCTCAACAAATTGCATCTCATAACTGTCCTCTGTACATTTGCACACTCTTCAAAGTCATGTACAGGAAATAGTGTCCACCATATGACATCTTATCACTGCTCTCAGTCTAACCATCTTACAAATTAATATCCATGAGCGTCAAGTGCCAAATGACTCGCTGTGACTTGGATCACAGAGTGTATCCAAATGGTTCTTTCAGGTTCAAGTAAATACAATTAAGAAAAGGCTCAACAACAGCAACTTGCTTAAATATGAATGTTTTATTTAGTAATAATAAATGATTATAATGGTAATAATAAATGATTATCGTGGTAATGATAGAAATAAAGAGTAACAAGTCTCATGCCTTTCTAGAAAAAGTAACAAGTGTCATGTTCTTCTGCCTCAATCGATGGCTGGTCTAGAGGTATAGGTTCATCCCAGGCACTGTTCACAATTCTGACCCATAACGAAGTCCAGTAGCAGCAGCATCTTGGATTGAAACTCTTTCTCTCTTATACAGTATCACAAACAACCAGTACAGAAAACAGCAAATACAATAGATGAAACTGCTGGGTTATACAGAAAACAAGTTTTTTTAAATTTCTGAATTTCTGAAGAAGGGTCCCAACCCGAAAGGTCAGCTTTCCTGCTCCTCTGATGCTGCCTGGCCTGCTGTGTTCCTCCAGCTCCACATTGTATTATCGTTTTTTTTTAATTGTGCTGTCAGCAACATCTATAGGAATGTTCACAGGACTCATCCAAGGTCACACAGCTTATTAAGTATTATTCTAAACTTGCCCAGCCTGTTTTCCCATCCTGTACAATCTATTTTCTCATGCAGCTGTCGAATATCATCATTAACTTTTAGTCCTTCGGCCCATCCTTTACATTCCACTACCAATGGTATTTGACAGCACATGTTATAATTGCAAATGCAGATGCAAGTTGGCAATGGCCGCACGAGAATATATAATAAGAGTGTGTTACCTACATCAAAAAATTAAAACTACAATGAAAATGACTGTCATCAAATTAATGACCACAGTGGCCCTTGGAATTGACCCTTAAATATATGTATATATGCACACACCACCTCAATATACGGTCAGGGCCGTAATGGAACAAGCAAGTCATGCCACTTGATTGAGGTGACCAGGATATCATCTACAGTCTTTTTCAGTTAATCTATTTACATAATCTGCTCCAAAATGAGTATATTCCAGATTCAGATTCATTAATTTGTGTTTTTTTTTCCAATTCCAATTCTCCTACACCACCTGAGCCTTGGCTCAGCCTTTTTTCCACATACACTAACCGCTCTAACACATTACAATTTCACCTACTGGTTTAATCATACAATGTTCAAGATGGGATATCTGTATGTCATCCAATGGGCCCTTTCACTAATACTATTTACATTGTTTTAAAGTCAGTTTCTCTATGGATTTTGTGTCAGTGTCTTATCATTTAAACTAGGTTTTGTGCTCTTCCAAGCCACACTATTCCTTTTGTCAAGTAGGTGTGCATGTCTGAGACTTGTTCTTCAGTGCATTTTTTTCACCATGCTTTAAGAGACAAATTCTAGATCAATAATTTGTTGTGCTTTTTGTTTTACAAAACCATTAATGGTTTCAAAAAAGGCATTACATTAACCATACATGCTCAAGACATAGATACAGGCACACAACACACTGGCAAATCACCAGACATTCGCAAAATGCAAAGTAAAACTTTAAGGTATCACCAGATCTCGAGTTCCAGGGAACCAGAAGTCACAAATTATATAAGATAACATTTAGCAACCAACAAACAAAGGTGCATTCAAACCAGACCACAAAGTGTTAACACTTCTACAAAGTTCAGTGCACTTGCATAACGCAGAAATCTGGCCTCCGGTTCTCTGTTTTTCCCAGTTATAACCGTCTCCCATCCTTTTGGGGTCCCGTCCTTCATAAAAGGTGGATGCATTTTACTTTGTGGAATCTGCCTAATTGCAGTGGGACATAACAAGGTGTAGAGCTGGATGAACACAGCAGGTCAAGCAGCATCAGAGGAGCAGGAAGGCTGACGTTTC